>NC_092710.1:52325184-52651452 GCF_047496885.1 Scyliorhinus torazame
TGCATTACCTCACATTTGTCCGGATTAAACTCCATCTGCCATCTCTCCCTGGGTAACAACAGTTGTCACATCACAGGTCATTGGTAAAATGCGAGTCCAAGTTGAAGAATTTGAGAATGAAAGCCGAAGTGAGGCTGCCGGTCTGCTTGCGAGGGAAATGAGCTGGAGAGGCTGAATGACCAGTGAAGGAAATTCAAAAGTTACAATATGAGACTTTGAACTGAACTGTGAGAACATTTTTGTAATGGGCCCTGGTAGCTCAGTCGGTAGAGCATCAGACTTTTAATCTGAGGGTCCAGGGTTCAAGTCCCTGTCAGGGTTTTGATTTTGGCTCAAGGCCTTTGCTTCCCAATGAACGGAAATAAAAATAAAGAATGCAGGATGCTTCAAGGAAAGTGGAAGAACCGTGACAATGTCGTGTTTGCCAAATTGCAACAGCCTTCCAGAATTTTCAAGAATTTTTGCTAGATTTTCAGTGAATGTAAAAACTCTTTCCTGGTCTTATCCAGCATTATACCACTGTAGTTTTCTGGCCATGTTTAATCACTTCCCAATTCGCAAAATATTTCCTGTTTGTATACTTCTTTCCTGCAGAACTGCTTTTAAATTAATAACTTTCAGAAATAACTGCAATTTTTACAGTTTCAAAAGGCCAGTGCTGATGAATATTTTAGTTTGCACTCTCAAAGTCAGCAGGAGAAATCAACAATACTGATGTTTAATCAAAACAATTGAAATCTGTTCTACACTTGCAACTGTTCTTTACAGATTGGTGCTGTGGCTTAGATGGTTAAAGTGCCTGTCTTGTAAACAGGTAGATCCTGAGTTCAAATCTCAGCAGTGCCTTTATACATTCAGGTTTAAGCATGTAGCCTGTGAAGAATGCTCCTCATTTAATGGTGGACACAGGGAATGGTGACAACGTTTCTGTGGTACTGACCTTCAACATTGCTTTCCCTTGATTTAGGTCAAACTTGATTCAAACATCCATATCTCCCACTTTTCACGCAACTTCCATTTTCCTCATCTACTCCATTGCATGTAACCTCGCTTAAGCTCTGAATAAGGATCACACGGATTTGAAACATTAACTTTGTGTCTGGCTCCACAGACATCCTCAAATTTTATGAGCTTTAATCCAATCATTTTTAGTTTCTCATGCACATTCACAACATGTGCAGTATTTTCCTTTGAATGCACGACAGGACTGACCTCAGGAAATCCAGTAGGAACATTCTGAATGTCTGTCAGCGATGTCTGTGGGCAAAGATTGAATGATTAAATGATTTACTCTGATGAAGAGTGACCCAGCCTCGAAGCGTTAGCTCGGTTCTCTCTTCACAGATGCTGCCAGACTCACTGAGATTTTCCATCATTTCCTGTTTTTTTCCAGATTTCACATCTGCAGTAATTTGCCTTTTTATTGGACGATATATGTTGCTGCATGTCAGCAAGAACGATTTGGGCGGGATAAAGGATGGGGCGTTTTCCATGAAGATGTGGCGTTGACAGATCTATTTACACCCTGAAATTTTGCGATTTGCATAATTTGTTACTTTACTAGATGAGCTTACTTGCGTTCACACTCTGCCACAACAGACAACAGATGACACGCTTTATTCCCTCTCTCAAAATACAATCTGTATCTCTGCAGCTTCCCACTGATATCTCAGCGAACTCGTGTAATCTTCAATGTCTTGAAGTCCCAGTGCATGTCCCTGGGTAACAACAGTTGTCACATCACAGGTCATTGGTAAAATGCGAGTCCAAGTTGAAGAATTTGAGAAAGAAAGCCGAAGGGAGGCTGCCGGTCTGCTTGCGAGGGAAATGAGCTGGAGAGGCTGAATCACCAGTGAAGGAAATTCAAAAGATACAATATGAGACTTTGAACTGAACTATGAGAACTTTTTTGTAATGGGCCCTAGTAGCTCAGTCGGTAGAGCATCAGACTTTTAATCTGAGGGCCCAGGGTTCAAGTCCCTGTCAGGGTTTTGATTTTGGCTCAAGGCCTTTGCTTCCCAATGAACGGAAATAAAAATAAAGAATGCAGGATGCTTTATGGAAAGTGGAAGAACCGTGACAACGTCGTGTTTGCCAAATTGCAACAGCCGTCCAGAATTTTCAAGAATTTTTGCTAGATTTTCAGTGAATGGAATAACTCTCTCCTGGTCTTGTCCTGCATTATACCACTGTAGTTTTCTGGCCATGTTTAATCACTTCCCAATTCGCAAAATATTTCCTGTTTGTATACTTCTTTCCTGCAGAACTGCTTTTAAATTAATAACTTTCAGAATAACTGCAGTTTTTACAGTTTCAAAAGCCCAGTGCCGATGAATATTTTAATTTGCACTCTCAAAGTCGGCAGGAGAAATCAACAATACTGATGTTTAATCAAAACAATTGAAATCTGTTCTACACTTGCAAAGCTGTCTTGCAGATTGGTGCTGTGGCTTAGATGGTTAAAGCACCTGTCTTGTAAACAGGAGATCCTGAGTTCAAATCTCAGCAGTACCTTTATAAATTCAGGTCAAAGCATGTAGCCTGTGAAGAATGCTCCTCATTTAATGGTGGACACAGGGAATGGTGACAACGTTTCTGTGGTACTGACCTTCAACATTGCTTTCCCTTGATTTATGTCAAACTTCCATATCTCCCACTTTTCACGCAACTTCCATTTTCCTCATCTACTCCATTGCATGTAACCTCGCTTAAGCTCTGAATAAGGATCACACGGATTTGAAACATTAACTTTGTGTCTGGCTCCACAGACATCCTCAAATTTTATGAGCTTTAATCCAATCATTTTTAGTTTCTCATGCACATTCACAACATGTGCAGTATTTTCCTTTGAATGCACGACAGGATTGACCTCAGGAAATCCAGTAGGAACATTCTGAATGTCTGTCAGCGATGTCTGTGGGCAAAGATTGAATGATTAAATGATTTACTCTGATGAAGAGTGACCCAGCCTCGAAGCGTTAGCTCGGTTCTCTCTTCACAGATGCTGCCAGACCCACTGAGATTTTCCATCATTTCCTGTTTTTTTTCAGATTTCACATCTGCAGTAATTTGCCTTTTTATTGGACGATATATGTTGCTGCATGTCAGCAAGAACGATTTGGGCGGGATAAAGGATGGGGCGTTTTCCATGAAGATGTGGCGTTGACAGATCTATTTACACCCTGAAACTTTGCGATTTGCATAATTTGTTACTTTACTAGATGAGCTTACTTGCGTTCACACTCTGCCACAACAGACAACAGATGACACGCTTTATTCCCTCTCTCAAAATACAATCTGTATCTCTGCAGCTTCCCACTGATATCTCAGCGAACTAATGTAATCTTCAATGTCTTGAAGTCCCAGTGCATGTCCCTGGGTAACAACAGTTGTCACATCACAGGTCATTGGTAAAATGCGAGTCCAAGTTGAAGAATTTGAGAAAGAAAGCCCAAGGGAGGCTGCCGGTCTGCTTGCGAGGGAAATGAGCTGGAGAGGCTGAATGACCAGTGAAGGAAATTCAAAAGATACAATATGAGACTTTGAACTGAACTATGAGAACATTTTTGTAATGGGCCCTGGTAGCTCAGTCGGTAGAGCATCAGACTTTTAATCTGAGGGTCCAGGGTTCAAGTCCCTGTCAGGGTTTTGATTTTGGCTCAAGGCGTTTGCTTCCCAATGAACGGAAATAAAAATAAAGAATGCAGGATGCTTCAAGGAAAGTGGAAGAACCGTGACAACGTCGTGTTTGCCAAATTGCAACAGCCGTCCAGAATTTTCAAGAATTTTTGCGAGATTTTCAGTGAATGTAAAAACTCTCTCCTGGTCTTATCCAGCATTATACCACTGTAGTTTTCTGGCCATGTTTAATCACTTCCCAATTCGCAAAATATTTCCTGTTTGTATACTTCTTTCCTGCAGAACTGCTTTTAAATTAATAACTTTCAGAAATAACTGCAATTTTTACAGTTTCAAAAGGCCAGTGCTGATGAATATTTTAGTTTGCACTCTCAAAGTCAGCAGGAGAAATCAACAATACTGATGTTTAATCAAAACAATTGAAATCTGTTCTACACTTGCAACGTTTCTTTGCAGATTGGTGCTGTGATGTTTGAAGCACCTGTCTTGTAAACAGGAGATCCTGAGTTCAAATCTCAGCAGTACCTTTATACATTCAGGTCAAAGCATGTAGCCTGTGAAGAATGCTCCTCTTTGAATGGTGAACACAGAAAATGTTGACATCATTTCTGTGGTGCTGACCTTCAAAATTGTTTTCGCTTGTTTTATGTCAAACTTGATTCAAACTTCCATATCTCCCATTTTTCACGCAACCTCCATTTTCCTCATCTACTCCATTGCATGTAACCTCGATTCAGCTCTGAATAAGGATCACACGGATTTGAAACATTAACTTTGTGTCTGGTTCCACAGACGTCCTCAAATTTGATGAGCTTTAATCCAATCATTTTTAATTTCTCATGCAGATTCACAGATTTACTCTGAGCAGCAAGAGCGATTTGGGCGGGATAAAGGATGGGGCGTTTTCCATGAAGATGTGGCGTTGACAGATCTATTTACACCCTGAAACTTTGCGATTTGCATAATTTGCTACTTTACTCGATGAGCTTACTTGCGTTCACACTCTGCCACAACAAACAACAGGTGACACGCTTTATTCCCTCTCTCAAAATCCAATCTGTATCTCTGCAGCTTCCCACTGATATCTCAGTGAACAAAATGTAATCTTCAATGTATTGAAGTCCCAGTGCATGTCCCTGGGTAACAACAGTTGTCACATCACAGGTCATTGGTAAAATGCGAGTCCAAGTTGAAGAATTTGAGAAAGAAAGCCGAAGGGTGGCTGCCGGTCTGCTTGCGAGGGAAATGAGCTGGAGAGGCTGAATGACCAGTGAAGGAAATTCAAAAGATACAATATGAGACTTTGAAGTGAGCTGTGAGAACATTTCTGATATGTGCCCTGATAGCTCAGTCGGTAGAGCATCAGACTTTTAATCTGAGAGTCCAGGGTTCAAGTCCTTGTTAGGGTTTTGATTTTGGCTCAAGACCTTTGCTTCCCAATGAACGGTTGGAAATAAAAATAGAGAATGCAGGATGCTTTATGGAAAGTGGAAGAACCGTGACAACGTCGTGTTTGCCAAATTGCAACAGCCGTCCAGAATTTTCAAGAATTTTTGCTAGATTTTCAGTGAATGGAATAACTCTCTCCTGGTCTTGTCCTGCATTATACCACAGTAGTTTTCTGGCCATGTTTAATCACTTCCCAATTCGCAAAATATTTCCTGTTTGTATACTTCTTTCCTGCAGAACTGCTTTTAAATTAATAACTTTCAGAATAACTGCAGTTTTTACAGTTTCAAAAGCCCAGTGCCGATGAATATTTTAATTTGCACTCTCAAAGTCGGCAGGAGAAATCAACAATACTGATGTTTAATCAAAACAATTGAAATCTGTTCTACACTTGCAAAGCTGTCTTGCAGATTGGTGCTGTGGCTTAGATGGTTAAAGCACCTGTCTTGTAAACAGGAAATCCTGAGTTCAAATCTCAGCAGTGCCTTTATACGTTCAGGTCAAAGCATGTAGCCTGTGAAGAATGCTCCTCATTTAATGGTGGACACAGGGAATGGTGACAGTGTTTCTGTGGTACTGACCTTCAACATTGCTTTCCCTTGATTTATGTCAAACTTCCATATCTCACACTTTTCACGCAACTTCCATTTTCCTCATCTACTCCATTGCATGTAACCTCGTTAAGCTCTGAATAAGGATCACACGGATTTGAAACATTAACTTTGTGTCTGGCTCCACAGACATCCTCAAATTTTATGAGCTTTAATCCAATCATTTTTAGTTTCTCATGAACATTCACAACATGTGCAGTATTTTCCTTTGAATGCACGACAGGATTGACCTCAGGAAATCCAGTAGGAACATTCTGAATGTCTGTCAGCGATGTCTGTGGGCAAAGATTGAATGATTGAATGATTTAGTCTGATGAAGAGTGACCCAGCCTCGAAGCGTTAGCTCGGTTCTCTCTTCACAGATGCTGCCAGACCCATTGAGATTTTCCATCGTTTCCTGTTTTTTTTCAGATTTCACATCTGCAGTAATTTGCCTTTTTATTGGACGATATATGTTGCTGCATGTCAGCAAGAACGATTTGGGCGGGATAAAGGATGGGGCGTTTTCCATGAAGATGTGGCGTTGACAGATCTATTTACACCCTGAAACTTTGCGATTTGCATAATTTGTTACTTTACTAGATGAGCTTACTTGCGTTCACACTCTGCCACAACAGACAACAGATGACACGCTTTATTCCCTCTCTCAAAATACAATCTGTATCTCTGCAGCTTCCCACTGATATCTCAGCGAACTAATGTAATCTTCAATGTCTTGAAGTCCCAGTGCATGTCCCTGGGTAACAACAGTTGTCACATCACAGGTCATTGGTAAAATGCGAGTCCAAGTTGAAGAATTTGAGAAAGAAAGCCGAAGGGAGGCTGCCGGTCTGCTTGCGAGGGAAATGAGCTGGAGAGGCTGAATCACCAGTGAAGGAAATTCAAAAGATACAATATGAGACTTTGAACTGAACTATGAGGACATTTTTGTAATGGGCCCTGGTAGCTCAGTCGGTAGAGCATCAGACTTTTAATCTGCGGGTCCAGGGTTCAAGTCCCTGTCAGGGTTTTGATTTTGGCTCAAGGCGTTTGCTTCCCAATGAAAGGAAATAAAAATAAAGAATGCAGGATGCTTCAAGGAAAGTGGAAGAACCGTGACAACGTCGTGTTTGCCAAATTGCAACAGCCGTCCAGAATTTTCAAGAATTTTTGCTAGATTTTCAGTGAATGTAAAAACTCTCTCCTGGTCTTATCCAGCATTATACCACTATAGTTTTCTGGCCATGTTTACTCACTTCCCAATTCGCAAAATATTTCCTGTTTGTATACTTCTTTCCTGCAGAACTGCTTTTAAATTAATAACTTTCAGAAATAACTGCAATTTTTACAGTTTCAAAAGGCCAGTGCTGATGAATATTTTAGTTTGCACACTCAAAGTCAGCAGGAGAAATCAACAATACTGATGTTTAATCAAAACAATTGAAATCTGTTCTACACTTGCAACGTTTCTTTGCAGATTGGTGCTCGATGGTTAAAGCACCTGTCTTGTAAACAGGAGATCCTGAGTTTAAATCTCAGCAGTACCTTTATACATTCAGGTCAAAGCATGTAGCCTGTGAAGAATGCTCCTCATTGAATGGTGAACACAGAAAATGTTGACATCATTTCTGTGGTGCTGACCTTCAAAATTGTTTTCGCTTGTTTTATGTCAAACTTGATTCAAACTTCCATATCTCCCATTTTTCACGCAACCTCCATTTTCCTTATCTACTCCATTGCATGTAACCTCGATTCAGCTCTGAATAAGGATCACACGGATTTGAAACATTAACTTTGTGTCTGGTTCCACAGACGTCCTCAAATTTGATGAGCTTTAATCCAATCATTTTTAGTTTCTCATGCAGATTCACAGATTTACTCTGATGAAGAGTGACCCAGCCTCGAAACGTTAGCTCGGTTCTCTCTTCACAGATGCTGCCAGACCCACTGAGATTTTCCATCATTTCCTGTTTTTTTTTCAGATTTCACATCTGCAGTAATTTGCCTTTTTATTGGACGATATATGTTGCTGCATGTCAGCAAGAACGATTTGGGCGGGATAAAGGATGGGGCGTTTTCCATGAAGATGTGGCGTTGACAGATCTATTTACACCCTGAAACTTTGCGATTTGCATAATTTGTTACTTTACTAGATGAGCTTACTTGCGTTCACACTCTGCCACAACAGACAACAGATGACACGGTTTATTCCCTCTCTCAAAATACAATCTGTATCTCTGCAGCTTCCCACTGATATCTCAGCGAACTAGTGTAATCTTCAATGTCTTGAAGTCCCAGTGCATGTCCCTGGGTAACAACAGTTGTCACATCACAGGTCATTGGTAAAATGCGAGTCCAAGTTGAAGAATTTGAGAAAGAAAGCCGAAGGGAGGCTGCCGGTCTACTTGCGAGGGAAATGAGCTGGAGAGGCTGAATCACCAGTGAAGGAAATTCAAAAGATACAATATGAGACTTTGAACTGAACTATGAGAACATTTTTGTAGTGGGCCCTGGTAGCTCAGTCGGTAGAGCAGCAGACTTTTAATCTGAGGGTCCAGGGTTCAAGTCCCTGTCAGGGTTTTGATTTTGGTTCAAGGCGTTTGCTTCCCAATGAACGGAAATAAAAATAAAGAATGCAGGATGCTTCAAGGAAAGTGGAAGAACCGTGACAACGTTGTGTTTGCCAAATTACAACAAAGTTCCAGAATTATCAAGAATTTTTGCTAGATTTTCAGTGAATGTAAAAACTCTCTCCTGGTCTTATCCAGCATTATACCACTATAGTTTTCTGGCCATGTTTAACAATTTGCAAATTCGCAAAATATTTCCTGTTTGTATACTTCTTTCCTGCAGAACTGCTTTTAAATTAATAACTTTCAGAAATAACTGCAATTTTTCAGTTTCAAAAGCCCAGTGCCGATGAATATTTTAATTTGCACTCTCAAAGTCAGCAGGAGAAATCAACAATACTGATGTTTAATCAAAACAATTGAAATCTGTTCTACACTTGCAAAGTTGTCTTGCAGATTGGTGCCGTGGCTTAGATGGTTAAAGTGACTGTCTTATAAACAGGAGATCCTGAGTTCAAATCTCAGCAGTACCTTTATTCAAGTTTAAGCATGTAGCCTGTGAAGAATGCTTCTCATTTAATGGCGAACACAGAAAATGTTGACAAAATTTCTGTGGTACTGACCTTCAAGATTGCTTTCCCTTGCTTTATGTCAAACTTGATTCAAACTTCCATATCTCCCATTTTTCACGCAACTTCCATTTTCCTCATCTACTCCATTGCATGTACTCCGCGCTTCAGCTCTGAATTAGGATCACACGGATTAGAAACATTAACTCTGTGTCTGGCTCCACAGACATCCTCTAATTTTATGAGCTTTAATCCAATCATATTTAGTTTCTCATGCACATTCACAACATGTGCAGTATTTTCCTTTGAATGCATGACAGGATTGACATCAGGAAATCCAGAAGGAACATTTTGAATGATTATCAGCGATATCTGTGAGCAAAGATTGAATGATTAAATGATTTTCTCTGATGAAGAGTGACCCAGCCTCGAAACGTTAGCTCGGTTCTCTCTTCACTGATGCTCCCAGACCCACTGAGATTTTCCATCATTTCCTGTTTTTTTTCACATTTCACATCTGCAGTAATTTGCCTTTTTATTGGACGATATATGTTGCTGCATGTAAGCAAGAACGATTTGGGCGGGATAAAGGATGGGGCGTTTTCCATGAAGATGTGGCGTTGACAGATCTATTTACACCCTGAATCTTTGCGATTTGCATAATTTGCTACTTTACTCGATGAGCTTACTTGCGTTCACTCTCTGCCACAACAAACAACAGATGACACCCTTTATTCCCTCTCTCAAAATACAATCTGTATCTCTGCAGCTTCCCACTGATATCTCAGCGAACTAAACGTAATCTTCAATGTCTTGAAGTCCCAGTGCATGTCCCTGGGTAACAACAGTTGTCACATCACAGGTCATTGGTAAAATGCGAGTCCAAGTTGAAGAATTTGAGAAAGAAAGCCGAAGGGAGGCTGCCGGTCTGCTTGCGAGGGAAATGAGCTGGAGAGGCTGAATGACCAGTGATGGAAATTCAAAAGATACAATATGAGACTTTGAAGTGAGCTATGAGAATATATTTGTAATGGTCCTTGATAGCTCAGTCGGTAGAGCATCATACTTTTAATCTGAAGATCCAGGGTTCAAGTCAATGTCTGGGTTTTGATTTTGGCTCAAGGCGTTTGCTTCCCAATGAACGGTAGGAAATAAAAATAAAGAATGCAGGATGCTTCATGGAAAGTGGAAGGACCGTGACAACGTCGTGTTTGCCAAATTGCAACAGCCGTCCAGAATTATCAAGAATTTTTGCTAGATTTTTAGTTAATGTAAAAACTCTCTCCTTGTCTTATCCAGCATTATACCACTCTAGTTTTCTGGCCATGTTTAATAATTTGCCAATTCGCAAAATATTTCCTGTTTGTATACTTCTTTCCTGAAGAACTCCTTTTAAATTAATGACTTTCAGAAATAACTGCAAATTTTCAGTTTCAAAAGCCCAGTGGCGATGAATATTTTAATTTGCACTCTCAAAGTCAGCAGGAGAAATCAACAATACTGATGTTTAATCAAAACAATTGAAATCTGTTCTACACTTGCAAAGCTGTCTTGCAGATTGGTGCTGTGGCTTAGATGGTTAAAGCGCCTGTCTTGTAAACAGGAGATCCTGAGTTCAAATCTCAGCAGTGCCTTTATTTGGGTTTAAGCATGTAGCCTGTGTAGAATGGTCCTCATTTAATGGTGAACACAGAAAATGTTGACAACATTTCTGTGGTACTGACCTTCAAGATTGCTTTCCCTTGCTTTATGTCAAACTTGATTCAAACTTCCATATCTCCCATTTTTCACGCAACTTCCATTTTCCTCATCTACACCATTGCATGTACTCCGCGCTTCAGCTCTGAATAAGGATCACACGGATTAGAAACATTAACTTTGTGTCTGGCTCCACAGACATCCTCTAATTTTCTGATCTTTAATCCAATCATTTTTAGTTTCTCATGCAGATTCACAACATGTGCAGTATTTTCCTTTGAATGCACGACAGGATTGACCTCAGGAAATCCAGAAGGAACATTTTGAATATTTGTCAGCGATGTCTGTGAGCAAAGATTGAACGATTAAATGATTTACTCTGATGAAGAGTGACCCAGCCTCGAAACGTTAGCTCCGTTCTCTCTTCTCAGATGCTGCCAGACCCACTGAGATTTTCCATCATTTCCTGTTTTTTTTCAGATTTCACATATGCAGTAATTTGCCTTTTTATTGGACGATATATGTTGCTGCATGTCAGCAAGAACGATTTGGGCGGGATAAAGGATGGGGCGTTTTCCAGAAGATGTGGCGTTGACAGATCTATTTACACCCTGAATCTTTGCGATTTGCATAATTTGCTACTTTACTCGATGAGCTTACTTGCGTTCACACTCTGCCACAACAAACAACAGACGACACGCTTTATTCCCTCTCTCAAAATACAATCTGTATCTCTGCAGCTTCCCACTGATATCTCAGCGAACTAAACGTAATCTTCAATGTCTTGAAGTCCCAGTGCATGTCCCTGGGTAACAACAGTTGTCACATCACAGGTCATTGGTAAAATGCGAGTCCAAGTTGAAGAATTTGAGAAAGAAAGCCGAAGGGAGGCTGCCGGTCTGCTTGCGAGGGAAATGAGCTGGAGAGGCTGAATGACCAGTGAAGGAAATTCAAAAGATACAATATGAGACTTTGAAGTGAACTATGAGAATAATTTTGTAATGGGCCTTGATAGCTCAGTCGGTAGAGCATTAGACTTTAAATCTGAGGATCCAGGGTTCAAGTCAATGTCTGGGTTTTGATTTTGGCTCAAGGCGTTTGCTTCCCAATGAACGGTAGGAAATAAAAATAAAGAATGCAGGATGCTTTATGGAAAGTGGAAGAACCGTGGCAACATCGTGTTTGCCAAATTACAACAACCGTCCAGAATTATCAAGAATTTTTGAAGATTTTCAGTGAATGTAAAAACTCTCTCCTGGTCTTATCCAGCATTATACCACTATAGTTTTCTGGCCATGTTTAACAATTTGCAAATTCGCAAAATATTTCCTGTTTATATACTTCTTTCCTGCAGAACTGCTTTTAAATTAATAACTTTCAGAAATAACTGCAATTTTTCAGTGTCAAAAGCCCAGTGGCGATGAATATTTTAATTTGCACTCTCAAAGTCAGCAGGAGAAATCAACAATACTGATGTTTAATCAAAACAATTGAAATCTGTTCTACACTTGCAAAGCTGTCTTGCAGATTGGTGCTGTGGCTTCAATGGTTAAAGCGCCTGTCTTGTAAACAGGAGATCATGAGTTCAAATCTCAGCAGTGCCTTTATTTGGGTTTAAGCATGTAGCCTGTGTAGAATGGTCCTCATTTAATGGTGAACACAGAAATTGTTGACAACATTTCTGTGGTACTGACCTTCAAGATTGCTTTCCCTTGCTTTATGTCAAACTTGATTCAAACTTCCATATCTCCCATTTTTCACGCAACTTCCATTTTCCTCATCTACACCATTGCATGTACTCCGCGCTTCAGCTCTGAATTAGGATCACACGGATTAGAAACATTAACTCTGCGTCTGGCTCCACAGACATCCTCTAATTTTCTGAGCTTTAATCCAATCAAATTTAGTTTCTCATGCAGATTCACAACATGTGCAGTATTTTCCTTTGAATGCATGACAGGATTGACATCAGGCAATCCAGAAGGAACATTTTGAATGATTGTCAGCGATGTCTGTGAGCAAAGATTGAATGATTAAATGATTTTCTCTGATGAAGAGTGACCCAGCCTCGAAACGTTAGCTCGGTTCTCTCTTCACAGATGCTCCCAGACCCACTGAGATTTTCCATCATTTCCTGTTTTTTTTCAGATTTCATGACTGCAGTAATTTGCCTTTTTATTGGACGATATATGTTGCTGCATGTCAGCAAGAACGATTTGGGCGGGTTAAAGGATGGGGCGTTTTCCATGAAGATGTGGCATTGACAGATCTATTTACACCCTGAATCTTTGCGATTTGCATAATTTGCTACTTTACTCGATGAGCTTACTTGCGTTCACACTCTGCCACAACAAACAACAGACGACACGCTTTATTCCCTCTCTCAAAATACAATCTGTATCTCTGCAGCTTCCCACTGATATCTCAGCGAACTAAACGTAATCTTCAATGTCTTGAAGTCCCAGTGCATGTCCCTGGGTAACAACAGTTGTCACATCACAGGTCATTGGTAAAATGCGAGTCAAAGTTGAAGAATTTGAGAATGAAAGCCGAAGGGAGGCTGCCGGTCTGCTTGCGAGGGAAATGAGCTGGAGAGGCTGAATGACCAGTGAAGGAAATTCAAAAGATACAATATGAGACTTTGAAGTGAGCTATGAGAATATTGTTGAAATGGTCCCTGGTAGCTCAGTCGGTAGACCATCAGACTTTTAATCTGAGCGTCCAGGGTTCAAGTCTCTGTTAGGGATTTGATTTTGGATCAAGGCGTTTGCTTCAAAATGAACGGTAGGAACTAAAAATAAAGAATGAAAGATGCTTTATGGAAAGTGGAAGAACCGTGACAACGTCGTGTTTGCCAAATTGCAACAGCCGTCCAGAATTGTCAAGAATTTTTGCTAGATTTTCAGTGAATGTAAAAACTCTCTCCTGGTCTTGTCCTGCGTTATACCACTGTCGTAATCTGGCCATGTTTAATCACTTCCCAATTCGCAAAATATTTCCTGTTTGTATACTTCATTCCTGCAGAACTGCTTTTAAATTAATAACTTTCAGAAATAACTGCAATTTTTACAGTTTCAAAAGCCCAGTGCCGATGAATATTTTAATTTGCACCCTCAAAGTCAGCAGGAGAAATCAACAATACTGATGTTTAATCAAAACAATTGAAATCTGTTCTACACTTGCAAAGCTGTTATGCAGATTGGTGCTGCGGCTTAGATGGTCAAAGTGCTTGTTTTGTAAACAGGAGATCCTGAGTTCAAATCTCAGTAATACCATTATATATTCAGGTCGAAGCATGTAGCCTGTGAAGAATGCTCCTCATTTAATAGTGAACACAGAAAATGTTGACAACATTTCTGTGGTACTGACCTTCAAGATTGTTTTCCCTTGATTTAGGTCAAACTTGATTCAAACTTCCATATCTCACATTTTTCACTCAACTTCCATTTTCCTCATCTACTCCATTGTATGTACTACTCGCTTCAGCTCTGAATAAGGATCACACGGATTTGAAACATTAATTCTGTGTCTGGCTCCACAGACATCCTGTAATTTTCTGAGCTTTAATCCAATCATTTTTAGTTTCTCATGCAGATTCACAACATGTGCAGTATTTTCCTTTGAATGCATGACAGGACTGACCTCAGGAAATCCAGAAGGAACATTTTGAATGTTTGTCAGCGATGTCTGTGAGCCAAGATTGAATGATTAAATGATTTACTCTGATGAAGAGTGACCCAGCCTCAAAATGTTAGCTCGGTTCTCTCTTCACAGATGCTGCCAGACCCATTGAGATTTTCCATCATTTCCTGTTTTTTTTCTGATTTCACATCGGCAGTAATTTGCCTTTTTATTGGACGATATATGTTGCTGCATGTCAGCAAGAACGATTTGGGCGGGATAAAGGATGGGGCGTTTTCCATGAAGATGTGGCGTTGACAGATCTATTTACACCCTGAAACTTTGCAATTTGCATAATTTGCTACTTTACTCGATGAGCTTACTTGCGTTCACTCTCTGCCACAACAAACAACAGAGAACACGCTTTATTCCCTCTCTCAAAATACAATCTGTATCTCTGCAGCTTCCCACTGATAGCTCAGCGAACTAAACGTAATCTTCAATGTCTTGAAGTCCCAGTACATGTCCCTGGGTAACAACAGTTGTCACATCACAGGTCATTGGTAAAATGCGAGTCCACGTTGAAGAATTTGAGAAAGAAAGCCGAAGGGAGGCTGCCGGTCTGCTTGCGAGGGAAATGAGCTGGAGAGGCTGAATGACCAGTGAAGGAAATTCAAAAGATACAATATGAGACTTTGACGTGAGCTATGAGAGCATTGTTGAAATGGGCCCTGGTAGCTCAGTCGGTAGAGCATCAGACTTTTAATCTGAGGATCCAGGGTTCAAGTCAATGTCTGGGTTTTGATTTTGGCTCAAGGCGTTTGCTTCCCAATGAACGGTAGGAAATAAAAATAAAGAATGCAGGATGCTTTATGGAAAGTGGAAGAACCGTGACAACGTCGTGTTTGCCAAATTGCAACAGCCGTCCAGAATTTTCAAGAATTTTTGCTAGATTTTCAGTGAATGTAAGAACTCTCTCCTGGTCTTATCCAGCATTATACCACTGTAGTTTTCTGGCCGTGTTTAATAATTTCCCAATTTGCAAAATATTTCCTGTTTGTATGCTCCTTTCCTGCAGAACTGCTTTTAAATGAATAACTTTAGGAAATAACTGCAATTTTTACAGTTTCAAAAGCCCAGTGCCGATGAATATTTTAGTTTGCACTCTCAAAGTCAGCAGGAGAAATCAACAATACTGATGTTTAATCAAAACAATTGAAACCTGTTCTACACTTGCAAAGCTGTCATGCAGTTTGGTGCTGTGGCTTAGATGGTTAAAGCCCTTGTCTTGTAAACAGGAGACCCTGATTTCAAATCTCTGCAGTATGTTTATACATTTGACGAATGTGATATAAAATAGTTACTTTAGAGATATTAGTTAATGTAATGTAGAAGATAGGCCACTTTAATTCTGGTTAGTTCACAGACAAAGGATTTCAGACCGCATGGAAAAGCAGGAAGAGGTGTGTCTACGAGAGTGATGCTGAGTAATAGGGGCCAGAGGAAGGGATTGGAAGTGAGCCAATCGGAATAGATCAAGCAGATCAGGACGGACATAGGATGACCTATGGGCATCGAGTATGTGAAACTTGATGCCATTTGAATGTATCAGTACAGAGCTCTTTGTTTGATAACCTCACTTGATTCCGGAGGTACAGAGAGCAAGAGGCATTCTGTACTGCTGTGAACTGAGAAAGCTTGCAAGCTGAATAAAATAACTAATGCTGTACCTGCAAATCCATCTCGACTTTTATTGAGGCCAGACTGATGGGTAAAGAAACTGAGGATTTAACACATTCAGGTCAAAGCATGTAGCCTGTGAAGAATGCTCCTCATTTAATGGTCAACACAGAAAATGTTGACAAAATTTCTGTGGTACTGACCTTCAAGATTGCTTTCCCTTGCTTTATGTCAAACTTGATTCAAACTTCCATATCTCTCATTTTTCACTCAACTTCCATTTTCCTCATCTACTCCATTGCATGTAACCTCGTTTCAGCTCTGAATAAGGATCGCACGGATTTGAAACATTAACTCTATGTCTGGCTCCACAGACATCCTCAAATTTTATGATCTTTAATCCAATCATTTTTAGCTACTCATGTAGATTCACAACATGTGCAGTATTTTCCTTTGAATGCACGACAGGATTGACCTCAGGAAATCCAGTAGGAACATTTTGAATGTTTGTCAGCAATGTCTGTGAGCAAAGATTGAATGATTAAATGATTTACTCTGATGAAGAGTGACACAGCCTCGAAACGTTAGCTCGGTTCTCTCTTCACAGATGCTGCCAGACCCACTGAGATTTTCCATCATTTCCTGTTTTTTTTCAGATTTCACATCTGCAGTAATTTGCCTTTTTATTGGACGATATATGTTGCTGCATGTCAGCAAGAATGATTTGGGCGGGATAAAGGATGATGCGTTTTCCATGAAGATGTGGCGGTGACAGATCTATTTACACCCTGAAACTTTGCGATTTGCATAATTTGCTACTTTACTCGATGAGCTTACTTGCGTTCACTCTCTGCCACAACAAACAACAGAGAACACGCTTTATTCCCTCTCTCAAAATACAATCTGTATCTCTGCAGCTTCCCACTGATAGCTCAGCGAACTAAACGTAATCTTCAATGTCTTGAAGTCCCAGTACATGTCCCTGGGTAACAACAGTTGTCACATCACAGGTCATTGGTAAAATGCGAGTCCACGTTGAAGAATTTGAGAAAGAAAGCCGAAGGGAGGCTGCCGGTCTGCTTGCGAGGGAAATGAGCTGGAGAGGCTGAATGACCAGTGAAGGAAATTCAAAAGATACAATATGAGACTTTGACGTGAGCTATGAGAGCATTGTTGAAATGGGCCCTGGTAGCTCAGTCGGTAGAGCATCAGACTTTTAATCTGAGGATCCAGGGTTCAAGTCAATGTCTGGGTTTTGATTTTGGCTCAAGGCGTTTGCTTCCCAATGAACGGTAGGAAATAAAAATAAAGAATGCAGGATGCTTTATGGAAAGTGGAAGAACCGTGACAACGTCGTGTTTGCCAAATTGCAACAGCCGTCCAGAATTTTCAAGAATTTTTGCTAGATTTTCAGTGAATGTAAAAACTCTCTCCTGGTCTTATCCAGCATTATACCACTGTAGTTTTCTGGCCGTGTTTAATAATTTCCCAATTTGCAAAATATTTCCTGTTTGTATGCTCCTTTCCTGCAGAACTGCTTTTAAATGAATAACTTTAGGAAATAACTGCAATTTTTACAGTTTCAAAAGCCCAGTGCCGATGAATATTTTAGTTTGCACTCTCAAAGTCAGCAGGAGAAATCAACAATACTGATGTTTAATCAAAACAATTGAAACCTGTTCTACACTTGCAAAGCTGTCATGCAGTTTGGTGCTGTGGCTTAGATGGTTAAAGCCCTTGTCTTGTAAACAGGAGACCCTGATTTCAAATCTCTGCAGTATGGTTATACATTTGACGAATGTGATATAAAATAGTTACTTTAGAGATATTAGTTAATGTAATGTAGAAGATAGGCCACTTTAATTCTGGTTAGTTCACAGACAAAGGATTTCAGACCGCATGGAAAAGCAGGAAGAGGTGTGTCTACGAGAGTGATGCTGAGTAATAGGGGCCAGAGGAAGGGATTGGAAGTGAGCCAATCGGAATAGATCAAGCAGATCAGGACGGACATAGGATGACCTATGGGCATCGAGTATGTGAAACTTGATGCCATTTGAATGTATCAGTACAGAGCTCTTTGTTTGATAACCTCACTTGATTCCGGAGGTACAGAGAGCAAGAGGCATTCTGTACTGCTGTGAACTGAGAAAGCTTGCAAGCTGAATAAAATAACTAATGCTGTACCTGCAAATCCATTTCGACTTTTATTGAGGCCAGACTGACGGGTAAAGAAACTGAGGATTTAACACATTCAGGTCAAAGCATGTAGCCTGTGAAGAATGCTCCTCATTTAATGGTCAACACAGAAAATGTTGACAAAATTTCTGTGGTACTGACCTTCAAGATTGCTTTCCCTTGCTTTATGTCAAACTTGATTCATACTTCCATATCTCTCATTTTTCACTCAACTTCCATTTTCCTCATCTACTCCATTGCATGTAACCTCGCTTCAGCTCTGAATAAGGATCGCACGGATTTGAAACATTAACTCTATGTCTGGCTCCACAGACATCCTCAAATTTTATGATCTTTAATCCAATCATTTTTAGCTACTCATGTAGATTCACAACATGTGCAGTATTTTCCTTTGAATGCACGACAGGATTGACCTCAGGAAATCCAGTAGGAACATTTTGAATGTTTGTCAGCAATGTCTGTGAGCAAAGATTGAATGATTAAATGATTTACTCTGATGAAGAGTGACACAGCCTCGAAACGTTAGCTCGGTTCTCTCTTCACAGATGCTGCCAGACCCACTGAGATTTTCCATCATTTCCTGTTTTTTTTCAGATTTCACATCTGCAGTAATTTGCCTTTTTATTGGACGATATATGTTGCTGCATGTCAGCAAGAATGATTTGGGCGGGATAAAGGATGATGCGTTTTCCATGAAGGTGTGGCGGTGACAGATCTATTTACACCCTGAAACTTTGCGATTTGCATAATTTGTTACTTTACTAGATGAGCTTACTTGCGTTCACTCTCTGCCACAACAAACAACAGATGACACCCTTTATTCCCTCTCTTAAAATACAATCTGTATCTCTGCAGCTTCCCACTGATATCTCAGTGAACTAAACGTAATCTTCAATGTCTTGAAGTCCCAGTGCATGTCCGTGGGTAACAACAGTTGTCGCATCACAGGTCATTGGTAAAATGCGAGTCCAAGTTGAAGAATTTGAGAAAGAAAGCCGAAGGGAGGCTGCCGGTCTGCTTGCGAGGGAAATGAGCTGGAGAGGCTGAATTACCAGTGAAGGAAATTCAAAAGATACAATATGAGACTTTCACGTGAGCTATGAGAGCATTGCTGAAATGGGCCCTGATAGCTCAGTCGGAAGAACATCAGACTTTTAATCTGAGGGTCCAGGGTTCAAGTCCCTGTCAGATTTTGATTTTGGCTCAAGGCGTTTACTTCCCAATGAATGGTAGGAAATAAAAATAAAGAATGCAGGATGCTTTATGGAAAGTGGAAGAACCGTGACAACGTCGTGTTTGCCAAATTGCAACAGCCGTCCAGAATTTTCAAGAATTTTTGCTAGATTTTCAGTGAATGTAAAAACTCTTTCCTGGTCTTTTCCTGTATTATACCACTGTAGTCTTCTGGCGATGTTCAATCACTTCCCAATTCGCAAAATATTTCCTGTTTGTATACTTCTTTCCTGCAGAACTGCTTTTAAATGAATAACTTTCAGAAATAACTGCAATTTTTACAGTTTCTAAAGCCCAGTGCCGATGAATATTTTAGTTTGCACTCTCAAAGTCAGCAGGAGAAATCAACAATACTGATGTTTAATCAAAACAATTGAAATCTGTTCTACACTTGCAAAGCTGTCTGGCAGATTGGTGCTGTGGCTTAGATGCTTAAAGCGCTTGTCTTGTAAACAGGAGATCCTGAGTTCGAATCTCAGTAGTGTGTTTATACATTCAGGTCAAAGCATGTCGCCTGTGAGCAATGTTTAATGGTGAACACAGAAAATGTTAACAGCATTTCTGTGGTACTGACCTTCTCGATTGTTTTCGCTTGTTTTATGTCAAACTTCCATAATTTTTGACGCAACTTCCATTTTCCTCATCTACACCATTGCATGTAACCTCGCTTCAGCTCTGAACAAGGATCACACAGATTTGAAACATTAACTTTGTGTCTGGCTCCACAGACATCCTCAAATTTTATGAGCTTTAATCCAATCATTTTTAGTTTCTCATGCAGATTCACAACATGTGCAGTATTTTCCTTTGAATGCACGACAGGATTGCCCTCAGGAAATCCATTAGGAACATTTTGATTGTCTGTCAGCGATGTCTGTGAGCAAAGATTGAATGATTAAATGATTTACTATGATGAAGAATGACCCTGCCTCGAAACCTGAGCTCGGTTCTCTCTTCACAGATGCTGCCAGACTCACTGAGATTTTCCATCATTTCCTGTTTTTTTCCAGATTTCACATCTGCAGTAATTTGCCTTTTTATTCGACGATATAAACAAAGAACAAAGAACAAAGAAATATACAGTACAGGAACAGGCCCTTCGGCCCTCCAAGCCCGTGCCGACCATACTGCCCGACTAAACTACAATCTTCTACACTTCCTGGGTCCGTATCCTTCTATTCCCATCCTATTCATATATTTGTCAAGATGCCCCTTAAATGTCCCTATCGTCCCTACTTCCACTACCTCCTCCGGTAGCGAGTTCCAGGTACCCACTACCCTCTGCGTAAAAAACTTGCCTCGTACATCTACTCTAAACCTTGCCCCTCTCACCTTAAACCTATGCCCCCTAGTAATTGACCCCTCTACCCTGGGGAAATGCCTCTGACTGTCCACTCTGTCTATGCCCCTCATAATTTTGTATACCTCTATCAGGTCGCCCCTCAACCTCCTTCGTTCCAGTGAGAACAAACCGAGTTTATTCAATCGCTCCTCATAGCTTATGCCCTCCAGACCAGGCAACATTCTGGTAAATCTCTTCTGCACCCGCTCTAAAGCCTCCACATCCTTCTGGTAGTGTGGCGACCAGAATTGAACACTATACTCCAAGTGTGGCCTAACTAAGGTTCTATACAGCTGCAACATGACTTGCCAATTCTTATACTCAATGCCCCGGCCAATGAAGGCAAGCATGCCGTATGCCTTCTTGACTACCTTCTCCACCTGTGCTGCCCCTTTCAATGACCTGTGGACCTGTACTCCTAGATCTCTTTGACTTTCAATACTCTTGAGGGTTCTACCATTCACTGTATATTCCCTACCTGCATGAGACCTTCCAAAATGCATTACCTCACATTTGTCCGGATTAAACTCCATCTGCCATCTCTCCCTGGGTAACAACAGTTGTCACATCACAGGTCATTGGTAAAATGCGAGTCCAAGTTGAAGAATTTGAGAAAGAAAGCCGAAGGGAGGCTGCCGGTCTGCTTGCGAGGGAAATGAGCTGGAGAGGCCGAATTACCAGTGAAGGAAATTCAAAAGTTACAATATGAGACTTTGAACTGAACTGTGAGAACATTTTTGTAATGGGCCCTGGTAGCTCAGTCGGTAGAGCATCAGACTTTTAATCTGAGGGTCCAGGGTTCAAGTCCCTGTCAGGGTTTTGATTTTGGCTCAAGGCCTTTGCTTCCCAATGAACGGAAATAAAAATAAAGAATGCAGGATGCTTCAAGGAAAGTGGAAGAACCGTGACAATGTCGTGTTTGCCAAATTGCAACAGCCTTCCAGAATTTTCAAGAATTTTTGCTAGATTTTCAGTGAATGTAAAAACTCTTTCCTGGTCTTATCCAGCATTATACCACTGTAGTTTTCTGGCCATGTTTAATCACTTCCCAATTCGCAAAATATTTCCTGTTTGTATACTTCTTTCCTGCAGAACTGCTTTTAAATTAATAACTTTCAGAAATAACTGCAATTTTTACAGTTTCAAAAGGCCAGTGCTGATGAATATTTTAGTTTGCACTCTCAAAGTCAGCAGGAGAAATCAACAATACTGATGTTTAATCAAAACAATTGAAATCTGTTCTACACTTGCAACTGTTCTTTACAGATTGGTGCTGTGGCTTAGATGGTTAAAGTGCCTGTCTTGTAAACAGGTAGATCCTGAGTTCAAATCTCAGCAGTGCCTTTATACATTCAGGTTTAAGCATGTAGCCTGTGAAGAATGCTCCTCATTTAATGGTGGACACAGGGAATGGTGACAACGTTTCTGTGGTACTGACCTTCAACATTGCTTTCCCTTGATTTAGGTCAAACTTGATTCAAACATCCATATCTCCCACTTTTCACGCAACTTCCATTTTCCTCATCTACTCCATTGCATGTAACCTCGCTTAAGCTCTGAATAAGGATCACACGGATTTGAAACATTAACTTTGTGTCTGGCTCCACAGACATCCTCAAATTTTATGAGCTTTAATCCAATCATTTTTAGTTTCTCATGCACATTCACAACATGTGCAGTATTTTCCTTTGAATGCACGACAGGATTGACCTCAGGAAATCCAGGAGGAACATTCTGAATGTCTGTCAGCGATGTCTGTGGGCAAAGATTGAATGATTAAATGATTTACTCTGATGAAGAGTGACCCAGCCTCGAAGCGTTAGCTCGGTTCTCTCTTCACAGATGCTGCCAGACTCACTGAGATTTTCCATCATTTCCTGTTTTTTTCCAGATTTCACATCTGCAGTAATTTGCCTTTTTATTGGACGATATATGTTGCTGCATGTCAGCAAGAACGATTTGGGCGGTATAAAGGATGGGGCGTTTTCCATGAAGATGTGGCGTTGACAGATCTATTTACACCCTGAAACTTTGCGATTTGCATAATTTGTTACTTTACTAGATGAGCTTACTTGCGTTCACACTCTGCCACAACAGACAACAGATGACACGCTTTATTCCCTCTCTCAAAATACAATCTGTATCTCTGCAGCTTCCCACTGATATCTCAGTGAACTAGTGTAATCTTCAATGTCTTGAAGTCCCAGTGCATGTCCCTGGGTAACAACAGTTGTCACATCACAGGTCATTGGTAAAATGCGAGTCCAAGTTGAAGAATTTGAGAGAGAAAGCCGAAGGGAGGCTGCCGGTCTGCTTGCGAGGGAAATGAGCTGGAGAGGCTGAATGACCAGTGAAGGAAATTCAAAAGATACAATATGAGACTTTGAACTGAACTATGAGAACATTTTTGTAATGGGCCCTGGTAGCTCAGTCGGTAGAGCATCAGACTTTTAATCTGAGGGTCCAGGGTTCAAGTCCCTGTCAGGGTTTTGATTTTGGCTCAAGGCCTTTGCTTCCCAATGAACGGAAATAAAAATAAAGAATGCAGGATGCTTCAAGGAAAGTGGAAGAACCGTGACAACGTCGTGTTTGCCAAATTGCAACAGCCGTCCAGAATTTTCAAGAATTTTTGCTAGATTTTCAGTGAATGTAAAAACTCTCTCCTGGTCTTATCCAGCAGTATACCACTGTAGTTTTCTGGCCATGTTTAATCACTTCCCAATTCGCAAAATATTTCCTGTTTGTATACTTCTTTCCTGCAGAACTGCTTTTAAATTAATAACTTTCAGAAATAACTGCAATTTTTACAGTTTCAAAAGGCCAGTGCTGATGAATATTTTAGTTTGCACTCTCAAAGTCAGCAGGAGAAATCAACAATACTGATGTTTAATCAAAACAATTGAAATCTGTTCTACACTTGCAAAGTTTCTTTGCAGATTGGTGCTGTGGCTTAGATGGTTAAAACACCTGTCTTGTAACCTGGAGATCCTGAGTTCAACTCTCAGCAGTACCTTTCTACATTCAGGTCAAAGCATGTAGCTTGTGAAGAATGCTCCTCATTGAATGGTGAACTCAGAAAATGTTGACTTCATTTCTGTGGTACTGACCTTCAAAATTGTTTTCGCTTGTTTTATGTCAAACTTGATTCAAACTTCCATATCTCCCATTTATCACGCAACTTCCATTTTCCTCATCTACTCCATTGCATGTAACTTCGATTCAGCTCTGAATAAGGATCACACGGATTTGAAACATTAACTTTGTGTCTGGTTCCACAGACGTCCTCAAAATTGATGAGCTTTAATCCAATCATTTTTAGTTTCTCATGCAGATTCACAGATTTACTCTGATGAAGAGTGACCCAGCCTCGAAACGTTAGCTCGGTTCTCTCTTCACAGATGCTGCCAGACCCACTGAGATTTTCCATCATTTCCTGTTTTTTTTTCAGATTTCACATCTGCAGTAATTTGCCTTTTTATTGGACGATATATGTTGCTGCATGTCAGCAAGAACGATTTGGGCGGGATAAAGGATGGGGCGTTTTCCATGAAGATGTGGCGTTGACAGATCTATTTACACCCTGAAACTTTGCGATTTGCATAATTTGTTACTTTACTAGATGAGCTTACTTGCGTTCACACTCTGCCACAACAGACAACAGATGACACGCTTTATTCCCTCTCTCAAAATACAATCTGTATCTCTGCAGCTTCCCACTGATATCTCAGCGAACTAGTGTAATCTTCAATGTCTTGAAGTCCCAGTGCATGTCCCTGGGTAACAACAGTTGTCACATCACAGGTCATTGGTAAAATGCGAGTCCAAGTTGAAGAATTTGAGAAAGAAAGCCGAAGGGAGGCTGCCGGTCTGCTTGCGAGGGAAATGAGCTGGAGAGGCTGAATGACCAGTGAAGGAAATTCAAAAGATACAATATGAGACTTTGAACTGAACTGTGAGAACATTTTTGTAATGGGCCCTGGTAGCTCAGTCGGTAGAGCATCAGACTTTTAATCTGAGGGCCCAGGGTTCAAGTCCCTGTCAGGGTTTTGATTTTGGCTCAAGGCCTTTGCTTCCCAATGAACGGAAATAAAAATAAAGAATGCAGGATGCTTTATGGAAAGTGGAAGAACCGTGACAACGTCGTGTTTGCCAAATTGCAACAGCCGTCCAGAATTTTCAAGAATTTTTGCTAGATTTTCAGTGAATTGAATAACTCTCTCCTGGTCTTGTCCTGCATTATACCACTGTAGTTTTCTGGCCATGTTTAATCACTTCCCAATTCGCAAAATATTTCCTGTTTGTATACTTCTTTCCTGCAGAACTGCTTTTAAATTAATAACTTTCAGAATAACTGCAGTTTTTACAGTTTCAAAAGCCCAGTGCCGATGAATATTTTAATTTGCATTCTCAAAGTCGGCAGGAGAAATCAACAATACTGATGTTTAATCAAAACAATTGAAATCTGTTCTACACTTGGAAAGCTGTCTTGTAGATTGGTGCTGTGGCTTAGATGGTTAAAGCACCTGTCTTGTAAACAGGAGATCCTGAGTTCAAATCTCAGCAGTACCTTTATAAATTCAGGTCAAAGCATGTAGCCTGTGAAGAATGCTCCTCATTTAATGGTGGACGCAGGGAATGGTGACAAAGTTTCTGTGGTACTGACCTTCAACATTGCTTTCCCTTGATTTATGTCAAACTTCCATATCTCCCACTTTTCACGCAACTTCCATTTTCCTCATCTCCTCCATTGCATGTAACCTCGCTTAAGCTCTGAATAAGGATCACACGGATTTGAAACATTAACTTTGTGTCTGGCTCCACAGACATCCTCAAATTTTATGAGCTTTAATCCAATCATTTTTAGTTTCTCATGCACATTCACAACATGTGCAGTATTTTCCTTTGAATGCACGACAGGATTGACCTCAGGAAATCCAGTAGGAACATACTGAATGTCTGTCAGCGATGTCTGTGGGCAAAGATTGAATGATTAAATGATTTACTCTGATGAAGAGTGACCCAGCCTCGAAGCGTTAGCTCGGTTCTCTCTTCACAGATGCTGCCAGACCCACTGAGATTTTCCATCATTTCCTGTTTTTTTTCAGATTTCACATCTGCAGTAATTTGCCTTTTTATTGGACGATATATGTTGCTGCATGTCAGCAAGAACGATTTGGGCGGGATAAAGGATGGAGCATTTTCCATGAAGATGTGGCGTTGACAGATCTATTTACACCCTGAAACTTTGCGATTTGCATAATTTGCTACTTTACTCGATGAGCTTACTTGCGTTCACACTCTGCCACAACAAACAACAGGTGACACGCTTTATTCCCTCTCTCAAAATCCAATCTGTATCTCTGCAGCTTCCCACTGATATCTCAGTGAACTAAATGTAATCTTCAATGTATTGAAGTCCCAGTGCATGTCCCTGGGTAACAACAGTTGTCACATCACAGGTCATTGGTAAAATGCGAGTCCAAGTTGAAGAATTTGAGAAAGAAAGCCGAAGGGAGGCTGCCGGTCTGCTTGCGAGGGAAATGAGCTGGAGAGGCTGAATGACCAGTGAAGGAAATTCAAAAGATACAATATGAGACTTTGAAGTGCGCTGTGAGAACATTTCTGAAATGTGCCCTGGTAGCTCAGTCGGTAGAGCATCAGACTTTTAATCTGAGGGTCCAGGGTTCAAGTCCTTGTTAGGGTTTTGATTTTGGCTCAAGACCTTTGCTTCCCAATGAACGGTTGGAAATAAAAATAGAGAATGCAGGATGCTTTATGGAAAGTGGAAGAACCGTGACAACGTCGTGTTTGCCAAATTGCAACAGCCGTCCAGAATTTTCAAGAATTTTTGCTAGATTTTCAGTGAATGGAATAACTCTCTCCTGGTCTTGTCCTGCATTATACCACAGTAGTTTTCTGGCCATGTTTAATAAATTCCAAATTCGCAAAATATTTCCTGTTTGTATACTCCTTTCCTGCAGAACTGCGTTTCCATTAATAACTTTCAGAAATAACTGACATTATCCCCAGTACTGAGCATCTGACTGTGTGGCACTATCCCCAGTACTGAGCGTCTGACTGTGTGGCACTATCCCCAGTACTGAGCCTCTGACTGTGTGACACAATCCCCAGTACTGAGCCTCTGATTGTGTGGCACATTCCCCAGTACTGAGCCTCTGACTGTGTGGCACTATCTCCAGTACGGAGCCTCTGACTGTGTGGCACTATCCCCAGTAATGAGCCTCTGACTGTGTGGCACTATCCCCAGTACTGACCCTCTGACTGTGTGGCACTATCCCCTCTACTGAACCTCTTACTGTATGGCACTTTCCAAAGTCCTGAGCCTCTGACTGTGTGGCACTATCCCCAGTACTGAGCCTCTGACTGTGTGGCACTATCCCCAGTACTGAGCCTCTGACTGTGTGACACTGTCCCCAGTACTGAGCCTCTGAATGTGTGACACTATCCCCAGTACTGAGCCGCTGACTGTGTGACACTATCCCCAGTACTGAGCGTCTGACTGTGTGGCACTATCCTCAGTACGGATCCTCTGACTGTGTGACACTATCCTCAGTACTGAGCCTCTGACTGTGTGGCACAAGACCCCAGCACTGAGCCTCTGACTGTGTGATACTATCCCCAGTACTGAGCCTCTGACTGTGTGGCACTATTCCCAGTACTGAGCCTCTGACTGTGTGGCACTATCCCCAGTACTGAGCCTCTGACTGTGTGGCCCTATCCCCAGTACTGAGCCTCTGTCTGTGTGGCACTATTCCCAGTACAGAGCCTCTGACTGTGTGGCACTATCCCCAGTACTGAGACTCTGACTGAGTGGCACTATCACCAGTACTGAGCCTCTGGCTGTGTGACACTATTCCCAGTACTGAGCCTCTGACTGTGTGGCACTATCCCCAGTACTGAGCCTCTGACTGTGTGGCACTATCCCCAGTACTGAGCCTCTGACTGTGTGTCACTATCCCCAGTACTGAGCCACTGACTGTGTGACACTCCCCAGTACTGAGCCTCTGACTGTGTGGCACTATCCCCAGTACTGAGCCTCTGACTGTGTGTCACTATCCCCAGTACTGAGCCTCTGACTGTGTGGCACTACCCCCAGTACTGAGCCTCTGACTGTGTGGCACTATCCCCAGTACTGAGCCTCTGACTGTGTGGGACTATCCCCAGTACTGAGCCTCTGACTGTGTGGCACTATCCCCAGTACTGAGCCTCTGACTGTGTGGCACTATCCCCAGTACTGAGCCTCTGACTGTGTGGCACTATCCCCAGTATACTTCCTGTTTGTATACTTCTTTCCTGCAGAACTGCTTTTAAATTCATATCTTTCAGAATTATCTGCAATTTTTACAGTTTCTAAAGCCCAGTGCTGATGAATATTTTAGTTTGCACTCTCAAAGTCAGCAGGAGAAATCAACAATCCTGATGTTTAATCAAAACAATTGAAATCTGTTCTACACTTGCAAAGCTGTCTTGCAGATTGGTGCTGTGGCTTAGATGGTTAAAGCGCCTGTCTTGTAAACAGGAGATCCTGAGTTCAAATCTCAGCAGTACCTTTATACATTCAGGTCAAAGCATGTAGTCTGAGACGAATGCTCCTCATTTAATGGTGAACACAGAAAATGTTGACAACATTTCTGTGGTATTGGCCTTCAAGATTGCTTTCCCTTGCTTTATGTCAAACTTCCATATCTCTCATTTTTCACTCAACTGCCATTTTCCTCATCTACTCCATTGCATGTAACCTCGCTTCAGCTCTGAATAAGGATCACACGGATTTGAAACATTAACTTTGTGTTTGGCTCCACAGACATCCTCTAATTTTCTGAGCTTTAATCCAATCATATTTAGTTTCTCATGCAGATTCACAACATGTGCAGTATTTTCCTTTGAATGTATGACAGGATTGACCTCAGGAAATCTAGAAGGA
The DNA here is from genome assembly GCF_047496885.1 of Scyliorhinus torazame. Classification (NCBI taxonomy): domain Eukaryota; kingdom Metazoa; phylum Chordata; class Chondrichthyes; order Carcharhiniformes; family Scyliorhinidae; genus Scyliorhinus; species Scyliorhinus torazame. The sequence goes on from NC_092710.1 coordinate 52,353,717, forward strand.
ACGTTTTGAATGATTGTCAGCGATGTCTGTGAGCAAAGATTGAATGATTAAATGATTTTCTCTGATGAACAGTGACCCAGCCTCGAAACGTTAGCTCGGTTCACTCTTCACAGATGCTCCCAGACCCACTGAGATTTTCCATCATTTCCTGTTTTTTTTCAGATTTCACATCTGCAGTAATTTGCCTTTTTATTGGACGATATATGTTGCTGCATGTCAGCAAGAACGATTTGGGCGGGATAAAGGATGGAGCGTTTTCCATGAAGATGTGGCATTTACAGATCTATTTACACCCAGAATCTTTGCGATTTGCATAATTTGCTACTTTACTCGATGACCTTACTTGCGTTCACACTCTGCCACAACAAACAACAGATGACACGCTTTATTCCCTCTCTCAAAATACAATCTGTATCTCTGCAGCTTCCCACTGATATCTCAGCGAACTAAACGTAATCTTCAATGTCTTGAAGTCCCAGTGCATGTCCCTGGGTAACAACAGTTGTCACATCACAGGTCATTGGTAAAATGCGAGTCCACGTTGAAGAATTTGAGAAAGAAAGCCGAAGGGAGGCTGCCGGTCTGCTTGCGAGGGAAATAAGCTGGAGAGGCTGAATGACCAGTGAAGGAAATTCAAAAGATACAGTATGAGTCTTTGACGTGAGCTATGAGAGTATTATTGAAATGGACCCTGGTAGCTCAGTCGGTAGAGCATCAGACTTTTAATATGAGGGTCCAGGATTCAAATCCATGTTAGGGCTTTAATTTTGGCTCAAGGCGTTTGCTTCCCAATGAACGGTTGGAAATGAAAATAAAGAATGCAGGATGCTTTATGGAAAGTGGAAGAACCGTGACAACGTCGTGTTTGCCAAATTACAACAGCCGTCCAGAATTATCAAGAATTTTTGCTAGATTTTCAGTTAATGTAAAAACTCTCTCCTGGTCTTATCCAGCATTATACCACTATAGTTTTCTGGCCATGTTTAATAATTTGCCAATTCGCAAAATATTTCCTGTTTGTATACTTCTTTCCTGCAGAACTGCTTTTAAATTAATAACTTTCAGAAATAACTGCAATTTTTCAGTTTCAAAAGCCCAGTGCCGATGAATATTTTAATTTGCACTCTCAAAGTCAGCAGGAGAAATCAACAATACTGATGTTGAATCAATACAATTGAAATCTGTTCTACACTTGCAAAGCTATTTTGCAGATTGGTGCTGTGGCTTAGATGGTTAAAGCGCCTGTATTGTAAACAGGAGAACCTGAGTTCAAATCTCAGCAGTACCTTTATGCATTCAGGTTTAAGCATATAGCCTGTGAAGAATGCTCTTCTTTTAATGGTCAACACAGAAAATGTTGACAACATTTCTGTGGTACTGACCTTCAAGATTGCTTTCCCTTGCTTTATGTCAAACTTACATATCTCCCATTTTTCACTCAACTTCCATTTTCCTCATCTACTCCATTGCATGTACTCCGCGCTTCAGCTCTGAATAAGGATCACACGGATTAGAAACATTAACTCTGTGTCTGGCTCCACAGACATCCTCTAATTTTCTGAGCTTTAATCCAATCATATTTAGTTTCTCATGCAGATTCACAACATGTGCAGTATTTTCCTTTGAATGCATGACAGGATTGACCTCAGGAAATCCAGAAGGAACATTTTGAATGTTTGTCAGCGATGTCTGTGAGCAAAGATTGAATGATTAAATGATTTACTCTGATGAAGAGTGACCCAGCCTCGAAATGTTAGCTCGGTTCTCTCTTCACAAATGCTGCCAGACCCACTGAGATTTTCCATCATTTCCTGTTTTTTTTCAGATTTCCCATCTGCAGTAATTTGCCTTTTTATTGGACGATATATTTTGCTGCATGTCAGCAAGAACGATTTGGGCGGGATAAAGGATGGGGCGTTTTCCATGAAGATGTGGCGTTGACAGATCTATTTACACCCTGAATCTTTGCGATTTGCATACTTTGCTACTTTACTCGATGAGCATACTTGCGTTCACTCTCTGCCACAACAAACAGATGACACGCTTTATTCCCTCTCTTAAAATACAATCTGTATCTCTGCAGCTTCCCACTGATATCTCAGCGAACTAAACGTAATCTTCAATGTCTTGAAGTCCCAGTGCATGTCCCTGGGTAACAACAGTTGTCACATCACAGGTCATTGGTAAAATGCGAGTCCAAGTTGAAGAATTTGAGAAAGAAAGCCGAAGGGAGGCTGCCGGTCTGCTTGCGAGGGAAATGAGCTGGAGAGGCTGAATGACCAGTGAAGGAAATTCAAAAGATACAATAAGAGACTTTGATGTGAGCTATGAGAACTTTCTTGAAATGGGCTCTGGTAGCTCAGTCGGTAGAGCATCAGACTTTTAATCTGAGGGTCCAGGGTTCAAGTCCCTGTCAGGGTTTTGATTATGGCTCAAGGCGTTTGCTTCCCAATGAACGGTAGGAAATAAAAATAAAGAATGCAGGATGCTTTATGGAAAGTGGAAGAACCGTGACAACGTCGTGTTTGCCAAATTGCAACAGCCGTCCAGAATTCTAAAGAATTTTTGCGAGATTTTCAGTGAATGTAAAAACTTTCTCCTGGTCTTGTCCTGCATTATACCACTGTAGTTTTCTGGCCATGTTTAATAATTTGCCAATTCGCAAAATATTTCCTGTTTGTATACTTCTTTCCTGCAGAACTGCTTTTAAATTAATAACTTTCTGAAATTACTGCAATTTTTCAGTTTCAAAAGCCCAGTGCCGATGCATATTTTAATTTGCACTCTCAAAGTCAGCAGGAGAAATCAACAATACTGATGTTTCATCAAACGAATTGAAATCTGTTCTACACTTGCAAAGTAGTATTGCAGGTTGGTGCTGTGGCATAGATGGTTAAAGCGCCTGTCTTGTAAACAGGAGATCTTGAGTTCAAATCTCAGCAGTACCTTTATATATTCAGGTTTAAGCATGTAACCTGTGAAGAATGCTCCTCATTTAATGGTGAATAACATTTCTGTGGTACTGACCTTCAAGATTGCTTTCCCTTGCTTTATGTCAAACTTCCATATCTCCCATTTTTCACGCAACTTCCATTTTCCTCATCTACTCCATTGCATGTAACCTCGCTTCAGCTCTGAATAGGGATCACACGGATTAGAAACATTAACTTTGTGTCTGGCTCCACAGACATCCTCTAATTTTCTGAGCTTTAATCCAATCATATTTAGTTTCTCATGCAGATTCACAACATGTGCAGTATTTTCCTTTGAATGCATGACAGGATTGACCTCAGGAAATCCAGAAGGAACATTTTGAATGTTTGTCAGCGATGTCTGTGAGCAAAGATTGAATGATTAAATGATTTTCTCTGATGAAGAGTGACCCAGCCTCGAAACGTTAGCTCGGTTCTCTCTTCACAGATGCTGCCAGACCCACTGAGATTTTCCATAATTTCCTGTTTTTTTTCAGATTTCACATCTGCAGTAATTTGCCTTTTTATTGGACGATATATGTTGCTGCATGTCAGCAAGAACGATTTGGGCGGGATAAAGGATGGGGCGTTTTCCATGAAGATGTGGCGTTGACAGATCTATTTACACCCTGAATCTTTGCGATTTGCATAATTTGCTACTTTACTCGATGAGCTTACTTGCGTTCACTCGCTGCCACAACAAACAACAGATGACACGCTTTATTCCCTCTCTCAAAATACAATCTGTATCTCTACAGCTTCCCACTGATATCTCAGCGAACTAAACGTAAGCTTCAATGTCTTGAAGTCCCAGTGCATGTCCCTGGGTAACAACAGTTGTCACATCACAGGTCATTGGTAAAATGCGAGTCCACGTTGAAGAATTTGAGAAAGTAAGCCGAAGGGAGGCTGCCGGTCTGCTTACGAGGGAAATGAGCTGGAGAGGCTGAATGACCAGTGAAGGAAATTCAAAAGATACAAGATGAGGCTTTGACGTGAGCTATGAGAGCATTGTTGAAATGGGCCCTGGTAGTTCAGTCGGTAAAGCATCAGGCTTTTAATCTGAGGGTCCAGGGTTCAAGTCCCTGTCAGGGTTTTAATTTTGGCTCAAGGCGTTTGCTTCCCAATGAACGGTAGGAAATAAAAATAAAGAATGCAGGATGCTTTATGGAAAGTGGAAGAACCGTGACAACGTCGTGTTTGCCAAATTGCAACAGCCGTCCAGAATTTTCAAGAATTTTTGCTAGATTTTCAGTGAATGTAAATACTCTCTCCTGGTCTTATCCAGCATTATACCACTGTAGTTTTCTGGCCATGATTTCCCAATTCGCAAAATACTTCCTGTTTGTAAGCTCCTTTCCTGCAGAACTGCTTTTCAATGAATAACTTTCAGAAATAACTGCAATTTTTGCAGTTTCCAAAGCCCAGTGCTGATGAATATTTTAGTTTGCACTCTCAAAGTCAGCAGGAGAAATCAACAATACTGATGTTTAATCAAAACAATTGAAATCTGTTCTACACTTGCAAAGCAATTCTGTGGATTGGTGCTGTGGCTTAGATGGTTAAGCTGCCTGACTTGTAAACAGGAGATCCTGAGTTCATATCTCAACAGTACCTTTATACATTCAGGTCAAAGCATGGAGCCTGTGAAGAATGCTCCTCATTCAATTGTGAACACAGAAAATGTTGACAACATTTCTGTGGTGCTGACCTTCAAGATTGCTTTCCCTTGCTTTATGCCAAACTTGATTCAAACCTTCATATCTCCCATTTTTCACTCAACTGCCATTTTCCTCATCTACTCCATTGCATGTAACCTCGCTTCAGCTCTGAATAAGGTTCACACGGATTTGAAACATTAACTTTATGTCTGGCTCCACAGACATCTTCAAATTTTATGATCTTTAATCCAATCATTTTTAGCTACTCATGTAGATTCACAACATGTGCAGTATTTTCCTTTGAATGCACGACAGGATTGACCTCAGGAAATCCAGTAGGAACATTTTGAATGTCTGTCAGCGATGTCTGTGAGCAAAGATTGAATGATTAAATGATTTACTCTGATGAAGAGTGACCCAGCCTCGAAACGTTAGCTCGGTTCTCTCTTCACAGATGCTGCCAGATCCACTGAGATTTTCCATCATTTCCTGTTTTTTTTCAGATTTCACATCTGCAGTAATTTGCCTTTTTATTGGACGATATATGTTGCTGCATGTCAGCAAGAACGATTTGGGCGGGATAAAGGATGGGGCGTTTTCCATGAAGATGTGGCGTTGACAGATCTATTTACACCCAGAATCTTTGCGACTTGCATAATTTGCTACTTTACTAGATGAGCTTACTTGCGTTCACACTCTGCCACAACAAACAGATGACACGCTTTATTCCCTCTCTCAAAATACAATCTGTATCTCTGCAGCTTCACACTGATATCTCAGCGAACTAAACGTAATCTTCAATGTCTTGAAGTCCCAGTGCATGTCCCTGGGTAACAACAGTTGTCACATCACAGGTCATTGGTAAAATGCGAGTCCAAGTTGAAGAATTTGAGAAAGAAAGCCGAACGGAGGCTGCCGGTCTGCTTGCGAGGGAAATGAGCTGGAGAGGCTGAATGAGCAGTGAAGGAAATTCAAAAGATACAGTATGAGACTTTGACGTGAGCTATGAGAGTGTTCTTGAAATGGACCCTGGTAGCTCAGTCGGTAGAGCATCAGACTTTTAATATGAGGGCCCAGGGTTCAAATCCCTGTTAAGGCTTCAATTTTGGCTCAAGGCGTTTGCTTCCCAATGAACGGTTGGAAATGAAAATAAAGAATGCAGGATGCTTTATGGAAAGTGGAAGAACCGTGACAACGTCGTGTTTGCCAAATTACAACAGCCGTCCAGAATTATCAAGAATTTTTGCTAGATTTTCAGTTAATGTAAAAACTCTCTCCTGGTCTTATCCAGCATTATACCACTATAGTTTTCTGGCCATGTTTAATAATTTGCCAATTAGCAAAATATTTCCTGTTTGTATACTTCTTTCCTGGAGAACTGCTTTTAAATTAATAACTTTCAGAAATAACTGCAATTTTTCAGTTTCAAAAGCCCAGTGCCGATGAATATTTTAATTTGCACTCTCAAAGTCAGCAGGAGAAATCAACAATACTGATGTTTAATCAAAACAATTGAAATCTGTTCTACACTTGCAAAGCTATTTTGCAGATTGGTGCTGTGGCTTAGATGGTTAAAGCGCCTGTATTGTAAACAGGAGAACCTGAGTTCAAATCTCAGCAGTACCTTTATACATTCAGGTTTAAGCATGTAGCCTGTGAAGAATGCTCTTCATTGAATGGTCAACACAGAAAATGTTGACAACATTTCTGTGGTACTGACCTTCAAGATTGCTTTCCCTTGCTTTATGTCAAACTTACATATCTCCCATTTTTCACTCAACTTCCATTTTCCTCATCTACTCCATTGCATGTACTCCGCGCTTCAGCTCTGAATAAGGATCACACGGATTAGAAACATTAACTCTGTGTCTGGCTCCACAGACATCCTCTAATTTTCTGAGCTTTAATCCAATCATATTTAGTTTCTCATGCAGATTCACAACATGTGCAGTATTTTCCTTTGAATGCATGACAGGATTGCCCTCAGGAAATTCAGAAGGAACATTTTGAATGTTTGTCAGCGATGTCTGTGAGCAAAGATTGAATGATAAATGATTTACTCTGATGAGGAGTGACCCAGCCTCGAAATGTTAGCTCGGTTCTCTCTTCACAGATGCTGCCAGACCCACTGAGATTTTCCATCATTTCCTGTTTTTTTTCAGATTTCCCATCTGCAGTAATTTGCCTTTTTATTGGACGATATATGTTGCTGCATGTCAGCAAGAACGATTTGGGCGGGATAATGGATGAGGCATTTTCCATGAAGATGTGGCGTTGACAGATCTATTTACACCCAGAATCTTTGCGATTTGCATAATTTGCTACTTTACTAGATGAGCTTACTTGCGTTCACACTCTGCCACAACAGACAACAGATGACACGCTTTATTACCTCTCTCAAAATACAATCTGTATCTCTGCAGCTTCCCACTAATATCTCAGCTACTAAACGTAATCTTCAATGTCTTGAAGTCCCAGTGCATGTCCCTGGGTAACAACAGTTGTCACATCACAGGTCATTGGTAAAATGCGAGTCCACGTTGAAGAATTTGAGAAAGAAAGCCGAAGGGAGGCTGCCGGTCTGCTTGCGAGGGAAATGAGCTGGAGAGGCTGAATTAGCAGTGAAGGAAATTCAAAAGATACAATATGAGACTTTGATGTGAGCTATGAGAATTTTCCTGAAATGGGCCCTGGTAGCTCAGTCGGTAGAGCGTCAGACTTTTAATCTGAGGGTCCAGGGTTTAAGTCCCTGTCAGGGTTTTGATTTTGGCTCAAGGCGTTTGCTTCCCAATGAACGGTAGGAAATAAAAATAAAGAATGCAGGATGCTTTATGGAAAGTGGAAGAACCGTGACAACGTCGTGTTTGCCAAATTGCAACAGCCGTCCAGAATTCTATAGAATTTTTGCGAGATTTTCAGTGAGTGTAAAAACTTTCTCCTGGTCTTGTCCTGCATTATACCACTGTAGTTTTCTGGCCATGTTTAATAATTTGCCAATTCGCAAAATATTTCCTGTTTGTATACTTCTTTCCTGCAGAACTGCTTTTAAATTAATAACTTTCAGAAATTACTGCAATTTTTCAGTTTCAAAAGCCCAGTGCCGAAGCATATTTTAATTTGCACTCTCAAAGTCAGCAGGAGAAATCAACAATACTGATGTTTCATCAAACCAATTGAAATCTGTTCTACACTTGCAAAGTAGTATTGCAGGTTGGTGCTGTGGCTTAGATGGTTAAAGTGCCTGTCTTGTAATCAGGAGATCCTGAGTTCAAATCTCAGCAATACCTTTATACATTCAGGTTTAAGCACGGAGCCTGTGAAGAATGCTCCTCATTCAATTGTGAACACAGAAAATGTTGACAACATTTCTGTGGTACTGACCTTCAAGATTGCTTTCCCTTGCTTTATGCCAAACTTGATTCAAACCTTCATATCTCCCATTTTTCACTCAACTGCCATTTTCCTCATCTACTCCATTGCATGTAACCTCGCTTCAGCTCTGAATAAGGATCACACGGATTTGAAACATTAACTTTGTGTCTGGCTCCACAGACATTCTCAAATTTTATGATCTTTAATCCAATCATTTTTAGCTACTCATGCACATTCACAACATGTGCAGTATTTTCCTTTGAATGCACGACAGGATTGACCTCAGGAAATCCATAGGAACATTTTGAATGTCTGTCAGCGATGTCTGTGAGCAAAGATTGAATGATTGAATGATTTACTCTGATGAAGAGTGACCCAGCCTCGAAACGTTAGCTCGGTTCTCTCTTCACAGATGCTGCCAGACCCACTGAGATTTTCCATCATTTCCTGTTTTTTTTCAGATTTCACATCTGCAGTAATTTGCCTTTTTATTGGACGATATATGTTGCTGCATGTCAGCAAGAACGATTTGGGCGGGATAAAGGATGGGGCGTTTTCCATGAAGATGTGGCGTTGACAGATCTATTTACACCCTGAAACTTTGCGATTTGCATAATTTGTTACTTTACTAGATGAACTTACTTTCGTTCACACTCTGCCACAACAGACAACAGATGACACGCTTTATTCCCTCTCTCAAAATACAATCTGTACCTCTGCAGCTTCCCACTGATATCTCAGCGACCGAACCGTAATCTTCAATGTCTTGAAGTCCCAGTGCATGTCCCTGGGTAACAACAGTTGTCACATCACAGGTCATTGGTAAAATGCGAGTCCAAGTTGAAGAATTTGAGAAAGAAAGCCGAAGGGAGGCTGCCGGTCTGCTTGTGAGGGAAATGAGCTGGATAGGCTGAATGACCAGTGAAGGAAATTCAAAAGATACAATATGAGACTTTGAACTGAACTATGAGAGCATTGTTGAAATGGGCCCTGGTAGCTCAGTCGGTAGAGCGTCAGACTTTTAATCTGAGGGTCCAGGGTTCAAGTCCCTGTCAGGGTTTTGATTTTGGCTCAAGGCGTTTGCTTCCCAATGAACGGTTGGAAATAAAAATAAAGAATGCAGGATGCTTTATGGAAAGTGGAAGAACCGTGACAACGTCGTGTTTGCCAAATTGCAACAGCCGTCCAGAATTTTCGTATGTCAGGTCGAGGCACAGGTGGCTTTTACAGCGGCAAATGTGCCGGCTGACGACTCCAGTGTGGGCTGTATCCGCTGAGAGACTGCGGCCAACCCCCTTCTGCAGCGAGTGATGCGCCACATGATGGGAGGATGACTCAAAGGGCAGTGCCCGCAGTTCTACAATGTACGAGACGACCTAGCCATCATTGATGGTGTCCTCCTGAAGCTGGACCGGATTGTGATTCCGCACAGCATGCGCCAGCTGGTTCTCGACCAACTACACGAAGGCCACTTGGGGTCGAGAAGTGCAGACGGAGGGGGCCCGAGAGGCGGTATACTGGCCGGGCATCAGTGACGATATTGCCAACATGGTTCTCAACTGTACAACCTGCCAAAGGTTTCAGCCGGCGCAACCTCCTGAGAAGCTTCTGCCCCATGAGCTGGTGACGTCCCCCTGGGCCAAGGTGGGTGTCGACCTATTTCACGCGCTCGGCAGGGACTATGTCATCATAGTTGACTACTTCTCAAACTACCCAGAAGCCATACGCCTGCACGATTTGACGTTGTCTGCTGTCATCAGGGCTTGCAAAGACACCGTTGCTCGCCACGGCATTCCGATAACTGTCATGTCGGACAATGGGCCCTGTTTTGCCAGCCATGAATGGTTGTCCTTTGCTGCTTCGTATGGCTTCACACACATGACATCCAGCCCTCTGCATCCCCAGTCCAATGGAAAGGCGGAGAAGGGCGTTCACATTGCCAAGCGGCTCCTCTGCAAGGCTGCTGCTGCCGGGTCGGACTTCTACCTCGCCCTGCTGGCCTATCGCTTGGCCCCACTAGCCACTGGTCTCTCACCAGCACAGCTGCTGATGGGTCGCGCCCTCAGAACCACTGTGCCTTCCATCCTGGCACCAACAATAGACCATGCTCCGGTACTGCATAGGATGCAACTTCAGCGTGGTCGCCAGAAGAGGTCGTACGACATACGGGCAACTGATCTTCCCTCCCTGGCCCCTGGAGACAACGTCCGCATCCACCTACCAGACGGTGGCTGGTCAGCACCTGCCGAAGTTCTCCGATGCGTGGCTCCCCGCTCGTTCCTGGTACGCATGCCGGATGGATCTGTGCGTAGGCGCAATCGCCGAGCCCTTCGCCTACTTCCACGCTCGCAACGGGACCCTACACAGATGCCGTGTCCTCCACTGGTTCCTGATAGCGACTTCGTGGAGCTGCCATACACCATGCCCCTTCTGTCGCCACCCGTGGCCAGGCTCGCACCTCAGCCGGTTGTTCTCGACCCACCCTTGAGGCGGTCCACCCGAATTCGTCGCCTACCTACTAGACTGGACTTATGAGACTGTTCACACGTCAAACTTTTGCAACCACTGTTTTATAACATGTCACTGTTTTATCGTTACAGGCCTCATTTAAAAAAAATATATATATTTTATTCAAATTTTTCGGCCAAACAAAACAATACAAAGGTTTTCATTTTTACAACAATAAAACAATATAAATAACAGTGACCGTTTTAACAAATAAATAAATAATATATAAACTAAATGGCAACTGCCATAACAAAAATAATAACTCTCCAGAAATAAAATCAAACAATCCAATATACATAACCAAGTACAAATATCTATACAAAAACACCCCTGAGGACCCACCCGAGCCCTCCCCCCCTCCCCCCTGGGTTGCTGCTGTTGCCTTCCCATTTCCTTTATCGTTCTGCGAGGTAGTCAACGAACGGTTGCCACCGCCTGGTGAACCCTTGAGCCGAACCCCTTAGTGCGAACTTTATCCGTTCTAGTTTTATAAACCCTGCCATGTCATTTATCCAGGTCTCCACGCCCGGGGGCTTGGCTTCCTTCCACATAAGCAATATCCTTCGCTGGGCTACTAAGGACGCAAAGGCCAAAACATCAGCCTCTTTCGCCTCCTGCACTCCCGGCTCTTCTGCAACCCCGAATATAGCCAACCCCCAGCCTGGCTCGACCCGGACCCCCACCACCTTCGAAAGCACCTTTGTCACCCCCACCCAGAACCCCTGCAGTGCCGGGCATGACCAAAACATGTGGTTTGCTGGGCTTCTCGGGCATCTCCCACACCTATCCTCTACCCCGCAAAATGTACTGAGCCTTGCTCCGGTCATATGCGCCCTGTGCAAAACCTTGAATTGTATCAGGCTTAGCCTGGCGCACGAGGACGACGAGTTTGCCCTACGTAGGGCATCAGCCCACAGCCCCTCCTCAATCTCTTCCCCCAGCTCTTCTTCCCATTTCCCCTTCAGCTCATCCACCATGATCTCCCCCTCGTCCCTCATTTCCCTGTATATATCCGACACCCTACCATCCCCTACCCATGTCCCTGAGATCACTCTATCTTGAATCTCCTGCGTCAGGAGCTGCGGGAATTCCCTCACCTGTTGCCTCGCAAAAGCCCTCAGTTGCATGTACCGAAATGCATTCCCTTGGGGCAACCCATATTTTTCCGTCAGCGCTCCCAGACTCGCAAAGTCCCGTCTACGAACAGATCTCTCAGTTGCACAACCCCAGCTCTCTGCCATGCTCCAAATCCCCTATCTATTCTCCCCGGGACAAACCTATGATTATTTCTTATCGGGGACCGCACCGAGGCTCCCGTCCTTCCCCTATGTCGTCTCCACTGCCCCCAAATTTTTAGCGTTGCCACCACCACTGGACTTGTGGTGTATTTCTTCAGGGAGAACGGCAACGGCGCCGTCACCAGTGCTTTTAGGCTGGTTCCTTTGCAGGACGCCTACTCCAATCTTTTCCACGCCGCTCCCTCCCCTTCTCCCATCCACTTACACACCATTGAGATATTGGCGGCCCAGTAGTATTCACTTAGGCTCGGTAGTGCCAGCCCCCCGCTATCCCTGCTACGCTGCAAGAACCCCCTCCTCACTCTCGGGGTCTTCCCGGCCCACACAAAACTCATAACACTTTTCTCAATTTTCTTGAAAAAAGCCTTTATGACTATCACCGGAAGGCACTGAAACACAAAAAGGAATCTCGGGAGGACTACCATTTTGACCGCCTGCACCCTACCCACCAGTGACAGGGGCACCATATCCCATCTCTTAAAATCCACCTCCATCTGTTCCACCAATCTTGTTAAATTAAGCCAATGTAAGGTTCCCCAACTCCTGGCTATCTGAATCCCTAAGTACCGGAAATCTCTTGTTACCTTCCTCAGCGGTAAATCATCTATTCCCCTGCTCTGCTCCCCCGGATGCACCACAAACAACTCACTTTTCCCCATATTCAATTTGTACCCCGAAAATTCCCCAAACTCCCTGAGTGTCTGCATTATCTCAGGCATCCCCTCCACTGGGTCCGCAACATACAGCAATAAATCATCCGCATACAGAGATACCCGGTGTTCTTCTCCTCCCCTGAGTACTCCCCTCCACTTCCTGGAGCCCCTCAGTGCTATGGCCAGGGGCTCAATCGCCAATGCAAACAGTAACGGAGACAGGGGACACCCCTGCCTCGTCCCTCTATGAAGACGGAAGTAGTCAGACCTCTGCCTGTTCGTGACCACACTCGCCACCGGGGCCCTATATAGCAGCTGTACCCATCCAATAAACCCTTCTCCAAAACTAAATCTCCTCAGCACTTCCCACAGATAGTCCCACTCCACTCTGTCGAATTCTTTCTCGGCGTCCATAGCCACCACTATCTCCGCCTCCCCCTCTGGTGGGGGCATCATCATCACCCCTAGCAGCCTCCGTATGTTCGTGTTCAGCTGTCTCCCCTTAACAAACCCAGTTTGATCCTCGTGGACCACCCCCGGGACACAGTCCTCTATCCTCGTCGCCATCACCTTGGCCAGGAGCTGAGCATCTACATTTAAAAGGGAAATGGGCCTGTACGACCCACACTGCAGCGGGTCTTTTTCCTTCTTCAAAAGGAGCGATATCGTCGCCTCCGACATAGTCGGGGGCAACTGCCCCCTTTCGCTGGCCTCATTAAAGGTTCTCGTCAAAAGCGGGGCCAGTAGGTCCATATATTTCCTATAAAATTCCACCGGGAATCCGTCCGGTCCCGGGGCCTTCCCCGCCTGCATGCTCCCAATCCCTTTTACCACCTCCTCCATCTCAATCTGTGCTCCCAGTCCCACCCTCTCCTGCTCCTCCACCTTCGGGAATTCCAGCTGATCCAGGAAACACATCATTCCCTCCTTCCCTTCCGGGGGCTGAGCCTTATATAACCTCTCATAGAAGGCCTTGAACACCCCGTTCACTCTCTCCGCTCCCCGTTCCATCTCTCCCTCCTCATCTCTCACCCCACCTATCTCCCTCGCTGCTCCCCTCTTCCTTAATTGGTGGGCCAGTAGCCGACTCGCCTTCTCTCCATACTCATACTGTACACCCTGTGCCCTCCTCCACTGTGCCTCTGCCTTACCCGTGGTCAGCAGGTCAAATTCCACATGTAACCTTTGTCTTTCCCTGTACAGTCCCTCCTCCGGTGCCTCTGCATATTGCCTGTCCACCCTCAAAAGTTCTTTCAACAATCGCTCCCTTTCTTTACCCTCTTGCTTCCCTTTATGTGCCCTTATGGATATCAGTTCCCCTCTGACCACCGCCTTCAACGCCTCCCGGACCACTCCCACCTGAACCTCTCCATTGTCATTAAGCTCCAAGTACCTTTCAATGCACTCCCTTACCCTTAAACATACCCCCTCATCCGCCAATAAGCCCATATCCATTCTCCAGAGTGGGTGCTGTTCTTTTTCCTCTCCTACCTCCAGGTCTACCCAATGTGGAGCGTGGTCCGAAATGGCTATGGCCGTATATTCCGTCCCTGTCACCTTCGGAATCAGTGCCCTTCCCAAGATAAAAAAGTCTATCCGTGAGTATACTTTGTGAACATGGGAGAAAAATGAGAACTCCTTACTCCTAAGCCTACTAAATCTCCAGGGGTCTACCCCTTCCATCTGCTCCATGAAGTCCTTGAGCATCCTGGCCGCTGCCGGCCTCCTCCCGGTCCTGGACCTCGACCGGTCCAGCTTTGAATCAAGCACCGTATTGAAGTCTCCCCCCATTACCAACTTTCCCGCCTCCAGGTCCGGGATACGTCCCAACATACGCCTCATAAAATTTGCATCATCCCACTTCGGGGCGAAAACGTTCACCAGCACCACCGCCTCCCCTTGCAATCTGCCACTCACCATCACATATCTACCCCCACTATCCGCCACTATGGTCTTTGCCTCAAACAGTACCCGTTTCCCCACTAAGATAGCCACCCCCCTATTCTTCGCATCTAAACCCGAATGAAACACCTGCCCCACCCATCCTTTACGTAGTCTGACCTGGTCTATCAGTTTCAAATGCATCTCCTGCAACATAACCACATCTGCCTTTAATTTCTTTAGGTGTGCGAGTACCCGTGCCCTTTTAATCGGCCCGTTCAGCCCTCTCACGTTGCACGTGATCAGCCGGGTTGGGGGGCTCTTTACCCCCCCCCCCCTTGTCGACTAGCCATCCCCTTTTTTAACCCAGCTCCTCACCCGGTTCCCACGTACCCATATATCCCCCCGACGGTGCCCTCCCGCCTCGACCACCCCATCCCATAACAGCTCCCCCTTCGCCTTAGCAGCAGCAACCCAGTTAACCCCCCCCTCCGCTAGATCCCCCTCTAGCGTAGTTGCACCCCCCATGTTGCTCCCAGAAGTCAGCGAACTCTGGCTGACCTCGGCTTCCCCGCTTGTCCTCGGCCCCCACTGTGCGAGGCCCCCTCCTTCCTGCGTCCCTGTTCCCGCCATAATTACCATAGCGCGGGAACAAAGCCCGCATTTCCCATTTGGCCCCGCCCCTAATGGCCAGCGCCCACAGTTCATCATACTCCTCCCCCCCCCAACATGGGGAAGAGAGAAAAGTTACAGGATCACAAATTAACAAATTGAAAAATCATCCCCCCCCTCCCCCCTTCCCCTTCCTCGCCCCACATAATCACCCCACCACTTTGTCCCAAAAGCTCTTTCTCTCGCCAGACTATTCCAGCTTCTCGTCCACAATGAATGTTCACGCCTCTTCTGCCGTCTCAAAGTAGTGGTGCTTCCCTTGGTGTGTGACCCACAATCTCGCCAGTTGCAACATTCCAAACTGGACCTTCTTTTTGTGAAGCACCACCTTAGCCTGATTGAAACTTGCCCTCCTTCTCGCCACCTCCGCACTCCAATCCTGGTATACGCGGATCACCGCATTCTCCCACCTACAGCTCCGAGTTTTCTTCGCCCATCTGAGGACCGTCTCTCTGTCATTGTAGCGGAGAAACCTCACCACTATAGCTCGGGGTATTTCTCCAGCCTTTGGTCTTCGCGCCAGAACTCGATAAGCTCCCTCCACCTACAAAGGGCCCGTCGGGGCCTCCGATCCTATTAGCGAGTGAAGCATCGTGCTCACATATGTCCCGACGTCCGCCCCTTCTGCACCTTCGGGAAGACACAGGATTCTTAAATTCTTCCTCCTCGAATTATTCTCCAGTGCTTCCAACCTCTCCACACACCTTTTGTGCCTCGTACGTCTCTGTCTTCACCACCAGGCCCTGTATTTCATCTTCGTTTTCAGCAGTCTTTGCCTTCACGACCCGAAGCTCCAGCTCCTGGGTCCTCTGCTCCTCCTTTAGCCCTTCAATCGCCTGTAATATCGGGGCCAATAGCTCCTTCTTCAACTCCTTCTTCAGCTCTTCCACACAGCGCCGCAGGAACTCTTGTTGCTCCGGGCCCCATAAAAAACGGCCACATTCCGACGCCATCTTGCTTTGAGCTTGCCTTCCTTGCCGCTGCTCCAGAGGATCCTCCGCAATCCGGACGCTATCCTCTCCCTTCTCCATGCGTGTCCGGGGGGATTCCTTTCTGGTTTACCGCACAGTGTTTTTGGCCGTTTAAATTGCCATTGGGGCTCCAATAAAGAGCCCAATAGTACGTTCCAACGGGAGCTGACGAAACGTGCGACTTAGCTGGTCATCGCTGCACCCGGAAGTCTAAACATCAGTATTGTTGATTTCTCCTGCGGACTTTGAGAGTGCAAATTAAAATATTCATCGGCACTGGGCTTTTGAAACTGTAAAAATTGCAGTTATTTCTGAAAGTTATGAATTTAAAACCAGTTCTGCAGGAAAGAAGTATAAGACCAGGAGAGAGTTTTTACATCAACTGAAAATCTAGCAAAAATTCTTGAAAATTCTGGACGGCTGTTGCAATTTGGCAAACACGACGTTGTCACGGTTCTTCCACTTTCCATGAAGCATCCTGCATTCTTTATTTTTATTTCCTACCGTTCATTGGGAAGCAAACGCCTTGAGGCAAAATCAAAGCCCTAACAGGGACTTGAACCCTGGACCCTCAGATTAAAAGTCTGATGCTCTACCGACTGAGCTAACAGGGCCCATTTCAAAAATGTTCTCATAGCTCACTTCATTTTAACCAATGACCTGTGATGTGACAACTGTTGTTACCCAGGGACATGCACTGGGACTTCAAGATATTGAAGATTACGTTTAGTTCACTGAGATATCAGTGGGTAGCTGCAGAGATACAGATTGTATTTTGAGAGAGGGAATAAAGCGTGTCATCTGTTGTTTGTTGTGGCAGAGTGTGAACGCAAGTAAGCTCATCGAGTAAAGTAGCAAATTATGCAAATCGCAAAGTTTCAGGGTGTAAATAGATCTGTCAACGCCACATCTTCATGGAAAACACCTCATCCTTTATCCCGCCCAAATAGTTCTTGCTGACATGCAGCAACATATATCGTCCAATAAAAGGCAAATTATTTCGGATGTGAAATCTGAAAAAAAACAGGAAATGATGGAAAATCTCAGTGGGTCTGGCAGCATCTGTGAAGAGAGAACCGAGCTAACGTTTCGAGGCTGGGTCACTCTTCATCAGAGTAAATCATTTAATCATTCAATCTTGGCTCACAGACATCGCTGACAAACATTCAAAATGTTCCTTCTGGATTTCCTGAGGTCAGTCCTGTCATGCATTCAAAGGAAAATACTGCACATGTTGTGAATCTGCATGAGAAACTAAAAATGATTGGATTAAAGCTCAGAAAATTACAGGATGTCTGTGGAGCCAGACACAGAATTAAAGTTTCAAATCCGTGTGATCCTTATTCAGAGCTGAAGCGAGTAGTACATACAATGGAGTAGATGAGGAAAATGGAAGTTGAGTGAAAAATGTGAGATATGGAAGTTTGAATCAAGTTTGACATAAATCAAGGGAAAGCAATCTTGAAGGTCAGTACCACAGAAATTTTGTCAACATTTTCTGTGTTCACTATTAAATGAGGAACATTCTTCACAGGCTACATGCTTCGACCTGAATATATAATGGTATTACTGAGATTTGAACTCAGGATCTCCTGTTTACAAAACAAGCACTTTGACCATCTAAGCTACAGCACCAACCTGCATAACAGCTTTGCAAGTGTAGAACAGATTTCAATTGTTTTGATTAAACATCAGTATTGTTGATTTCTCCTGCTGACTTTGAGAGTGCAAACTAAAATATTCATCAGCACTGGCCTTTTGAAACTGTAAAAATTGCAGTTATTTCTGAAAGTTATTAAGTTAAAAGCAGTTCTGCAGGAAAGAAGTATACAAACAGGAAATATTTTGCGAATTGGGAAGTGATTAAACATGGCCAGAAAACTACAGTGGTATAATGCTGGATAAGACCAGGAGAGAGTTTTTACATTCACTGAAAATCTAGCAAAAATTCTTCAAAATTCTGGACGGCTGTTGCAATTTGGCAAACACGACGTTGTCACGGTTCTTCCACTTTCCATAAAGCATCCTGCATTCTTTATTTTTCATTTCCTACCGTTCATTGGGAAGCAAACGCCTTGAGCCAAAATTAAAACCCTGACAGGGACTTGAACCCTGGACCCTCAGATTACAAGTCTGATGCTCTACCGACTGAGCTACCAAGACCCATATCAAAAAAGTTCTCACAGCTCACTTCAAAGTCTCATATTGTATCTTTTGAATTTCCTTCACTGGTAATTCAGCCTCTCCAGCTCATTTCCCTCGCAAGCAGACCGGCAGCCTCCCTTCGGCTTCCTTTCTCAAATTCTTCAACTTGGACTCGCATTTTACCAGTGACCTGTGATGTGACAACTGTTGTTACGCAGGGACATGCACTGGGACCTCAAGTCATTGAAGATTACATTTAGTTCGCTGAGATATCAGTGGGAAGCTGCAGAGATACAGATTGTATTTTGAGAGAGAGAATAAAGCATGTCATCTGTTGTTTGTTGTGGCAGAGTGTGAACGCAATTAAGCTCATCGAAAAGTAGCAAATTATGGAAATCGCAAAGTTTCAGGGTGTAAATAGATCTGTCAACGCCACATCTTCATGGAAAACGCCCCATCCTTTATCTAGCCCAAATCGCTCTTGCTGACATGCAGCAACATATATCGTCCAATAAAAAAGCAAATTACTGCAGATGTGAAATCTGAAAAAAAACAGGAAATGATGGAAAATCTCAGTGGGTCTGGCAGCATCTGTGAAGAGAGAACCGAGCTAACGTTTCGAGGCTTGGTCACCCTTCATCAGAGATTTAAATCATTAAATCGTTCAATCTTTGCTCACAGACATCGCTGACAGACATTCAAAATGTTCCTACTCGATTTCCTGAGGTCAATCCTGTCGTGCATTCAAAGGAAAATACTGCTCATGTTGTGAATCTGCATGAGAAACTAAAAATGATTGGATAAAAGCTCATAAAATTTGAGGATGTGTGTGGAGCCAAACACAAAGTTAATGTTTCAAATCCGTGTGATCCTTCAGAGCTGAAGCGAGGTTACATGCAATGGAGTAGATGAGGAAAATGGAAATTGCGTGAAAAATGGGCGATATGTAAGTTTGACATAAAACAGAGGTAAGCAATCTTGAAGGTCAGTACCACAGAAATGCTGCCAGCATTTTCTGTGTTCACCATTAAATGAGGGGCATTCTTCACAGGCTACATGCTTTGACCTGAATGTGCAAAGGTACTGCTGAGATTTGAACTCAGGATCTCCTGTTTACAAGACAGGCACTTTAACCATCTAAGCCACAGCACCAATCTGCAAGACAGTTTTGCAAGTGTAGAACAGATTTCAATTGTTTTGATTAAACATCAGTATTGTTGATTTCTCCTGCTGACTTTGAGAGTGCAAACTAAAATATTCATCAGCACTGGCCTTTTGAAACTGTAAAGATTGCAGTTATTTCTGAAAGTTATTAATTTAAAAGCAGTTCTGCAGGAAAGAAGTATACAAACAGGAAATATTTTGCGAATTGGTAAGTGATTAAACATGGCCAGAAAACTACAGTGGTATAATGCAGGACAAGTCCAGGAGAGAGTTTAAACATCAACTGAAAATCTAGCAAAAATTCTTGAAAATTCTGGACGGCTGTTGCAATTTGGCAAACACGACGTTGTCACGGTTCTTCCACTTTCCATAAAGCATCCTGCATTCTTTATTTTTATTTCCGACCGTTCATTGGGAAGCAAACGCCTTGAGCCAAAATCAAACCCCCAACAGGGCCTTGAACCCTGGACCATCAGATTAAAAGTCTGATGCGCTACCGACTGAGCTACCAGGGCCAAATTTAAAAATGTTCTCATAGCTCACTTCAAAGTCTCATATTGTATCTTTTGCATTTCCTTCACTGGTAATTCAGCCTCTCCAGCTCATTTCCCTCGCAAGCAGACCGGCAGCCTCCCTTCGGCTTTCTTTCTCAAATTCTTCAACTTGGACTCGCATTTTACCAATGACCTGTGATGTGACAACTGTTGTTACCCAGGGACATGCACTGGGACTTCAAGACATTGAAGATTACTGTTCGTTCGCTGAGATACTAGTGGGAAGCTCCAGAGATACAGATTGTATTTTAAGAGAGGGAATAAAGGGTGTCATCTGTTGTTTGTTGTGGCAGAGAGTGAACGCAAGTAAGCTCATCTAGAAAACTGACAAATTATGCAAATCGCAAATTTCAGGGTGTATATAGATCTGTCAACACCACAACTTCATGGAAAATGCCCAACAATTTATCCCGCCCGAATCGTTCTTGCTAACATGCAGCAACATATATCGTCCAATAAAAAAGCAAATAACTGAGTATGTGAAATCTGAATTAAAACAGGAAATGATGAAAAATCTCAGTGGGTCAGGCAGCATCTGTGAAGGGAGAACCGAGCTAACGTTTCGAAGTTGGGTCACTCTTCATCAGAGTAAATCATTTAATCATTCAATCTTTGCTCACAGACATCGCTGACAAACATTCAAAATGTTCCTACTGGATTTCCTGAGGTCAATCCTGTCGTGCATTCAAAGGAAAATACTGCACATATTGTGAATCTGCATGAGAAACTAAAAATGCTTGGATTAAAGCTCATAAAATTTGAGGATGTCTGTGGAGCCAGACATAAAGTTAATGTTTCAAATCCGTGTGATCCTTATTCAGAGCTGAAGCGAGGTTACATGCAATGGAGTAGATGAGGAAAATGGAAGTTGCGTGAAAAATGGGAGATATGGAAGTTTGAATCAAGTTTGACATAAAATAAGCAAAAACAATCTTGAAGGTCAGTACCACAGAAATGTTTTCAACATTTTCAATGTTCACCATTAAGTGAGGAGCATTCTTCACAGGCTACATGCTTTGACCTGATTGCATAAAGGTACTGCTGAGATTTGAACTCCGGATCTCCTGTTTACAAGACAGGCGCTTTAACCATCTAAGCCACAGCACCAATCTGTGCGGAGGTTTGCAAGTGTAGAACGGATTTCAATTGTTTTGATTAAACATCAGTATTGTTGATTTCTCCTGCTGACTTTGAGATTGCAAATTAAAATATTAATCGGCATTGGCTTTTGAAACTGTAAAGATTGCAGTTATTTCTGAAAGTTATTCATTTAAAAGCAGTTCTGCACGAAAGGAGCATACAAACAGGAACTATTTTGCGAATTGGGAAATTATTAAACATGTCCAGAAAACTATAGTGGTATAATGCTGGATAAGAACAGGAGAGAGTTGTTTACGTTAACTGAAAATCTAGCAAAAATTCTTGAAAATTCTGGACGGCTGTTGCAATTTGGCAAACACGACGTTGTCACGGCTCTTCCACTTTCCATGAAGCATCCTGCATTCTTTATTTTTAATTCCTCCCGTTCATTGGAAAGCAAACGCCTTGAACCAAAATGTAAGCCCTGACAGGGACTTGAACCTTGGACCCTCAGATTAAAAGTCTGATGCTTTACCGACTGAGCTATCAGGGCCCATTTCAACAATCCTCTCATAGCTCACATCAAAGTCTCATATTGTATCTTTTGAATTTCCTTCACTGGTAATTCAGCCTCTCAAGCTCATTTCCATCGCATTCTATCTTTGCTCACAGACATCGCTGACAGACATTCAAAATGTTCCTACTGGATTTCCTGAGGTCAATCCTGTCGTGCATTCAAAGGAAAATACTGCACATGTTGTGAATGTGCATGAGAAACTAAAAATGATTGGATTAAAGCTCATAAAATTTGTGGATGTCTGTGGAGCCAAACACAAAGTTAATGTTTCAAATCCGTGTGATCCTTATTCAGAGCTGAAGCGAGGTTACATGCAATGGAGTAGATGAGGAAAATGGAAGTTGCGTGAAAAATGGGAGATATGGAAGTTTGAATCAAGTTTGACATAAAACAGGGGAAAGCAATCTTGAAGGTCAGTACCACAGAAATGTTGTCAACATTTTCTGTGTTCACCATTAAATGAGGAGCATTCTTCACAGGCTACATGCTTTGACCTGAACATATAACCATACTGCTGAGATTTAAACTCAGGGTTTCCTGTGTACAAGACAAGGGCTTTCGCCATCTAAGCACCAATCTGCAAGGCAGATGTCACGGCTCTTCCACTTTCCATAAAGCATCCTGCATTCTTTATTTTTATTTCCGGCCGTTCATTGGGAAGCAAACGCCTTGAGACCAAATCAAAGTCCTGACATTGACTTGAATCCTGGACCCTCAGTTTAAAAGTCTGATGCTATACCAACTGAGCTACCAGGGCCCATCATCAAAATGTTCTCATAGCTCACATCAAAGTCTCATATTGTATCTTTTGAATTTCCTTCACTGGTCATTCAGCCTCTCCAGCTCATTTCCCTCGCAAGCAGACCGGCAGCCTCCCTTCGGCTTTCTTTCTCAAATTCTTCAACTTGGACTCGCATTTTACCAATGACCTGTGATGTGACAACTGTTGTTACCCAGGGACATGCACTGGGACTTCAAGTCATTGAAGATTACGTTTAGTTCGCTGAGATATCAGTGGGAAGCTGCAGAGATACAGATTGTATTTTGAGAGAGGGAATAAAGGGTGTCATCTGTTGTTTGTTGTGGCAGAGAGTGAACGCAAGTAATCTCATCTAGAAAACTAACAAATTATGCAATTCGCAAATTTCAGGGTGGCAATAGATCTGTCAACACCACATTTTCATGGAAAATGCCCAACAATTTATCCCGCCCGAATCGTTCTTGCTAACATGCAGCAACATATATCGTCCAATAAAAAACAAATTACTGCGGATGTGAAATCTGAATTAAAACAGGAAATGATGGAAAATCTCAGTGGGTCTGGCAGCATCTGTGAAGGGAGAACCGAGCTAACGTTTCAAAGTTGGGTCACTCTTCATCAGAGTAAATCATTTAGTCATTCAATCTTTGCTCACAGACATCGCTGACAAACATTCAAAATATTCCTACTGGATTTCCTGAGGTCAATCCTGTCGTGCATTCAAAGGAAAATACTGCACATATTGTGAATCTGCATGAGAAACTAAAAATGCTTGGATGAAAGCTCATAAAATTTGAGGATGTCTGTGGAGCCAGACATAAAGTTAATGTTTCAAATCCGTGTGATCCTTATTCAGAGCTGAAGCGAGGTTACATGCAATGGAGTAGATGAGGATAATGGAAGTTGCGTGAAAAATGGGAGATATGGAAGTTTGACATAAAACAAGCTTGAAGGTCAGTACCACAGAAATGTTGTCAACATTATCTGTGTTCATCATTAAACGAGGAGCATTCTTCACAGGCTACATGCTTTGACCTGAATGTATAAAGGTACTGCTGAGATTTGAACTCCGGATCTCCTGTTTACAAGACAGGCGCTTTAACCATCTAAGCCACAACACCAATCTGCAAAACAGCTTTGCAAGTGTAGAACAGATTTCAATTGTTTTGATTAAACATCAGTATTGTTGATTTCTCCTGCTGACTTTGAGAGTGCAAATTAAAATATTCATCGGCACTGGGCTTTTGAAACTGTAAAAATTGCAGTTATTCTGAAAGTTATTAATTTAAAAGCAGTTCTGCAGGAAAGAAGTATACAAACAGGAAATATTTTGCGAATTGGGAAGTGATTAAACATGGCCAGAAAACTACAGTGTTATAATGCTGGATAAGACCAGGAGAGAGTTTTTCCATTCACTGAAAATCTAGCAAAAATTCTTGAAAATTCTGGACGGCTGTTGCAATTTGGCAAACACGACGTTGTCACGGTTCTTCCACTTTCCATCAAGCATCCTGCATTCTTTATTTTTATTTCCTACCGTTCATTGGGAAGCAAACGCCTTGAGCCAAAATCAAAGCCCTGACAGGAACTTGAACCCTGGACCCTCAGATTAAAATTCTAATGCTCTACCGACTGAGCTATTAGGGTCCATCATGAAAATGTTCTCATAGCTCACTTCAAAGTCTCATATTGTATCTTTTGAATTTCCTTCACTGGTCATTCAGCCTCTCCAGCTCATTTCCCTCGCAAGCAGACCGGCAGCCTCCCTTTGGCTTCCTTTCTAAAATTCTACACCTTGGACTCGCATTTTACCCGACCAGTGGAAACAACCTGCCCGCATCTATCCTTTCTATTCCCTTCATAATTTTATATGTCTCAATAAGTTCCTCCCGCATCCTTCTAAACTCCAATGAGTACAGTCCCAGTCTACTCAACCTCTCTTCATAATCCAATCCCCTCAACTCTGGGATCAACCTAGTGAATCTCCTCTGCACTCCCTCCAGTGCCAATATGTCCTTTCTCAGATAAGGAGCACAAAACTGAACACAATACTCCAGATGCGGCCTCACCAGCACCCTATACGATTGCAGCATAACCTCACTAGTCTTGAACTCCATCCCTCTAGCAATGAAAGACAAAACTCGATTAGCCTTCTTAATCACCTGTTGCACCTGCACACCAACTTTATGCGACTCGTGCACCAGCACACCCAGGTCCCTCTGCACAGCAGCATGTTTTAACATCTTACCGTTTAAATAATAATCCATTCTGCTGTTATTCCTCCCAAAATGGATTGCCTCACACTTGGCAACATTGAATTCCATCTGCCAGACCTAGCCCATTCACCTAACCTATCCAAATCCTTCTGCACACTTCCGGTATCCTCTGCCCTTTTTGCTTTACCACTCATCTTAGTGTCTGCAAACTTTGACACATTGCACTTGGTCCCCAACTCTAAATTATCTATGTAAATTGTGAACAACTGCGGGCCCAACACTGATCCTTGAGGGAACCCACTAGTTACAGGTTGCCAACCAGAGAAACACCAATTTATCCCCACTCTCTGCTTTCTGTTAGTTAACCAATCCTCTACCCATGCTACCACTTTACCCTCAATGCCATGCATCTTTAGTTTATGCAGCAACCTTTTGTGTGGCACCTTGTCAAAAGCTTTCTGGAAATCCAGATATACCACATCCATTGGCTCCCCGTTATCTACTGCACTGGTAACGTTCTCAAAAACTTCTACCAAATTAGTCAGACACGACCTACCTTTTGTGAACCCATGCTGCGTCTGCCCAATGGGACAATTTCCCTCCAGGTGACCCGCTATTTCCTCCTTAATGATAGATTCCAGCACTTTCCCTGCAACCGAAGTGTAGCTTACCGGCCTATAATTACCCGCTTTCTGCCGACCTCCTTTTTTAAACAGTGGTGTCACGTTTGCTACTTTCCTATCCTCTGGGACCACCCCAGAGTCTAGTGAATTTTGATCAATTATCACTAGTGCGTTTACAATTTCCCTAGCCATCTCTTTTAACACTCTGGGATGCATCCCATCAGGACCAGGAGACTTGTCTACCTTTAGCCCCATTAGCTTGCCCAATACTGCCTCCTTAGTGATTACAATCCTCTCAAGGTCCTCACCTATCATATCCTTATTTCCATCAGTCACTGGCATGTTATTTGTGTCCTCCACTGTGAAGACTGACCCAAAAAACCTGTTCAGCTCCTCAGCCATTTCCCAGTCTCCTATTATTAAATCTCCCTTCTCATCTTCCAAAGGACCAATATTTACCTTAGCCACTCTTTTTTGTCTTATATATTTGTAGAAGCTTTTACTATCTGCTTTTATGTTCTGAGCCAGTTTACTTTCATAGTCTACCTTACTCTTCTTTATGGCTTTTTTATAGCTTTCTGTTGTCCCCTAAAGACTACCCAGTCCTCTAGTCTCCCACTAAAATTTGCCACTTTGTATGTTTTTTCCTTCAATTTGATACTCTCCCTCACCTCCTTAGATATCCACGGTCGATTTTTCCCCTTTCTACCGTCTTTATTTATTGTTGGTATGAACCTTTTCTGAACACTGTGAAAGATCGCACGGAAGGTTCTCCACTGTTCCTCAACTGCTTCACCATGAAGTCTTTGCTCCCAGTCTACCTTAGCTAGTTCTTCTCTCATCCCATTGTAATCGCCTTTGTTTAAGCACAAAACACTAGTGTTTGATTTTACCTTGTCATCCTCCAACTGTATTTTAAATTCCACCATATTGTGGTCGCTCCTTCCAAGAGGATCCCGAACTATGAGATCATTAATCAATCCTGCCTCATTACACAGGACCAGATCTAGGACCTCTTGTTCCCTTGTAGGTTCCATTACATACTGTTCCAGGAAATTATCCCGGGCACATTCTATAAACTCCTCCTCAAGGCTGCCTTTACCAACATGGTTAAACCAATCGATATGCAGATTAAAATCTCCCATGATAACCGCTGTACCATTTCTACATGCATCCGTTATTTCTTTGCTTATTGCCTGCCCTACCATTCTGTTACTATTTGGTGGCCTATAGACTACTCCTATCAGTGACCTTTTCGCCTTA
Source organism: Scyliorhinus torazame (assembly GCF_047496885.1). Taxonomy (NCBI): domain Eukaryota; kingdom Metazoa; phylum Chordata; class Chondrichthyes; order Carcharhiniformes; family Scyliorhinidae; genus Scyliorhinus; species Scyliorhinus torazame. The sequence goes on from NC_092710.1 coordinate 52,380,087, forward strand.
CTATTCCTGATTTCCACCCAAATTGATTCAACCTTGACCTCCATAGCACCAATATCATCCCTTACTATTGCCCGGATGCCATCCTTAAACAACAAAGCTACACCACCGCCCTTACCGTCCATTCTATCCTTTCGTATAGTCTGATACCCTTGGATATTTAACTCCCAGTCGTGACCATCTTTTAACCATGTTTCAGTAATGGCCACTAAATCATAGTCATTCACGATGATTTGCGCCATCAACTCATTTACCTTATTTCGTATACTACGAGCATTCAGGTAAAGTACACTTATGCTGTTTTTTATGTTTTTGTTATGAATCCTAACACCTTGATCAGCAACTTTTCTCAATTTATTTTTCCTCTTACCCTTTCTCCTAATTTTCCTTGTCTTTGAACCCATATCTCTACAAAATAACCTGTCACGTAACCTGCTGCCTTGATCTCCATTAACCATTATACTGTCCATAGCTTTACACTTCCCTTCCCCCCAACTTGCCAGTTTAAAGTCCTTGTGACCAACCTATTTATCCTATTCGCTAGAACACTGGTCCCAGAATGGTTCAGGTGAAGACCGTCCCAACGGTACAGGTCCCACCTGCCCCAGTACTGATTCCAATGCCCCATGAAATGGAATTTCTCTTTCCCGCACCACTCCTTTAGCCTCGTGTTAACTTCTCTAATTTTCTCAACCCTCTGCCAATTGGCACGTGGCTCGGGTAGTAATCCAGAGATTATAACCCTGGAGGACCTGCTCTTTAATTTAGTCCCTAGTGTTTGATAATCCCCAAACAGGTCCTCTTTCCTAGTCTTACCTATGTTGTTAGTCCCAACGTGGACCACAACAACTGGATCCTCCCCCTCCCTCTCCAAAATCCTTTCAAGCCGATCAGAGATGTCCCTCACCCTGGCACCGGGCAGGCAACATACCATGCGGGACTCTCGATCTGGCTTACAAAGGATGCCATCAATCTCCCTGATTATACAATCCCCTACAACTACCACTTGTCTTTTTGCTCCCCCCTCTTGAATAGCTTCCTGTACCACGGTGCAGTGGTCAGTCAACGCATCCTCCCTACAGCCCTCTTCCTCATCCACACAGGGAGCAAGTACCTCATACCTGTTGGACAAGGTCAAGGGATGAGGCTCCTCAACTCCTAAACTCAGGATCCCCCTACCTGCCTCCCTTGCAGTGACACCACTCTGTCTCTGACCACTGTCCGAATTAACAGAACTTATTCTACCGGGTGTGACTGCCTCCTGAAACAAAGCGTCCAGGTAATGTTCCCCCTCCCTGATGTGCTGCAGTGTGTGCAGCTCGGTCTCCAGCTCATCAATTCTGAGCCGTACTTCCTCGAGCAGCCAACACTTGCTGCAGATGTGGTCACTGACGGTCTCAATGGGATCCACCAGTTCCATCATCATACAGCAACAGCACATCACCTGTCCAGCCATATTCAACTCGTTAATTAATTTAACTAAAAAAAAAAACATTTTTTGTCGAACCTCAAGGTAAACCCGAGCACCAACAAAAACACAGCCCTCTCTGGCCACTCACCCGAACTCAGTCACTCACCTAAACTCAGATGCACTCTGTTCCAATCAGCACTCCGTGACTAAAGGCACTCCTGCCACACCTTTTGTGCACTCACCTCTCCCAGCACTGTCCCGGCTCTCTCCTCCAGCGCTTTTTAAATCTCCCGGCTCTCTCCTCCCGTGCTTTTTAAATCTCCCGGCTCTCTCCTCCCGCCCTTTTTAAATCTCCCGGCTCTCTCCTCCGGCGCTGTTTTCGCTGTCCCGGCTCTCTCTGCTCCCGCGCTGTTTTCGCTGTCCCGGCTCTCTCCTCCCGCGCTGTTTTCGCTGTCCCGGCTCTCTCTGCTCCCGCGCTGTTTTCGCTGTGCAGCGGGACCTGGGTGTCCTTGTGCACCGGTCGCTGAAGGTAAGCATGCAGGTGCAGCAGGTGGTAAAGTGGTATGTTGGCCTTCATTGCGAGGTGTTTCGAGTATAGAAGGAGGGATGTGTTGCTGCAATTATACAGGGCCATGGTGAGGCCACACCTGGAGTATTGCGCGCAGTTTTGGTCTCCTCCTCTGTGGAAGGATGTTCTTGCTCTCGAGGGAGTGCAGCGAAGGTTTACCAGACTGATTCCAGGGATGGCTGGACTATCATATGAGGAGAGATTGACTAGGTTAGGATTATTCTCGCTGGAGTTCAGAAGAATGAGGGGGGATCTCATAGAGACTTATAAAATTCTGACATGACTAGACAGGGTAGATGCGGGGAAGATGTTACCAATGTGGGTGTGTCCAGAGCCAGGGGTCACAGTCTGAGGATTCAGGGTAAACCATTTTGGACAGAGATGAGGAGATATTTTTTCACCCAAAGAGTGGTGAGCCTGTGGAATTCATTCCCACAGGAAGTAGTTGATGCTAAAACATTGAATATATTCAAGAGGCGGCTAGATATTGCGCTTGGGGTGAATGGGATCAAAGGCTATGGGGAGACAGCAGGATTAGGCTTTTGAGGTGGATGATCAGCCATGATCGTGATGAATGGCGGAGCAGGCTCGAAGGGCCGAAAGACTTCCTCCTGCTCCTATGTTCCACAAAAGGCCACCATTCCTGCTTGGATTCATAGATGTTACAGTGCAGAAGGAGGCCATTCGGCCCAGTGAGTCTGCACCGGCCCTTGGAAAGAGCACCCTACTTAAGCCCCACGCCTCCACCCTATCCCCTTTATCCCCGTAACCCAGTATCCCCACCGAAACGGTTTGGACACTGAGGGCAATTTAGGGTGTCCAATCCACCTAACCTGCACATCTTTGGACTGTGGGAGGAAGCCGGAGCACCCGGAGAAAACCCACACACACACAGAGAACGTGCAGACTCCGCACAGACAGTGACCCAAACCAGAAATCGAACCTGGAACGCTGGAGCTGTGAAGTAACTGTGCTAAGCACTGCGCTAACGTGCTGCCTGAAGGCCATTGTCTGCAGGGGGTAAAAGTCAGACATGTTAGCATGGTGCGTACTCGCATGCCCAGCCAGGTCCAACAGGCTGTACTGCAGACCGTGCCCCCACTTGTCCTGCTCCCTCCCCCCCGGCCACTCCTCCAGCACTCTGCCCTCCACAACCCTGGCTCCATCGGTGCCCTGTGCCTTGGGGACCTATGGCCCTGGTGCCCATCACAATGCAGCATGAAGTAGACCGCTTGGACGCTCTCAAACAGCTCCCCATGAACTAAAAATGTCCAGATATCTGGGGGCCATTTTAGCTGCCCTCCTATTTTCTAAAAGAACAAAAATGGCTTCACATCATTCTCTTCAAATTTGGAAAGGAATCTCACAAACTTGATGGTCTCAGAAAGTAGTCCCACGTGAGAGGGATGGTGAGGGGGATGGGGTGGGTATTTCCTCATCGAGAGAGATATTAACTTGCAGCGACGCCGTCTATACTCTCCTTACCTTTGAGTTGCCAGCTCCATTTCCAATATTCGGAAAAAGCAAATTCTCTTTCCTTTTCTTGATCCCTCCCTCTCCCTTCCTTCTCTTTCTCACTTTCCCTCTCTTTAACATTCCCCACGCTCTCTTTCCCTCTCATGAGCTTCTTCCTCTCTCTCCACCTCCTCGTAATTGTAGCTGCAATTAAATTGACGAGGCCATAGATTTGGAGTCACCATTGAGCTATTGATCCGAGTGCTCAACGGGAGACGCGAGATCCAGATGTTCCACTGACGACTGGATCAGCCCATTTTGTTTGATTTTACTGGAAAATGTTCACTGCTGGGAGCTGGGACCCCAACCAGAGGCGGTAAACGGGTGAGGGTGTCGGCGGACATCTTTCCCCAGCAAACATTTTCAACTGATCCGTTTTAAGGACGCCAAGGTTTCCCCATTTAAATTCTTTCGCTGAAAAAATATTTGGCCATTTTCTTTGCGTTACAATGAGGAATTCGCTGTGCGAATGTGTTTGCTTTCAAATTGGTTCCATTTGAACATACAAAACTGGAGCAGAAGAAGGTGACTGGGCCTCTCAAGACAGCACCAACATTCAATAAGATTATGGATGTTTTGATTGTGTTTCGATTTTTAAATTCCCAATGACTCTCAATAACTTTTGCTGCCCAACAAGAGCAATTTATCTCTGATTTAACAATATTCAGTGACCCCGCTTCCATTGCTTTCTGAGGTAAAGCCTCAAAGTTGGACAACCCATGGACAGAGAAAAATCAATCTTCTCTATCCCATAAGGGTGCCTGGATGTTAAAAACAGCGCCCCCTAGATCTCAGCTCAAAAGAGGAAACATCTTTCCACACAGACCTTGTCGATACCATTCAGGTATACTTCAAAATTATGCCAAACAAAATTTATATGAGAGAGCTGAATTGCTGACACAGGCACCATGCCACCTGGATTATACACCCAGGTAGGGCAAGATTTATGATGATCAGTCTTTCAGATCTCAATTTAGCATCTTTGCTCCACCTGCGGGAGTCTGCAGGCAGATTCGGTTTATCACTATGCCTGGTGGCATCGAGCTGCCTGCTCCTGTGCTTACACTGCACCCTTACATGGTGCCACCTTCTTCAACATCTGTTGCCAGTTGAATAGGGGAAGAGGAAGAGGGAGCAAGCTTTCCATCTCCAAATGGTTCAGCGACCAAAGGTTGGCTCCAGGCAATGGAGTATTTGAAAATGAAGAGGAAAGCTCTTTCCATCATTTTACAGGGGACAGGGGTGGCAATTTGTGTCGTAGGCGATGTTGCTATGAGGGGTACTCGCTTAGAAACAATGGACATAAAGTCCTTGCTCTCTGTCTCGGTCTGAAGCCTGAATAAGCAAAACTACACGAAACCCAGGGCAATATGAAGCTACAATTTGAGAAAGGAATCCAGTCCCTCCTACTTTTTGATCAATGATCTTTGTTGCATCACAACATCATCTATCATTGTTCCATTGTCCTGTCAGTTAGAATGATCTACCTGCAGGAGTTGCTGCTTCAGACACTGACCATCCCGACTGACATGGCCAAGGATCTCTGCTCCCCCTCCCCAAGACCTCCCCACCCCGTCCTCCCACAGCCACCCCACAAGGAAAATGGGTCCTGGTGGTGACGACCAACCTCCACACCGCTCTGCCAGAGTCTAGGCTTGACCACACCCCACCTTTCACATCCAGCAAATTCACCATCCCCATCTTCCCCACCCCCCACCTTCTGTGTATTCCACATTCCTCATTCCCAACATTCCCCATCCCTGATGTACCACATTCCATACCTTCTCCTGTCGCCACCTTCCCAATCATGAATGTTCCACAAAGGACACCTTTGCCATCCCAACCACCCGATCCCCTAACTTTCCCACCCTCACCATGCCAATACCCCACTCCACCCCCATGACACCAATTTCGCACCCACCTGCCCCAACAAAACATTCCCAACCCCACCCCCTTCCTCGTCACCCAACTTTCCCATTGCCCATTTTCCCATCCCCCAACTTAGCCATTCCTCAACTTGCCCCAACCCACATTTTCAATCCTCCACAATCCGCATCCACTACATTTCCCATCCTCCACATTCTCCACCCTCTCACCTTCCCATTTCCCACAAATTCCAGTCCCGCCTGCTCCATCCCGCGTGTTCATTGAGCCCATCTTCCACATCACCTAGTCAACCTTCCCACTCCACACACCACCTTTCCCAAACCCGCTCTTCCCCATTACCCACCTTCCACAAACTCGCATATACCACATTCCCCATCTTCCCATTCCCCACCTTCCCAATTACCCAGCCAGGCGTTAAGAAAGCTCGGGACTCAGATTTAATAAAGCGTTTATTGACTCAATGAATGTATTGATAAATAAATAAGAATAATGCATTGTCACAGTAATATTTCTAATATGCGAACAATTTTGTTTTTCCGTGAACTCGCTAAGTTTTACTTTTGGGAAAATGCGAGGAAATGGGAAATCAAGCAGAGGAGGTAAAGGAACGATGGTGTTTGCTGATTTATTTCCAGCACACCAGGAAATCATCTGACTCCTCTCCTGAAACATTCATATTCACCCTTGCCCATCCCTAAAAGTTATTTTGTTTTCCCCACTCCTCCTGGCCTTTCCTTTCCGAGCTACCTGCTTTACCCTCTTGCATTTCAGCACTGCCTCACCATCTGATTGGTCTCAGATGTGTTGTTTATTAATTAATTTAATTAATATAGTTAATTTAATATGGCATATAGGCAACATTTTCAAAGATGTAAAATGAATCAGCATCTAAGAGGTCATTTACATCAAAGAAATACAAAACATAAACAAACCACAGGAGGATGAAGCTGCCGGATATGGTGAAGAGTAAAATCATCGACTTCCTTCTGCTCTCCATCTCCGGGTCACTGTGATTATCCCCCACGCTCTGACCTCTCAGTTGCTCACGGACCCGGCTGGTCACCAAAATGTGTCTGTCAGTACGTTCAGTAGCAAAATTAAAGCGAATGGTATCAGTGGCGTTAGAACCTTTTCAGAGATTCTAAATCCAATCCAAACAGGGTCAGCAAAATAGCTCCGCTTATTTGAACACATCCATGGTACATTGTCGATAATCCATCTCGGTTTAAATCGAAAGTAGATGGGGATTATTTCACAGTGAACAGAATGCCGATAATTGCTAGGACCACAGCTGCAGTTCTCTTGGTGCAATATTTAGATTTCAGCTTCTGACAACAAATGGCGACAAATCGATCAAAAGTGAAAGCGACAGTGAACCAGACAGAACAGTCTATGGCTATACGGAGCAGGACGTAGCGAACACTACACACAGGGGTGATACTTAGGAAATTCAATGGGAAATAATAATCATCGATTCGGTTTAGTATGACCTCAGTGATAATGACCAGAAGATCCGCTGTTGCCATAGCCACCAAGTAGCGTGTGGTGCAGGTGGAGAGGCTGCACTTTCCACGGGAAAGAATCAAAATTGACACCAAATTCACTGTGACACATAAAAAGGAAAAGAGAGTGGAATTACAGAAAATATTGCCTATTCCTGAGACCAGGCAGGAAGCATTAGCCAGATAATATGTGTGGCTTACAATTGGGTCATAGCTCAATAAATCCAACCATGACTCTTGCACTGTTTTTCAGGCGGACATGAGAATAATCTTCAGACACTCAGCTTCTAAATATGTGCCGCTGTGGGCATGCTCTGAAATGCAAAGAGCTGATTTCTTCAAGCACCCAGTTGATCCGTCTCCTTTCTTCCAGATGTCAAGATCCTGGTCCAGAACACAAAATTGCATTGGTATGGGATGAGAATGGCAAATTTAAACAAAGAAGTGACCGCATTAACATCAAGGAAAATAACAGCAATTATCGGGTAAACAGTGTTTGAACACAAGGAAAAACTTCAACTCATGCCTCACACCTTCCCGATTTCTCTATTCCAACAAAGCAACACAATAAAGTTAAAATTCTACTGATAAATAAAGTTAGCAGAACATGATTACTTGCTTATTTGTGCAGACCTTTGGAGAGAGATTGCCTTTCAGGAACAAACTGAAAATTCTTCTGTCTTGTCAGAATTCTCCTCCCAAGCTGACCACATTTGGCAAAAGCGCTGTTCAACTTAAAATTTCTAGCAGACAGCAAAATCACAGATATACCTAGCCTGCATTCATTATATCCTTGTATCCCACTAAGTTCCATGGCCTGCTTAGCTTGGATTTAGCACCACTCTCCCATAAATTACCGACAATCCGGGGAATATCCAGCAATCGGATCACAAGTTAATAGCCCATTTATCTGTAAAAAGTAGTGAATGGTCGGGATCAAGCATTTCCCCACCATTTGCCACTCTTAATTACAGCTTTAACAGACATACAGTCTGGATATCACAACATAGATTCTGTAATAATATTACTGCAACAAATATATACCTCATCCAGGCTATTAAAACATTACTGCCACAAATATAATGATTATATGTAATATATAACAATTTCTACATACATCAGACCTTCCCCCTAACTAGCAATATGAGGAGATTGTTTATTTTTTAAAGCCAAACTTGCAACTGCCAGTGTAAAAAATCATCCTAGCCTATGTTGAAATCATTGCATTCAACTGATTAACAGGACTCTATGCGAATGAATATGCCGCTTCCCAACAATTTCACGCAAATGCTGCGTTTGTCCAAAAAAACACCTTTTATCAGCAGATTTCTGAACTTTCAGTCAGCTCTTACAAAATGTTGTTTAAAACTAATACTATTGGGGAAACCGACAGGCCCCAAATTTTCTTTGAATACCAGACGGGAACCCAGAGCTCTTTTTCTATTTGTAAAACTGTAAGGAAGGGTACTTCACCCCAGGAATGATAACTCTGACCAATAAGTATAGTCTATGTCAAAACACATGTTAATTTAAACACAGAATTAACAAGATTAGCATCAAATAAATAACTTTGTTAACAGGTCTTAAATAAAATTTAAAAACGTGTACTTACTGTCTGCACCTAACTCACTCATTCCAATTAAACAACCCAATACAGTTCAAATATCATTTCTACGTAAAGTTGACAAAATAGGTTACTTGCTTATCTCGGTGTAGACCTTTTGGAGAAAGAGAGACTTTTTTAACAGCAGATCCAATAAACTGCGTCTTAATAGGCCCTGGCAGAATTTGCATAACTGCTGTTCAACATAAAAGCTGATTACACACTGCAAAACTACAGCAATACAAGGCTCGTCCCATTAATTTCATCATTGTATCCCACTATAATGTCCCGTCACTTAATCAGCTAGCACAAAATACAATCTCTCATAAATGATCTATTACCCAGGGGATTTCCAGAAACAATAACAATGTTTCATTAACTTTCTGTATGAAAAGACATAAATAGATAGAAACAATGTTTACCTAATGTTTTACTCATCTTAAAATAAGTTTTAACAGAAACACAGTCTGGATATCATAATCAAGGTTCTTTAATAATATGACTGCAACAGATATTACCTTAACCAGACTTTGAAGAGCATTCCTGCAACAGATATGAAATGCAATGGAAATATACCAATTCTGTACATTCCTCACACTTAACCCCTTAATAGAATGAACTAGCAATATGAAAATATGGCTTCATTTTGCATAACATTTTCAACTTTAAACACTACTCATTACTATACACTCACATTGCTCTATATGATACATATCCCCTCATATTTATGCATGAACATTTAAACAGCAGTATAGTACATTTAAGTCTGTCTTTCCCAATTTTGACGTTCCATTCTTCTTTCATCTCAAATGATGATAAAATATCGGCATTCACATTCTCTCTTCCTGCCACATGTATAACTTTCAAGTTAAATTGTTGTAGCAATAAATTCCATCTAATAAGTATTTTGTTTCAATCTTTAAACTTCACCAAATACTTCAATGGATTATAGTTTGTGTAAACAATTATCGCTGATGAATTTGTAGCAACATCAATGCCAAAAGGTTGCAAAGCCAATGCCAAACCCAACGCCTCCTTCTCAATGGTCGAATACATCCTTTGGCGAGTATTTGGCTTTTGGGGGGTGGGGGAGCAAACAAGTCTTTCCATAGCTTCTTCATTTTCTTGTAACATAACAGCACCAAGGCCCACATCACTGGCATCAATGGCCACCTGAAATTGCTTGTGGTAATTCGGTGTGATTCAAACTGATGCGACAGCTAGCATAGTTTTCAGTTTGTCAGTACCTCCAAACGGTCAGCCATCCAAAGGAATTTCTAGTTCTTTCTTCCAAGGTCAGTCAGTTGTAAGGTGCCTTTTGTGGTGATTCCTTTATTTCCCATTCCTTTTACTTGGTGGTTATCATTTTGATCATGGATATTTTCTGAACATATACCTTTAAGGCGAAAGAGCAAGCAAGGAACTCAAACGTTGTAAAATAATGAACTGTGGAGTTTTTGAACAGCAGAACTCAGACTTTGTGGAACCCGAGAGATCGGAGGTAGGCGGTTCAATTGGTTGGCTGGTAGCCAATGAATTGGCAAAGGGCCATATTCTGCCCGGTGACAGGCAATGATGGGTCCTACCTGAGTGGAATTGTTTTCAGATCACCATAGAAAGGACATTCGGAGCCTGGACGCTGAGTTGAGCAGCTGTGAATGTGTATCTTTCTCTTTCACGTTCTCTCTCTCGCTCTCTCTTCCTCCATTAATGCTGCCTAATGAGGATGTCTGTACCTGCGGAGAGCTTCTTTAGACTTGGATGAATCTGTATTGAAAACCATTATGGACTGAAAACAAAAACCTCGAACTGAAGGGCTAGACTGTAGAAAGGAGTACGAGAAGGCTAACGTATGAAAAAGCTGAACTATAATACAACCATTTGAAACAAAGACCCTTATCCTTTTACTTCCATCATTGTATTTACACCTTTTTCCCCTCTGTGTTTGTTTGTCAGTCTTGCGTTTGTGTGTACAGAGAGTGGGGGTGAGTAAAAGAGGTGGGTTAGTAATTAGATAATAGTTAACCACTTTCATCTACTGCATAGTTAATTATAGTTATTGTTATTAATTTTTCAAAATGTGTTTACATTTACAAACCTGATGACTGTCGTCTTTTGTCAGCGACAGTCCAGAGCCCGCGGATATTTTCGAAGAATTAATTGTCAATTTAAATTGTGCTGCGACTCAGGGTAAAGTGAGGCTGGAATTGACCGCGCACTAGCCCAGGGTGGCGGAACACAGTGGAACAACCATCATGGTGAAATGTGGCGTGGGGTTTCTGCCAAAAGGGACACAATATCAGAAATCTCAAAACTTCTCTTCTCGTCGATGGCATTGTGAAGTGCCCAATCGCTTTAAGTTTCTCATTCCATGCGTTAATCTGACCATGACCAACAATGTGGCTTCATAATGTGATTTAGCTTTGGTAAACAGACGTTGAGTCAGGTTTACCACCAAATCATCCCACTGTGGACAATCGAGCAAATCCTTCAGATGTTCCAAAAGCTCCTTTCGCAGTGACCTGAACACCACCAAACCTGCAGTGTACACTGCACAATTGTGTAGTCCAGTTAGTCTTCACAATGTTGCTCACGCATTCCAAATGGCACCACTTTAAACTGATGCAGGCCATTTGGTGATACAAAAGTCAGAATCTCCTTCACCCTTTCTGTTAAAGATACTGCTCAGTATACTTTTAGTAAATAAACTTTAGTATTACAGTTTGCTTGTCCAACACACAATCGTTTCATTCCATCTGGTTTTGGTACCATCAGAATAGTTGATCTCCAATCATTGTAACTGACTTCAATGATATTCTTAAGCATGCTTGCAATCTCCTTTTGTATCTGCGCGATCTTTGTATCTGTAGCCATGTAAAATGGCCACCTGCAAAAGATCATGGGAATTGTGGTCAGCTTGAACACAGACAGGAACACAGCCTCTGTGTATTGTGCAAAGAAGCCAGGCCTGACTGAAACTTGTACCCATAAAGAGTCAATCACCATTTCCGCCAGGACAATCAAGTTTGAATCAAGGAGTTACAACAGTAGCAGACGAACCGGCGCCACTTGCCATTAGTTGTAAAGGCCGTCGTGCCTATGACAATGGTAGCTAGGACCCGCCCAGCCACTGAGGTATCCGCCCCCTAATTGGCCAGGATCAATGAGGGTGATCGGAACTCTATTGATCTATTGGATCTGGAGTTCGAACCACCCCAAAGGGCGCGAAAGCCCAGGGGGATAAGAAGAACTGCAAACCGAAAGATCGGCCTCTTTTGGACCAGCCTGTGTGAGACCGTGTGTGCGTGGGTTTCCTCCGGGTGCTCTGGTTTCCTCCCACAGTCCAAAGATGTGCAGATTAGGTGGATTGGCCATGATAAATTGCCCTTAATGTCCAAAATTGCCCTTAGTGTTGGGTGGGGTTACTGGGTTATGGGGATAGGGTGGCGGTGTAGACCTTGGGTAGGGTGCTCTTTCCAAGAGTCGGTGCAGACTCGATGGGCCGAATGGCCTCCTTCTGCACTGTAAATTCTATGATAATATGGATGTTGTCTTTAAAGTCTGATTCCACTTATCAAATGCCACCTTTCTAAAGCTCCTTCTGATGCTGGATGATGCACTTTATTCCTCAGCTATTAATAACTTCCCTGAATAATGTTGCGATAAAATTGGATCCCTGATCCGACTAGATATCATTTGTTAGCCCGTATGTGGCTAAAACAAAGTTAAGTCCACTACAACCTTCTTTGCTGCAATATTTTGCAACAGAATTGCTTCCGGAAATCTAGCAACCACACCCATTATTGTCAACAAACATTGATTACTTTTTATCATCTTAACAATTGAGGCCTCAACAAATGTTTCCTCAAATGCAAGAATGGGTATTAAGGTAGCTGGCTTGCTTGTTGTTTAAGATTTTCCAATACCAATCAAGTATGACATGTATGGCAAAGTTCAACGACATCCCGCTGCAGGACAGGCCAATGAAAATGTTTTTGTATATTTGCTGGAGTTGTCCTTACTCCTAAATGACCCCCTACAGGAATCTCATGTGCTACCCACAGAACTTCATTTCTATAACGCACTGTTAATACCATGTGATCAAGCGCTGACCTTTTATCATCAACCTGAGCATTTAAAGGGCTTCACTTCCTTATTAATATATTATTTATTGTGTAATAACACTCCTGGCTACTCAGATTCTATCTCTGTGTATGCTTTCTGATCAACTTTATCTCTGAATTCCTCTGTTGTAATTCTCCTAATTTTCTGGAACTAAAGATATGCGGAATGTTCCGGTCCACCAGTCCTGCACGTCGCACCCCCGTCGGCAGCAGGATTCCCCATTCCCGTAGCTGGCCAATGGAGTACCCGATTGTGGGCCGACCTTCGCCGTCAGCAAACGTGGTGTGGGTGTGCTACCGGCGGGTCGGAGGATCCGCTGACAGAGAATTCCACAGCTGAACTCCACCCTCCACTTGCTCTTGTTCTTTATCAGTCATCTGGTTAAGGGCTGGACCTGATAAATGAACCTCAATCTCGCTATCCGTACTCCTTGTTTTCTCCGCCTCATGTCTCAACCTGTGACTTTGTGATTTTATTCCCACACAATCTAGTAACACCACTCGGATATGATTCTTGAAACACCTCAGTCGTTTCACTTTCCACTGCCTTTCAACCACAGTAGGCATCACTCGCTATATAATTACCCACGAAGGACTGGACCTGCCTGTAAAAGATAATTACCCTGCAGCCACTTCACCAGTTTTACATAATGGAATACGACACACTTCATTGTGATCCCACATTTTACCACTTTATCGGGCAATTTTAATCTGAACGACATACCTCTGTCTCTCACCCATTAAAGATTGACTTCCTCCTGTATGCCTGAAGGTCTTAATCTCTTTACATACCCACCTTGTCGACATGTGTAAACCCTACCCCACATCTAAAATATTTAAACAAACCAGACACCTTCCTAACATGCACCCTCTGAGCCAGTGTGCAGTATTGTGCACCTCTTGAGAGGTAACCACATTTTTTTCCCATTTTAATAAACCCTGTTAGTTTATCCTGTTTGTCTTCCTAGTTTTTATCTTAAGACATCAACACCGTGACTTTGTGGATCCAAACTTATTACAATGAAAACATTGAACTTTTCTTCAATCTCTTCCACACCCAGACGATTCCTTTCTGACCTGAGCTGAAAAGTCATCAATATCTCCGAGACTTGCTTTGCCTTCACTACCTGCAGTCTTCTCATTTCCCCAGCTCATATCCTTCATAGTTTAAAATTGATGTTGAACTACAAACCTTGATTTATGAACTAATTGACAGTGCTCTGCTGCCAGTCGAGTAATTTTAACCCTTTGCTCTTTCACAGCAGTTCTCACTACTATAGGAATTGAATCTTCACATTGGTCAACAAATAATTATGTCCCCATGGGTTTCATGCGTTCGGTCAATTTTTAATTCTCTTAACCACATATCAAAATTATTTTGTTTAATTCTTTCAAATTCCATATACGTCTGACATGATTCCTTCCATAGATTTCTAAACTTTCATCCATAGGAATCTGGCACTAGTCCATATGCATTTAATTGGCTTTTATCACCTCATCATAATCCCTAGATAGCTCCTCTGCTAACAATGCAAACACTTCACTCGCTCCATCTAACAATTTTGTTTGAACCAACAATACCCACATGGTATTTGGCTAATTTCTCAACGAGACAAAAGACGTTTTTCGACATCTTTCTCGTCAACCGTAGGAGGTTCATGAATATATTCAAACATTTTCACTCGAGGCTTTTGACAAAGAGGGGTCCTGCCTTCCTCTGAACTTGCCTCTGTAGTGATCTCTGTATATGTATATACATAAAGGGTTAATGGTTAGTCAGTACAGTCAACTGATCACTAGAGGGCAACACTAATAGGGGGTATAAATACAGGCTCAATCTGTTTCCCCGTTCTCTTTGGGTGTGTTGTGACTAGAGAACAGAAGCGTAGAGGTAGCTCAGAGAACAAGTATAATATTCATAGTTAATCCAATCCTATCTTGTTTAATTTAACTGCGAGTAAAAGTATTGATAAAAGTATTGAAGAATCAAACTCACAAGTTAATTGATTAGTTACTCAATAAATTATTCGCTATCACGAGATGACTTTGAGTATTCATCATCATCAAAGTTAAGAACTTCTCGGCAGAAACAAATGTGTAACACACATTACTTCAAGTAATATAACATGCTACCAGGTGAAGTAATATAATACAACAGCCTCAACGTCCGCATTTAACTGCAAACTTTTCAGTTTGTAATCTATTTGCAGATTCGTTTTCCGAAGTTCAAAATCTCTCTGCTTGTCTTTTCCCTCTACCGTTGCTGCTCTTTCCTTTACCTTTTCTTCTTCGTTTGCCTCTTTCCTTTTCATCCCTTGCTCATCTTTCCATTTCCACAACAAGTTTCCTCATTTCAGTTTTCTTTTGAGTAGCTCAAGCTTTTCCTCCATTTCAAAATGTTTCACTCGTAATTAAATTTTAGCTAGTTCTAGTGATTCCGAATGATGCCTTTGGTGAATTTAAATGCTGAGTTATCGCTTTAATTATCTCCAATGTCTGCACCCCTTCAGGTAAAGTCAATTGCAGTTTGACT
Source organism: Scyliorhinus torazame (assembly GCF_047496885.1). Lineage (NCBI taxonomy): Eukaryota > Metazoa > Chordata > Chondrichthyes > Carcharhiniformes > Scyliorhinidae > Scyliorhinus > Scyliorhinus torazame. The sequence continues at coordinate 52,395,227 of NC_092710.1, forward strand.
GCCAAAGCCAAAAGTTTTGTTTTAACCACTCTTTGCAAAACAACTAGAGTAACCTCTTCCACACCCAGGAAACTCGTCCTCACTGAAAGAGTAATCTTACCAGTAAATTCCCACTTCAACTGAGTGATCACTCTGATTAATAAGTATCCTTTATTTCAAACAAACTTTAATTTAAGAATAGAATTACCCACATTTAGAGCAAAGAAGATAGATTTACAATTATCAGTTAAAGAGCTCTTAAACATAAGGGAAATCTCAAACTGATGCCTTACACCATCGCCATATATATTCCAACTAAGCAACCCAAGATGGTTCAAATGCCACTTAGAAGTAAAGTTAACACAACGCTTTCCCTGCTTATTTGTGCAGACCATTGGAGAGAGTTCCCTTTCAGGAAGTCTGAAAATCCTTCTGTCTTATCAGACTCTTGTGTCCAGCCAGACTGCATTTGGCAAGCCTGCTATTCAACTCAAACCTTCTGGCAGACTGAAAAACTGCACACAGATCTGGCTTCTCCCATTGATTATATAATCTGTAGCCCACTAGGTTCCATGACCTGCTTAGCTAGGACTGACCACCACTCCTTGTAAAATTATCCGTGCTCCAGTGAATCTCCAGCAATCAAAACACATTTCCATTGGTTGCTTGAATTTTAAATAATCAAGTGGTTGTCATCAATAATGGCCACGCCTTTTATAACACAGAAGCACAGCTTTAGCTGATATAGAGACTGGACACCTTAACATAGATTAGTAGCCCCATTACTGCCACGAACATAAAATATATTATTTAACAATTTCTGCATTCAGCACGCAGACCGAAACCAAAAAACAGCTTGTAAGCCGTTTTCCAGGCACTTTTTAAAATGCTGTGATTTCCAGGAACAGCAACAACCAGTGTCCTTGAATTAAACAATAATGTTCTTAATCCTTCGTGATGAAAGATTTTCTGTGACTAAAGCAGCCATGAGAAGGTGAATTCCGGAAACCAGCGCATGTGCATAATTTCAGAACTTCATTTGTTATAAACCCTTACCTGGAACACCAATTATGGCAAGTATCAAGTAGTATATTTTCCTGACCATCTGAATTGGTCGATGCATTTTCTGTGTGGAGTGAATCTCTTCCGTTGAGAAGCAACCAATGTCTCTCAATTAAACTGCATTCATTTTATACTCTCCAGGATCTCTCCAGGGAAGCTGAGGTTAGAAAACGGTTCAAGTTGTTTTTTTGTAATTTCCCACAAACAAGTTTCGACAGCTGAATGAATTCCCTTGTAGAAACTCTGTGATGCAATTGTACTCCATCCACCTCCTTACCACAAGAGTGTACAAGTCCCATCACATGTAATAAAAAACAATTGGAAGCTGTATTAACCAGCATTAGAATCGTTCCTGTAAACAGCATGATTCCCATATTTAGATTTCATATCATTTCATCCAATGGCCTTTGTCTTTATTATTTTTTACATTATTTTTATTCAAAATTTTTGTCAAATACATAATTTTTGCATAACCGTGCGCAACCATTAACATAACAAAATGAAATAAAAGTTAATCATATATACAAAGAAAAGAACAATACAACATAACAATTCTCCTCCCCCCACCCTCCCCGGGATGCCGCTGCTGCTGAACATTACTGCTCTCCTAGAAAGTCGAGGAATGGCTGCCACCTCCGAGAGAACCCTCTCAAGGCAAACTTTATTTTCTCGAGACTGAGAAAGCCAGCCATGTCACTAACCCAGGTCTCTACACTCGGGGGCTTCGAGTCCTCCCACATTAAAAGGATCCGTCTCTGGGCTACCAGGGAGGCAAAGGCCAATACGACGGCCTGTTTCGCTTCCTGAACTCCCGGAACGTCTGACACACCAAAGATCGCTATCACTGGACTCGGCACCACCCGCGTGTTTAAGATCTTGGACATTGCCAGAGCAAAACCCTGCCAGAAACCCTCAAGAGCCGGGCATGCCCAGAAGATATGGACATGATCTGCAGGGCTTCCCGCACACCTCGCACATTTATCCTCAACCCCAAAGAGCTTGCTCATCCTGGTTGCCGTCATGTGTGCCCGGTGGACCGCCTTAAACTGGATTAAGCTAAGCCTGGCTCATGATGATGAAGAATTAACCCTGTTTAGGGCATCTAGCTCCCCACCTAGCTTCTTCTCCTATTTACCATTAAGTTTCTCCACTGGGGCTTCCTCCGCCTCCTGAAATTCCTGGTAGTTGTCCGATACCTTCCCCTCCCCTACCCAGGTGCCGGAGACCGCCCTATCCTGTATCCTGTGTGGGGGTAGCAGCGGAAATGACACCACCTGTTTTTTTAGAAAGGCGCGTACCTGAAGGTATCTGAAAGCATTTCCAGGGGGCAAACTGAATTTCTCCTCCAGCGCTTTCAGGCTGGGAAAGGTCCCGTCTATGAACAGGTCCCCCATCCTTTTAATGCCTGCCCTATGCCAGCTTTGAAACCCTCCGTCTATCTTGCTCTGGACAAATCTGTGATTGTTGCGTGGCCTTTGTCTTTATTTACCATTCAGTAATGCTAACGTCAGCGTGCCCAGTTTGGGCAGTTCCTTTACACTCTCGCATATGGCTGCTCTCTTTCACCAGTTGAAATTCAATTGGAGAAATCTTCGAGTCCAAGGCAGATTATCGATGGGGAACACACAGCTGCTGTTGGCCATTTGGCACATGTTTCTCTTTCACACTCTCTGGAAGATCAGTTCAGCTAATCTCACTCCCCTTTATCCTCATCATTGGCGGGATTCTCCCCAGGCCGACTGGGAAATCGGGAAAGGAGATTGGGGGGAGAATTGGTCGTGAAGCCAAAATCATGGTGGGTGCCGGGTGCGCACCAATTTGTAATGTCCGGCACCTCGACAGCAGCATCAATGCGTTCTCCTCCGCATGTACAGTAAACGATGTTTCCATATCATTAACGGTGTTGGACTGCGAGGGGCAGGATGGGAGAGGGGGACATGCGGGGGCAGGGTCTTCAATGCAGGCCGGAACCACCGTGTATACCTTTGGATCTGGTTGAGCACAGAGGTATGCACCATGCTACATGTCTGACCTTCAACCCTGCAGACAATGGGCATTGGGATTCAACCTTGAATGGTGGCCTTGTGCGTAGTCACGGCAGCCCTGGGATGCAGAGGCTGTACTATCTGGTGGTGATTGAGGAGGACGTTTCAGTAGCGAAGCCTGCCCCAGAGGCACGGGAGTCAGTCGCTTAGGATGGAAGGCATTCGCCCAACAGGCAGAGGAGGAGGAGGTGCAAAGGAGGTTCCGCATAAAGCCTCATGTGTACCGGCAGCACATGTGATCCCAGGACCTGCCGGATCGAGCATGCCGTCTAAGACATATCCACCAGATCATGGTGCATCTGGCACCCCGGGGGAATGGGGGAGTACACCCGTTCCCATTGGCCATCAAGGTGATGGTCGCCCAGATCCTTTATGAAACGGGAAACTTCCAAGCGCTGAGAGGGGGCTTGTCGGGAATCTCACAGAGCTCGGTGATTGATGGGATGCATGTCACCCTACGAGCTCCGGTATAGGACAGGCTGGTCTTCACAAACTGAAAGGGGTTCCTCTCGATGAACGTGCAGCTGGTGTGTGACCATGAGATGTGCATCATGCACCTCTTCACCCGAAACCTGGGCATTATGCACATCTGCGCCCGAAACCCGGGTAGTGCGCGCGGCGCCTTTACCTTGGCGCACTTGGCGGTTCATGAACTCTTTGAGGCGCCCAGACCAAGGTCGCAATGCTCGCAGCCATGGAGGGCAGGGAGTGGAACTCATCCCTCTAGGACTGTTCCATTTCACCCAGGGACTGGGCCACCACATTCTGGGTCTGTGCTACATCGGACAGTGACTGTGCCACCTCCCTCTGGGTCTGTGGCACGGCGGCCAGCACCCGGGCAATGCTGCCGAGGCCCTCAGTCATAGTCCCCCTGTGACTGGGCCATGCCCAGGAGTGCTGCTGCAAAATCCAGGTGGCCCTGGCACATGGCTGCCTGTGAGAGGGTAGCCCTGTCCTGGGCCTTGGCCACTGACAGTGCAGAGTGGCCCAGGCCTTGGACATCTTGACCCATGGCCGAAACCTTCGCCCTCAAGGCCTCCATTGCAGATACTGCACGTACGGTGTTGACCTCAGTAGTACGCATGGTCGGCACCATCTCCTGCCCTACAGCTGGTTCACCAGCTCTAACTGCACCTTCAGGCGGTGGGTGGTTGCCGACTCCCCTCATGTAGTCCCTGGCTCTGAGACTGCATCTCCACAATAGATGTCACCGCCCTTTCCTGAAGGCCGAAACTTGCCCACAAGGCAGCTGGTCCCTGGGAAAGGGTCACCGTCCCACCGTCCACCCCTTCGGGGGATCCTCCCTCCACCTGCTGTACTGCTCCACGTGAGTGATGTGCACCAGATCCTGCCACAAGGCCCACTTCACTGAATTGCCCAGCCCAGGTGAGTGTCTCTGGGATGGTGGAGGGTGTTGGAGACAGCTCTGATGGGAAGTCAATTTCATCCCCAGACTGGTGCTCTGGGGTACCTCTGGCTGCGGGTCGAGGGCGCCCACCCGTGCCCGTGTCTGCATCCTCCTCGCTGCTCTCCTGGTATTGGGGTTGGGGACACCAGAAGGGCCCGCATCATCGCCCGGTGATCCTGCAAGACACAATTCGTGACCCATGATTGGAGGGTGATGGTGAGAGGATGGTGTTGGGGTAGTGAGAGGATGGTGAGGGGGTGGTGGGAGAGTGGGGTGGGGTGGGGGTGGGGTGGGGTGATGAGGGAGTGGTGTGGGGGTGGGCCGGGGTGCTGTGGGGGTGGTGTGAGGGTGGGGTGGGATGGTGTGGGGGTGGTGGGAGAGTGGTGATGGTGTGGGGTGGTATGCGGGTGGTGTGGGGGTGGGGTGGGGTGGTGTGGGGTGGGGTGAGGGAGGGATGGTGTGGGTGTGGGGCGAGGCGGTGTGTGGGTGGTGTGGGTGTGGGGTGGGGTGGTGGTGGGGTGGGCGTGGTGCCCATGCGTGCCATGGGAATCCACCATGCAGCGAGGAGCTCACTTGGTTGCCCGATTCAGATCTCCGTCTCGGTGACTGCCCTCTCTCCGAGCCAACCTACAAAGTCCAGTGCCCGCTGTTCCGCAACTGCTGAGGTCAAGCGGTCCCGCTGCGGTCCCCTCTCTCACTGTGGTTATTCGCCATCTTCTCCTGCGGGAGGGATGAGACAGAAAGTGGACAGTGTTCGGCAGTCAGACCCGTGCCACACTCGGTGGAGCAGCTGGTGGCGTCCGTGGTCAGGGCACCAGCCATGGTGGCCGATATGGGTGTTGACATTTGTTGCAGTGCGGGGTGCGTGCACACCGCCGGCGGGTGGGGTTTAGTGTGGGGGAGGGGGGGTTACAGGTGTTTTGGATGGGCGTTAGTGCCAGGGGCACAATTCTGCCTACTCACCCTGACGGCCCTGAGAAACTGGTGCAGCGTCTTCCAGCATTGCTGTCCAGTCCTGATGGTGGGGCCCACGGCACTCACAGCCTCTGCCACCAGCGCCCAGGCCCATTGTATGATGGCAGTTGGCATCCTCCTTCCCACCTTGGGGAACAGGGTGTCCCACCTTTCTTCCATGGCGTCCAGCAGGGACCTGAGCTCTGCATCTACGAATCGGCTTCCGCTCTCTGTGCTGTCGTCTTCCTGGCTGGAATGAGTGCGTGTGGGGATTGGAGAGCTAACCTGCGGCTGCAGTTTGTCAGTCTCCTGTTGTGCAAAATCGCTCTATTTACTTATTGAGCCTCCATCACATTGCTGGCAGTCCCTCTGAGCTACAGAGGAAGGGTTCCTGGCCTCATCCTCATGCACACTTCTAAATGGGCCTCCACCAAGACAAGCATCTGCTGGGTGGCACCCTGCGTCTCCTCCTCTTTATTTCCCCTCGGTTAAAATGTTTGTGCAGGAGACAGTCACAAATGCTTCTCTCCATCTCTGGGAGGGAGCCATGGGAGTCACTGGGACGGAAGGACAAGATCACGAGGCTGCAAACCTTTCTCCGCCCATTTAAACCTGGGGAATAGGCACAGACACAGATTAATAATGTGAGGATCTACATCTCGTCCAGCCATAACTCCTCCTATTTAGGTGTGATAGTCATTCCACTCCGTGCCCAGGGTAACTCCAGATAATGAATTGTAACGAGGGGCTGATTCCCGTCTCCAGCTGACATCACAAATGGAGCCGAGGACCAAACAATGAATCTTTGAGACACAAACCATCGCATATTGATGGACCCTTAACTGCAACAATGAAAGGCCCCTCACATTTGTATTGTCTAAAACATTGATCCTTAGTAACCTAACCTTACATGCCCGCCACATCACATGGGAAACCTTCTACTTTTGGCTTGTTCTACGCCTCACTGACCCAGGGTCTGAGTTTAGGTGGGAACCGGATTAATCGGCAGCATGGGAGCACAGTGGTTAGCACTGTTGCTTCACAGCTCCAGGGCCCCAGGTTCAATTCCCGGCTTGGGTCATTGTCTGCGTGGAGGCTATACTGTCTTTCTGTGTTTGTGTGGGTTTCCTCCGGGTGCTCCGGTTTCTTCCCACAAGTCCAAAGATGTGCAGGTTAGGTGGATTGGCCGTAGGGAGATACGGCAGAGGTTTGGGCTTAAGTAGGGTGCTTTTTCCAAGGTGCAGACCCGACGGGCCAAATCACTGTAAATTCTATGTAATATGTTACTCTCACTGGAAGTGTGTGCACCGTGTTATACAGTCACTTCTAGGTTCTCTGCACTGGAGTCATCTGTTCCGATTTTTGGTTTAATGTCATGACAGAAAAAATGTTCTCTGAACATGCAGAACATGCTCAAGGAATTTGACCACAAAGAGGCAATGGGGGCGTCGAGAAAAGTGGTGTCGAGGCAGAGTCAGGAATGTGTATGTGAAATCTGATCAGGTGTTTCTCAATATCTTCGCCAAGGTTAGCCTGGACAATGAAGAATAACAAGGTGAGCGGGACAACCAGTGGAAAGGGCGGAGGTAGCAGTGCCAGCACTCGATGGTGAATCATTCCAGGATATTCTCTCTGTATCTGACTGTCAAATCCCAAATTTCTTTACCCGTCAGTCTGGCCTCAATAAAAGTCGAGATGGGTTTGCAGGTACAGCATTAGTTATTTTATTTAGCTTGCAAGCTTGATTCATTTCACAGAGGTATAAGACACATCCCGTCTCCTACACCCCGGAAAGCGAATGAACAAAGAGACAAAGGGATCTCTGCAAATCAATTCAAATGGTATCAAGTTTCACATACACGATTCCCAGAGGTCATCCTATACCCCTCCTGACCTAGTCAGACATTCTGATTGGCTCACTTCCAATCCCTTCCTCTGGCCCCTATTACCCAGCATCCTTTTCTCCTCCTTTGGTGGACACACCTCCTCCTTGCTTTGCCATGCGGTCTGAAATCCTTTGTCTGTGAACTCACCAGAATGAGACTGGCCTATCTCTACATTACAGTAACTAATGTCTCTAAAGTAAATATTTTATATCACATTCGTCAGTCCCTCCTTTTATCATTCCATGATAACCGAACTATCCAATCCATAGCTACGGTCCCTCATCTAAAAAGATCTGTCACTGCATTTCCAATTCCTGGCGTAGCCCCCCTTCATCTGCTGCACCCTCATGGATTTTGACAGCTAAGATTTTAGGGGCGTTGATCTGTTCCAGTGTAACCCGCATTCTACCCATCACACATTTAAGGATGACTGGACCCACAAAGATGCAGCCGATAGCCACCACTAAATACATGACCATATTTATCAACCAGTCCTTCCAACCTCCAAATCCCCAGTTACCCCAAGCGCCAGGATCCTGCATTCCGTCCAGGTGATCCCGTATGTGATCCATAAATTTAGTGATGTTAGCGGTCAAGTCCTGAGCTCCCATGATACACTTGCCCTGCACTATGGCGCATACCCCACCCTCACGGGCCAGAAGATAGTCAAGAGCATACCGGTTCTGCATTGCAAACAACCGTAGCTGAGACAATTCCTTGGTTATTGCCCCGAGAGCTCCCAAGGTTTCATTTCCCAAGATGGTAAGGCCGCAAATAAAATAATTCCTATTGCTGACAGCCAAGGAACCCCCCAGTAGCCCAGTTTATCTAGCTTCGAAACGCCCATTCAGGCCGCCTAGCAATGCGGAAAGCCCTCGTCCCAACAGTGATATGAGAGACATTCCCCCAGACACAAAGGAGCTGGAGGCCGGCGTTCAATGGAATGCAAGTGTTGTTGTAACAAACGCATTGGCCAGACGCCTGGGTGATATGGCACCTCCTGTCCGTACATGTGGGGAACAGACATGTTATATTCGTTTCCACCTCTACCAGCAAACAGCCGTATCCTTCACTGCTGAAACAATTCTCGTACGACCGGGAATCCCTATTGGGAGGGAAGTGGCTAGGCATATATGTCCTCCACCGTTGCAGCCTATCATACTGTGAATGGGAATTATCCCAAGGAAGGGGACGGCAAATAGCCGGTGGTGCTGAACCCGGATCGTAAGGAAGAGTGACTTGCTCGGGCGGTGGCTCGGAACGCTGACAATGAACCACCGTTTGGGGAGTGCCCCAAAGCGGTGAAACAGAAAATAACCTAGACACTGATGCGGGGCTCGGGTAGCAGACAACCCGTCCGTGGCCATACAAGCAGTGGTAAATCTGGTAGAAGAGATACATACTACCCAGGTTTTCCTCAGTTTGGCTTTTAACTAACTTAAGTGTATCTCCCGATAACCTACGTTCTAGCTGTACTTCCCTTCTCACACGCCCCGTCCTCTCTCTCGTCCCTCTCTCTCTCTCACAATCTCTTCCTACGCTCTCCTGACGGTCTGATGTTACCTTTATCGCACCAATCTTAACACATCCAAAATCAAATTTACATGTACTCCAAAAACAAGGCAATGTCCATATAATGTTCCCTTCCCATCGCCGGGACCGGTGCAATTGCTTCATGACTCCTGCATTCTCCTTAACTTTGACGACCTTCCATGAGTCGATACCATGTCTTCGTATATGGGGGCAGCGAAGAACATCACCTTTGCATAACTGAACTGTCCTTGTAGCTTGGTTGGGGTTACAAATGTAGATAATATTCCCCTTTTCTATGTCCGTCGCCAATAACACTCCAAGCGAGGTGAGGCCAAATATCACACAGATGGTGCGTAGCCACCCCATCATGCTCCACACCTGTAAAATAGCACTGGAGAAGGGAGGCAGGTTAATCTGTCCAAGAAAATGAGGCCCGTTATCAGAACTCAACTGAGCTGGTCTACTGTACCGGGGAATGATTTCCCGCATCAGAACTTTAACCACAGTAGCAGCTTTATTATCGATAGTCGGATACGCCTCAACCCACCTGCTGAACCCATCCACAATGACCAAAACATATTTATAACATTGACACCTTTCCAACTCAATGTAATCCATTTGGAGCGTCTCAAAGGGACCACTGGGCAACGGGGTTTGCCCCATCCCACAAGGGATACCTTTGCCGGTGTTATATTGCTGACAAATCAAACACCGATTACTGGTACTCTGGGCCAACCCCTGCATTTTAGGGTGCCACCAAGTGTCCAGTGACAAATCACTAGTCCCCCGAGCCCCACAATGAGTTGCAAAGTGTACACATTCGATGACCCAGAAAGCCAGTACATCAGACATACAAGTCTGATGTGCTGGCGTGGTCCATAAAGAGGAAACAGAATCATATGTACAACCTAACCGTTTCCACATTTGTTTATCACTCTCAGGAGCGTCCTCCTGTAACCTTATGACGTCTTGGATGGTTGGCATTGACTTGTCAGAAGCAGACATATTTATAGTCGATCGTTTAGTCTGACTTAACATTTTAGGCACCATCACTTGCTGAATTTGCGCGGCTGTCCGCGCTGCACAATCTGCTTGTTCATTACCAACGTCAACTGGGGTCCAACCATTTGTGTGGGCAGCGCATTTAATAACGGAAATCTGCGCGGGCATAAGAAGGGCCTGCAGTAAGTCATTAACTAAAGCCCGGTGGGATATTTGACCACACATAATCATGTCAGGTTGTTCTGACGAAATGTCACTCAAATCGTCCCTTATTGTGGTAGTTTCCTGAATCAAGGCTAAACAGTCGTGGCCAGGTGCGTCTTCATGGACAGGGGGACCACTAAGAAAACAGGCTGGATTGATAGTGGTACAGTGTTTAAATGTCAGACGTGGATTGTTCAAAAGGTATACCTCATACCTATTCTGACGAGCTGCGGTAAGATGCTGAATCTGCAGTTCCCTCAGTAGTGCGATGACCGAGTGGGAGCTATACACCGTAATATCCTGTTGGAGGGTGAGAGCATGTAACGGCTATGCGATGGCATTGATTGAACGTAAATTCTGTACTAATCGGTACTGGTCTGGTTTGGCTGGTTTAGGCACAGCAAGTATGGGGGTGTTACATTCTGATTGGCAAGGGGCCAAAATACCCTGTTGCAACAGCTCTTGAATTAATTTGTCTATAGACGGAGCAGCTTGGGATTTCAGGGGGTGTTGCCGAATGGAAGGTAGCTTTACATGATCCTTAATCATCACCTTAATAGGTGTAACATTTGTCTTTCCCACTTGTGATGGGTATTCCGCCCAGACCTGTGGATTGACATATTCCAACACATCATGTCCCCTGTGATGCTGCAGTCGAGTGTTAATCGTTTCAGGGACCTCAAAATATTTTATGGCAGTGCCGTCCGTCATGACTTGAAGTGCGTACTCTGTTGGATCTGAATGATCCACCGCCCTCCTCACCATTTGCCCCAGATTCCTGGCATGGTACTGGTCGTGGACCTGACGTGTAATATGAGGGCTTACCGAAGCTGACTGTGGCCATAAATGTGGTGGTATTGTAACAAAATCAGCTGTACCTTCTTTTCCCGTGACTGTGGCTGTACCTTTGACTGGCCATTCGGTCCCAATTAATGGCCGGTATTTGTCCTCCAACTCCCTGTTTTGTCCGGTTCTGTCATAGGCCAGGATAACGTGATGCAATGAATGTTCAATGTCTAACGTCCACTACTGGATAGTGATAGAAATATAGCACTGTTGTATCATCCTCCATGATTGGACCGTTACCCCTTCGTCTCCGTACTCTAGCTGTAGCTGGAAGATACACAGTAAATCTCAGGCCAACAAGTTACAGTCCAATCCAGGAGTCACTACAAACTGATGATCTGCAGACTTATTCTCGTAAGTGACTGTCACAGGTTCAGAAATAGGATACTCACACACCTGTCCTTAGAACCCCGACAATTGCTGCGTGTGGTCGGATAATGGTAGTCGAAGTTCTGATTGCACAGAAGACATGGCTGCTCCAGTGTCGTTTACAAATGAGTGATGTTAATCTCCTATCTGCAGAGAGATAATAGGTTCCCTGTCTGATTGGAGAGTCCTTATGACTAAATTAGCTAGTCAATCCTGTGTTGGGAAAGGGTTTGCCTGGGAGAAATCAGTGTATCTCGTCTGTCCTCCCCTTGGTGGGTACCCCCTCCTTTGGGTCGGATAATCTCCTTCTGCTGCCTGTCTTTTAAAGGGGCATTCCTGTTGCCAGTGATCTGCACGGCCGCAATTAAAACATGCATTGCTCCCTCTATATCTACCCCGTCCTCTTCTCCCAGTAGACCAATGGCCCCTCAGAGGGGGCGGCGGTTGTAAAGCTGTTGGTGCATACGGTGGGCCATAAAAAGGAGCTGAGGGTCCATTTGGGTGCGTTTGATAGCCTCCCCCTCGCTGGTCCACCCACCCAAAGTCACAATATTGGGGCTCCTGCTGGTAAACTACCATTTCTGCCGCTTGTTGGGGTCGCAGATCATCCTTTTTCATTACATACTCAGTCTTAACCTTTGTAACTGAGCCTCCTTCCTGGCCTACACCCTCCTTCCAATAAAATCTGACTGCCCTTGCCACCTGGGAAGGGTCGTTCTCTGTCCAATTATGTTATTGCATTTCACAGCAGTAGCCACAGAAGGTGGTAGGCAATGCATTAACATAGCACAATATTGAGGGGAATTCTGACCATTTTGATATGGCAAGTCGCCTGACTGCCCACGGTAGATTTCATTAAAACGCTACAGAAATTCCTCTGGCTCTTCAGTCGTCTTAGGTTTTAGGTCTAAGATAGCAGAAATATTTATGGGCTTTTGAAATGTGCTACTCAACGCATTCAGGATCTGTGTCCGTCTATCGTCGTCTAACGCATGGGCTTGCTGAAGTGCGGCGTGGCTAGCATAATTCAGGTGATTGGTATCTTCCTAATCGGCAACTGTCTCCGAGTCTCACCAGGGGGCACTCTAGCTATTTCCTCTGGTTCTTCCAAGACTTCGACGTCCCTCCCTGTCACTAGAGGGAGTTCTTTCACTTCAAAATCATCTGTTGCAGCTCCCTTTGTTCTGAAATTTGCGGTTTCTCCTTGGTTTGGAGGGTTTTAGGTGGTATGCTTAATTGTTTCTGGTTAGGATCAAGGCTTCTCTTGCTGTCCGAGATCTGGTCCTAGAGCTAACTGGGCTTGCGGAACAGAGCTCCTCTTTCTCTACTGATCGTGAAGATGGTAAATCGGAACCCGCACTATCATCCAAAAGGGCTGGAGTTACTGGCAGGATTGGAATATGGGGAGCAGTGACTGGATATAAATTATTATACTCTGGTGGTTCTGGAATTAGTGCAGACAATGCTACAGGTGCAGTCAAAACTTTTACTGACATTTTTAAATTATTGAATTAATCATTTTCTGTCAATTCAAGGCCAGCCATTGAACTACGTAGCTCATCTTTTGTTTGACCCGAGACTTTCCTGTCTCTACTTGCGCGTTTTAGTTTTTTTTTCGAAGCAAAACGATTGAAAAGGTTCTAACAGTGTTCTTTTAAAACTTAAAAATGTTTGAAAATTCAAATTGAATGACTGCAACTTGCAAGCTTAGCTCTGATCTCAACTCAGAACTAAATTTACGATTTGCTTAACACAACTTGTATAACATTTACAACTTAATTAATTCTTTATCTTAACAATTTTTCTTTTAACAAGTTTTTCTTACATTCACAAAAATGTTGGCAAAGTCAACTATCATCTCCAGATTTACAGTTTTTAAAATGGTGTCAGTGATCTTCTTTAAGTTTCTATTAATTCACAAATAAAATGAGATAAACATTATTTCAAGTAGGTAAAACTTAAGATTCTGGCAATTTCAATCAATTGCTTTCGAAAATAATAACTTTTATCAAAGAGGTGGAGAAACCCACTGGTTTCCTTTAATTAATTCAAAACATAACTTTGCTGGAGTTCACTGACTCAAAGGAAAGGTATCCGATTACACTACAGGCTGCTGCTGTTATCTCAAGGCCTGAGTGAGAAGCACTGTCTGTCGTCTTTAACTTTGGTTGCTGCTGTTAACCCTTTGAGAGACTTCTGCTTCAACCAATATGCAACATCCAGTTCTATGGATGTTCTTGTCTTGAAATTTATCCAAGCAATTCCCCACAATCTCAACTAGTCCTCAGAACTGCGTTTTTCGCCACTACAGTCCAAGGGTACAATTTCTTTTTAGCTTAATCAACTATAGATTTAAAACACTCACACATGGAATTGAATCATCTTCAGATTTAAAAACACTCATTGAACTGAACCCTCATCCTGAGGTCACATCAGCCATAAAAACACTTATACTTGGAATTGAATCATCTTTTAGATGTCCCATCAACCCAAAACCTAACCCAAGCCGAATCAACAATATGAAATCCCATCAATTAAATTTCTAATCCCCAGACTGACCTTTGATTTCGTCGAGACGATCTTTCCGTACCAACCACGAGTGACCAGACTAATCAGATGATAAGATGAGGGGAAATATCAACGCGCGGTCATTTTCCAGCTGTACATTGTGGGCCCTTTTTCCCCATCCTCCTGTTCATAATCAGTCTAATTCTGATTTTGCAGTTGGTCAGAACCGTCTTGAGAAATCCCGGGTTTTCGGCACCAATTGTCAAATCCCAAATTTCTTTACCCGTCAGTCTGGCCTCAATAAAAGTCGAGATGGATTTGCAGGTACAGCATTAGTTATTTTATTTAGCTTGCAAGCTTGATTCATTTCACAGAGGCATAAGACACATCCAGTCTCCTGCACCCCGGAAAGCGAATGAACAAAGAGACAAAGGGATCTCTGCAAATCAATTCAAATGGTATCAAGTTTCACATACACGATTCCCATAGGTCATCCTATACCCCTCCTGACCTAGTCAGACATTCTGATTAGCTCACTTCCAATCCCTTCCTCTGGCCCCTATTACCCAGCATCCTTTTCTCCTCCTTCGGTGGACACACCTCCTCCTTGCTTTGCCATGCGGTCTGAAATCCTTTGTCTGTGAACTCACCAGAATGAGATTGGCCTATCTCTACATTACAGTAACTAATATCTCTAAAGTAACTATTTTATATCACATTCGTCATGACCACAGAGGTAAGAGTGGGACCAGGCGAGGGCAGTCCCACCCATCTGCTAACTGGAGCCTTGAGTTTAGAGTGGAAGGCGCGCTCCAACCATGTCAAAGACAGGATGAATGACACCATCGCCTTTTTCAAACTTTGTGAAAGGTTATTTCACTGCTGTGTCAAAGGCACAAAACTGAAACCTCAGGCGGATGAGAGGTTTGGGCAGACGAGAAAACATTGAAGGATTCTGGAGAGGGAATGCAGGATGGAGCTGGGCTAGTAGATTAGAACCACAGGACCCAAAAGTGTATTTGGTCGGAGCTACGAGATTTTGGCTAATTGAAAAGGGAGACGGATATAATAAACCATTCGTATTATCAGCGAGCCTGCAGTTCGGAACGATCAACAGGTGAATCGGGTTAAGAGGTCACGAGTTGGATAGAATTTGCACTAATGAGCTTAAAGAATTAAGACCGGAAATAGAGAAAACAGAGGAGAGCTGGTAATACAGGAGCTCCTTGAAGAGAGAGGGAAGTGAATTGAGGGGAATTGCTTAATTACAATGGGAATAAAGGAAGTTCAAAATTGGTAACTCGTAAACTGTAACTGGAGGATATTGGAATTTTGAGGAATGCAACAATAATGTAATTTGTCAAAGCAAAGTGGATTTAATGGGACAAAGTGACTTATTATTAGAATAGAATAAAAATAACTTGAATGAAGTGCTGTGATGTTTAATTAGGAATAGAGAAGAAAGGAACTTAATGGAACATATTGATTGTTAGGTAAGAAATAGGACAGAGGAGAGTTGTGTAGAAGGTTTAACTATAGGATGTATGCAATGTTTGTAGGTAAATGACGGGGAAGGCATTCAGTATTTAAGAAGAAGTAGATGGTGCAGAATGTCAGAGAAAAACTTAACGTGGAATTGGAAAAGAAAAACTCAAGACTCGAGGCAAAAAACAACTGTTTAAATAAAAGAGGGTATGGGAAATCTCTCCCCTATCTGGCTGTGATTGAGACGGAAATGTAACAGTTATTACATGAGTAATCAGTCAGTCACAATTGTCGCTGCGGGTCGATAAATCATTGACTGGTGAACACCTTTCTCCAAATTCCCCACTGATCAGAATAAAGATTGATGAAATATACATCAATGACCTCTGTTCATTCCATCGCTTGTCATTTCACTCTGAAACTGACCTTGGCTGCCAGGAGAGCCCACTCGCGTTCTCCTGAGACACATTTTATGCAATAAATTGACACTGTAACAACCCATATTCTGGACTCATCTTCAGAGAGTCTAAATCATGTACATAACATGATTCAGATGTGACACATTCCTTATGTCCACCTGGAACGCTAGTACAGTGGTTAAATTACTGGGGTAATAATTCGGAGTCCTGGAGTGAAAGTTCCACCAGCTGGGGGAATGTATTTGACTAAAGAAATAAATCGGGGACAAAATTGAGTCTCAATAATAGTGAGCGTATCATCACAGGAGTATGACAACAAAGGCAGAGATTAGCATTGTTTTACAGGGTGGTGGCTGGGGAAGCTCGAAAATTATGTTACAGTTATACAAAACATTGGGGAGGCCACATTTGGAATACTGTGTCCAATTTTGATCACCACACTACCAGAAGGACGTGGAGGCTTTGGCGAGAGTAGAAAAAAGGCTTACCAGGATGTTGCCTGGTATGGAGGGCATTAGCCATGAGGAGAGATTGAATAAACTGGGATTGTTTTCCCTCGAGAGATGGAGGCTGAGGGGTGACCTGAAAAAAGGTTATAAAATTATTAGTGGTATAGATAGGGTGAACAGTTGGAGGCTTTTCCCCAGGGCACAATTGAAAATTACAAGGGGGCACAAGTTCAAGGTGAGGGGGGAAGGTTTTTACACAGAGGGCGGTGTGGCCTGCAATGCATTGCCATGTGAGGTGGTTGAGGCAGATACGTTAGTGACCTTTAAGACTTATCTGGATAGGCACATGAACAGACGGGGTATGGTAGGATACAGGCGGTTGGTCTAGATAGGACACGTGATCGGCGCAGTCTTGGAGGGCCGAAGGGCCTGTTCCTGTTCTGTATTGTTCTTTGTTCTTTGTTCTATTAGTTCTTTGATATGAACACTGTTACAAAAGAGTGGGCGTTGAAGACGCTGTTTTTATGGTGATATTTTGGGAAATGTGGATGTACAAAGTGTTTCCTTGTAAACAAAAGTGAAGAGGCAGATGCAGCAACAATTAGAAAGACAAATGGCAAGTTAGCCTTCATCGCAAGAGGATTTGAGTTCAGAAGTACACATATCTTAGTGTAGTAACACAGGGCCTTGGTGAGACCACAGCTGGAGTACTGTGTTCAGTTTTTGGCTCCCTACCTGACAACGGATATAACTACCAAGGAGAGCATGTAGCACAGGCTCAGTACACTGATATCAGGATTGCAGCAACTGTCCTTTGAGGAGAGTTGGTTTGATTGGGCCTGTATTCGAGATAAAATTCATGAGGTTTCCGAAATCAGAATGAAAGAATCAATGGAAACAAACGCAGTCACCGCTGTGTAGGATAAAGATGTTAAACAGGTAGCCTGAGAATTCCAGAGACGGAGTGATAGAGAGAGATTTACACCTGAGGAACAATGTGAACGCATTTCAAAAGTCGCAAAACGGGCGTGAGGTTTTTCCAGGTTTGAGGAACTTCCGTCTTGCAGATAGATTAGAGAAACTGCATTTGTTTTCTCAGGGAAGGGAAGTTTGAGAGTAAATTGAATTGTGCTGAAAATCAGGATGGGGTCGGGGTTGGAGGACTCACTTTAAAATGGGTAGATAGAGAATAACAGAAAATACTGGGCAATCTCAGCAGGTCTGGCAGCATCTGTGGAGAGAGAAGGGAGTTATCATTTCCAGTCGGGATGACACTTTGTCAAATCTTTTGATTGTCCAGTATTTTCTGTTTTTGTTTCAGATTCCAGCAGCCGCAGTAATTTGCTTTGATCTCAGATAGAGAATAAATGTCAAAAACCATAGGACACAGGTTTCAGACGATAAACAATGTAACCAGGGGCTGGTTTAGCACAGGGCTAAATAGCTGGCTTTTAAAGCAGGCCAGCCGCACAGTTCAATTCCCGTACCAGCCTCCCGAACAGGTGCTGGAATGGGGCGACTAGGGGCTTTTCGCAGTAATTTGATTTGAAGCCTACTTGTGACAATAAGCAAATTTCATTTCATTTTTTAATCAACAGTGACATTAAGGAAATTATATTCTAAGTTATTCTTTCACAGGATCTGGACACCGCAGGGGAGGCCAACAATTATTGCCCATCCCGAATTGCGGTTGAGATATTGGTGCGGAAGCAATTTCTTGCACCTCTGCAGTACAAGTGTAACAGGGACACCCATAGTCCAGTTACAGAGGAGTTCCAGAATATTGATCCAGTGACAATGATGGAATGGCGATAGATATCCAAGACTGCATGGTATGTAGCGGTGCTGTTGACGGAATCTTGGTGATTTTCTGCAGTGCATCTTGTAAATGGTTCACACTGCTGCCACTGAGTGTTGATGGTGGAGGGACCGGATGTTAAAGTTGGTGAATGGAGTGCCAGTCCAGCGGGCTGCTTTTTCCTGGGCAGTGTCAATCTTCTTGATTGTTATTGGATCTGCACTCATCCAGGCAAGTGGAGAGTGTGCCAAGACACCCCTGGTGTGTACTTGGCAGATTTTGGCCAGAGCTTGGGGACTCAGGGCGTGAGTTACTCACTGCAGAATTCCCAGCATCCCACCTGTTCTTGTAGACTCAATATTTATATCATTAGTCCAGTTCAGTTTTTGTTCAATGGTAACTTTGTTGATCATGAAATATTCAATGCTGGAAACGTTATTATATGTCAAGGTAATATGAGTAGATTATCTCTCGCTCCGTATACTAATTGCCCAGCACTTATGTCATTGTCATTGTTTATGAAGGGAGGGAGGCAGAAGACGGGAAATTATAGGCCGGGGGTATATGGGGTATATAGCCTGACTTCGGTCATTGGTAAGATTTTAGAGTCTGTTATTAAAGAAAAGATC
Source organism: Scyliorhinus torazame (assembly GCF_047496885.1). Taxonomy (NCBI): domain Eukaryota; kingdom Metazoa; phylum Chordata; class Chondrichthyes; order Carcharhiniformes; family Scyliorhinidae; genus Scyliorhinus; species Scyliorhinus torazame. The sequence goes on from NC_092710.1 coordinate 52,413,803, forward strand.
GTGAAGCAGTTGGAAGTGCATGGTAAAATAGGACTGAGTCAGCACGGCTTCGTCAAAGGGAGGTCGTGTCTGACAAATCTGTTAGAGTTCTTTGAGGAGGTAACAAGAAAGTTAGATAAAGCAGAACCAGTGGACGTGATTTACTTAGATTTCCAGAAGGCCTTTGACAAGGTGCCGCACAGGAGACTGTTAAATAAGTTAAGGGCTCATGGTGTTCAGGGTAAGATCCTGGCATAGATAGAGGATTGGCTGACTGGCAGATGACAAAGAGTGGGGATAAAGGGGTCTTTTTCAGGATGGCAGCCGGTGCCTAGTGGTGTGCCTCAGGGGTCTGTGCTGGGACCACAACTTTTTACAATATACATCAATGATCTGGAAGAAGGAACTGAAGACACTGTTGCTAAGTTTGCAGATGATACAAAGATCTGTAGAGGGACAGGTAGTATTGAAGCAGCAAGGGGGCTGCAGAAGGACTTAGACAAGCTAGGAGAGTGGGCAATGAAGTGGCAGATGAAATACAACGTGGAAAAGTGTGAGGTTATGCACTTTGGAAGGAGGAATCTAGGCATAGACTATTTTCTAAATGGGGAAATGCTTTGGACAGCAGAAGCACAAAGGGACTTGGGAGTCCTTGTTCACGATTCTCTTAAGGTTAATGTGCAGGTTCAGTCGGCAGTTAAGAAGGTAAATGCAATGTTAGCATTCATGTCAAGAGGGCTAGAATACAAGACCAGGGATGTACTTCTGAGGCTGTATAAGGCTCTAATCAGACCCCATTTGGAGTATTGTGAGCAGTTTTGGGCACCATGTCTAAGGAAGGATGTGCTGGCCTTGGAAAGGGTCCAGAGGAGGTTCACAAGAATGATCCCTGGAATGAAGAATTTGTCGTATGAGGAACGTTTGAGGACTCTGGGTCTGTACTCATTGGAGTCTAGAACGATGAGAGGGGACCTTATTGAAATGTACAAGATACTGCGAGGCCTGAATAGAGTGGACGTGGAGAGGATGTTTCCACTTGTAGGAAAAACTAGAACCAGAGGACACCATCTCAGATTAAAGGGACGATCCTTTGAAACAGAAATGAGGAGGAATTTCTTCAGCCAGAGGGTGATGAATCTATGGAACTCTTTGCCGTAGAAGGCTGTGGAGGCCAATTCACTGAATGTCTTTAAGACAGAGATAGATAGGTTCTTGATTAAAAAGGGGATCAGGGGTTATGGGGAGAAGGCAGGAGAATGGGGATGAGAAAATATCAGCCATGATTGAATGGCAGGGCAGACTCGATGGGCCGAGTGGCCTAATTCTGCTCCTATGTCTTATGGCCTTATGGTCTATGGTGACAAAAATATTGTTCGTACTTGTCAACCCAAGACTGAATACCGTCCAAGTATTGCATCAGATGGTCACGCACTGCTTGAGTATCTGTGGAGCCGCGGGTGATGTGGAACTTTGCACAATTATCAGTGAAAATGCCTATTCTGACCTTATGGTTGAGGGAATGTCATTGGTGAAGCACCTGAAGGCGGTTGGACTGTGACCAATACAGTGAGACTCTCCTGCAGTGAAGCACCGGGTCGCAGAGGTTTGATGTCCAACCACTGCCACCATTTTCCTTTGTAACCGGTCCAACTGGGAGTTTGCTGTTTCTCGTAACCCTCATTGACTTCAGGTTTGCTCGGGCTCCTTGATGCCACATATGGTCAAACACTGCCTTGAGATCAGCTGAGGATCAGGGAGGAAGTTATTGCTGTGTAAGTGCCTTATTGTGGCACTATCGATGACACATTCCATCACTTAACTGATGATCGCGAGTAGAGTGATGAGGCGTAATTAGCCTGCTTGGATTTTATCCAGTTTCTGTGGACTGTGCATAACTGGGCAATTTCCCAAACTGCTCGGCAGATGTCAGGGTTGCAGCATGAGAAACGTGACTAGTGGTGCGACTAGTTCTGGAGACCAAGAATTGCGCAGAATAGTGTCAGGGCCCGTAACTTTTGCAGTATCCCTTGATTGGATATCACACAGAGTGAATCGAATGGGCTGTAGACTGGCATCTGTGATTAAGGGGACCCCCGGAGGAGGTCGAGTTGGATTATTCACATGAAACCTTTGTTTGATTTTTTTTTGCAAAGGGTTCAGTACCGTCTTTTGCAATGTCTGGCTCTGACATCACAGCGCATGGGGATATTGTCGATGCCTCCTCCTCCAGTTCAGTGTTTAATTGTCCACTGCCATTCAAGACTTGATCTTGAATTTAAATCTCAACCATCGTTTGTGGACTGGTTCATCTTTGGACAGTCCATGGTTAGGGTCTGAAATGAACTGCCTGAAAGGGTGGAGAATCCAGGCTTAATCAGGAGAGAACTGGATAAGCAACTGACGAGAAAATAAAACAAGGAGATTATGAGGAGACTTGAAAATGAGAGGTGGTGTTCGTGCAGCGCACCGATACGGACAGACGAGTCCCAATACCCAACTGCTGGATTGCAACCATTCTATGATATTTTGGTCTCACTGATGTTTCCCAACAAATTACCATGGTGAAAGAGAGCAATCATGTCCATGAGTATGACTGAACATCACCAATATCAGTAAGACTAGGAACTTAATTTCTGAGGAACATGAAGGGTGCAGGCCATTCACTGGACCAATATGAGAACCAGGGATGGGATGTCTAATGTTTGAAGGAAGACTTCCTTGGTTGTTTAGCACATCTCCCAATGATGATTTGCTATTCTGCATAATCAGACTTGTCCTGACTTGAGGTTCCAATTAACTCTCAGCTTTGATTACATTTCAACCACAGGGAATTAACATAGTTGTTGTCATCTGTTTAAGCAAACTTCAAAAAACACATTTGGAATAATTCTTCAACCTCAATATCCCCGTGGGGATCGTCGGGGTATAAAGTAATTGCACTTGTAATGCCTAACCTGAGTTTATTTCAGAGATATTGGGCGTCATTCTCCGACCCCCCAGAGGGTCGGAGAATGGCCGTTGGCCGCCGTGAATCCCGCCCCCGCCGGTTGCCGTAGTCTCCGAAGGGAGAAAAGTCGGCGGGGCGTTAATGTCGCCGCTGCCGCGGAGAATGTCACGGGTCTGCGCAAGGCAGCCGATTTTCGGCCTGCCGATATTCTCCCTTCCGGATGGGCCGAAGTCCCGTCGACGTGATGACCGTTCACGTTGACGTTAATCAAACCTCCTTTTCATCGGCGTGACCCGGTGCTCCAGGCTCACGCCTACCAGCGTGGAGGTGAGTGACGGCCTGGGGGGTTGGCTCTGGGCAGGCAATGGTGTGGCCGCAGTCTGATTGCGTGAGGAGAGGTGTGTCTCGGGTTGTGTGTGTGTGTGTGTGCGGCGGGGGGGGGGGTGGTTAGAGTAGGCTGGGTTCCGGGAGGGGGTCCGTGCCGGGGTGGAGGTTGGGGGGAGAACCGTGCCGGGGTGGAGGTTGGGGGGGGGGGTCTGTGCTGGGGTGGAGGTTGGGGGGGGGTCCGTGCCGTGCCGGGGTGGAGGTTGGGGGGGGGTCCGTGCTGGGGTGGAGTTTGGGGGGGGGTCCGTGCCGGGGTGGAGGTTGGGGGGGGTCCGTGCTGGGGTGGAGGTTGGGGGGGGTCCGTGCCATGCCGGAGTGGAGGTTGGGGGTTGTGGGGGGGTCCGTGCTGGGGTGGAGGTTGGGGGGGGGGGTCCGTGCCATGCCAGGGTGGAGGTTGGGGGTTGTGGGGGGGTCCGTGCTAGGGTTGAGTGTGGGGGGGGGTCCGTGCCGTGCCAGGGTGGAGGTTGGGGGGGCGTCCGTGCCGAGGAGGGGGATGGGAGGGCAAGTGAGTTGGTCCACCTGGCCAGGTGCCAGCCTCCAACAGTTGAACCCATGCAGTCCATGCCACCTGGCTGGGGGGAGGAGGGGATATGGGCAATGATGACATGTCATCGTTCCCCTCCCCCCCACCAGGCCGTCATGTTTTCAGATCATCCAGCGATGTTGGCCGCCGTGGTGGCAGCTGCTCATGTCTATGTTGCCCTGGATGAGGATGAGGAGGAGGAGGAGGAGGAGGAGCGTGCCAGAGAGGCGGCGCAGGCTGCCGCATAGGGGCAGGCGGCAGCCGCCCAGGCTGGAGGGACACCTGACCGACAGGACGAGGAGGGGGAGGAGGACGTCGCGGCCGCACGGCAACGGAGGCACCCGAGGGCGCCCCGTGTGTACCGGCCCCGGCAGTCATACCAGGACCTCACGGACCGGGAATGCAGGAGGAGACTCCGGATGAGCCGGGAAACCGTGGCACACATCTGCCACCTGCTGGCACACCTGTCACCGCGTGGCACTGGCGGGGAACACCCTCTCCCCGTGTCCGTCAAGGTTACGGTGGCCCTGAACTTTTATGCAATGGGGTCATTCCAGGCACCGAGTGGGGACCTGTCCGGCATATCGCAGACATCGGTGCACCGGTGCATCCGGGCAGTGACAGATGCCCTATATGCCATGGCGCGCCGCTACATCCGCTTCCCCGTGGACCGGGCCAGCCAAGATGCCCGGGCCGTGGGCTTCTCTGCCGTGGCCGGGTTCCCCATGGTCCAGGGCGCAATCGATGGGATGCACGTCGCCGTGCGGCCACCTGCAGATAACAGGGCTGTGTTCACTAATAGGAAGGGGACCGATTCGATGAACGTACAGGTGTCTGCGACCACCGCATGATGATCCTGCACGTCTGCGCCCATCACCCAGGCAGTGTACACGACTCATTCGTGTTGTCGCGGTCACCCATCCCCGGCATGTACGAGGGACGCCATCCCCGGCTGAGGGGCTGGTTGCTGGGCGACAGGGGCTACCCATTGCGATCGTGGCTGATGACGTCTATACGGAGGCCACGCAATGAGGCGGAGAACCGCTACAATGATGCCCATGTAGCGACAAGGGGAGTGATCGAGAGGTGCTTTGGCGTGCTGAAGATGCATTTCAGGTGCCTGGACCTCTCTGGGGGCGCCCTCCAGTATCGGTCAGATAGGGTCGGCCGCATCATTGTGGTGTGCTGCGCCCTGCACAACATAGCCCAGCAGAGGGGCGATGTGCCGCAGGCAGAGTAGGGCGGAGTGGAGGAGCAGCAGGAAGAGGCCCAGTCCTCCCCAGATGAGGGGGATGGGGGCAATGGTCAGGGCAGACGGGGTATACACAGGCGGGTGGCTGTCCACCGTTACCGGCTGGCCCAGCGGGCACGGGACAGACTGATAGATGCCCGCTTCACTGACTAGATGGGCGTGGGAATCGGGTAGTATGGCCACAGACCGCTCACCATGGCAACAGCCGACCACCCACACCCCCCACCCATCCACCCACCCAGCACCCTCACCCCCCTCCTCAACCCCACCCACCCCACCCGCATGCACACCACCCCCCTCCCATTGCCGATCCACCTGCGGGGGGGGGCAGGGGTAAAAGGCAACAGTGTTAGGCAGGTATATGAATGCACACCATCGGTTGCGCGTGCATTGCAGAGGTTAAGGTTAGGGCTGGACTCACTTGGGGATATGGGGGAAATGGGGTATATGGGGGTGGGGGGGATATGGGGATATGGGGGGATATGGGGGAGGGGGGATATGGGGGAGGGGGGATATGGGGAGGGGGGATATGGGGTATAAGGGGGAGGGGGGATATGGGGGATATGGGGAGGGGGGATATGGGGGATATGGGGGAGGGGGGTATGGGGGAGGGGGATATGGGGGAGGGGGATATGGGGTATATGGGGGTGGGGGGGATATGGGGGATATGGGGGAGGGGGGATATGGGGAGGGGGGATATGTGGAGGGGGGATATGGGGAGGGGGGATATGTGGAGGGGGGGATATGGGGGAGGGGGGATATGGGGGTTATGGAGGATATGGGGGAGGGGGGATATGGGGAGGGGGGATATGGGGGAGGGGGATATGGGGGATATGGGGTATATGGGGGTGGGGGATATGGGGGATATGGGGGAGGGGGGATATGGGGGTGGGGGGATATGGGGGAGGGGGATATGGGGAGGGGGATATGGGGGATATGGGAGATATGGGGGAGGGGGGATATGGGGGCGGGGGATATGGGGGCGGGGGATATGGGGGATATGGTGGAGGGGGATATGGGGGAGGGGGGTAAGGGGGAGGGGGGATATGGGGGATATGGGGGAGGGGGATATGTGGGAGGGGGATATGGGGGAGGGGGTATATGGGGATATGGGGTATATGGGGAGGGGGGATATCGGGGATATGGTGGAGGGGGGATATGGGGGAGGGGGGATATGGGGTATATGGGGGTGGGGGGTATATGGGGGATATGGAGGAGGGGGGATATGGGGGATATGGGGGAGGGGGGATATGGGGGATATGGGGGAGGGGGTATGGGGGAGGGGGGATATGGGAGATATGGGGGAGGGGGGATATGGGGGATATGGGGTATATGGGGGTGGGGGGATGTGGGGGATATGGGAGAGGGAGGATATGGGGAGGAGGGGATATGGGGGAGGGTGGATATGGGGGAGGGGGGATATGGGGGAGGGGGGATATGGGGGAGGGGGAGGATATGGGGGATATGGGTGGGGGGGACATGGGGGAGGGGGATATGGGGGAGGGGGGTATGGGGGATATGGGGGATATGGGGGAGGGGGGATATGGGGGATATTTGGGAGGGGGGATATGGGGGAGGGGGGATATGGGGGATATGGGGGAGGGGAGATATGGGTGATATGGGGGAGGGGGTATGGGGGAGGGGGGATATGGGAGATATGGGGGAGGGGGGATATGGGGGATATGGGGTATATGGGGGTGGGGGGGATATGGGGGAGGGGGGATATGGGGAGGGGGGATTTGGGGAGGGGGGATATGGGGGGATATGGGGGAGCGGGTATATGGGGGAGGGGGGATATGGGGGTGGGGGGGATATGGGGGATATGGGGGAGGGGGATATGGGGGAGGGGGATATGGGGAGGGGGGATATGTGGGAGGGGGATATGGGGGAGGGTGGATATGGGGGATATGGGGGAGCGGGGATATGGGGGAGGGGGGATATGGGGGAGGGGGATATGGGGAGGGGGGATATGGGGGATATGGGGGAGGGGGGATATGGGGGATATGGGGGGGGTATGGGGAGGGGGGATATGGGGGAGGGGTGATTTGGGGGATATGGGGGAGGGGTGGATATGGGGAGGGGGGATATGGGGGAGGAGGGATATGGGGGAGGGGGATATGGGGGAGGGGGGATATGGGGAGGGGGGATATGGGGCATATGGGGGAGGGGGGGATATGGAGGGGGGGGATATGGGGGATATGGGGTATATGGGGGTGGGGGGGATATGGGGGATATCGGGGAGGGGGGATATGGGGAGGGGGGATATGGGGGAGGGGGGATATGGGGGAGGGGGAATATGGGGGAGGGGGATATGGGGGAGAGGGGGTATGGGGGAGGGGGGATATGGGGGAGGGGGAATATGCGGTATATGGGGGATATGGGGGAGGGAGGGATATGGGGAGGAGGGATATGGGGGATATGGGGGAGGGGGATATGGGGGATATGGGGGAGGGGGGATATGGGGGATATGGGGGAGGGGGGATATTGGGGATATGGGGGAGGGGGGATCTGGGGGGGATATGGGGGAAGGGGGATATAGGGGAGGGGGGATATGGGGAGGGGGGATATGGGGGAGGGGGGATATGGGGAGGGGGGATATGGGGGAGGGGGGATATCGGGAGTGGGGATATGGGGAGGCTCACCCTGCCTGCTCTGACGAGGTCGTTCACCTTCTTGTGGCACTGGGTGCCTGTCCGTGGTGTCAGGGCCACAGCGGTGACGGCCTCTGCCACTTCCCTCCATAGACGCCGGCTGTGGCGTGGGGCAACTCTGCGGTCGTGCCCGGGATACAGGGCGTCCCTCCTCTGCTCCACCGCGTCCATGAGCGCCTCCACATCGCGTGACTCGAACCTCGGGGCTGAGCGACGGCCAGCCATCCAGTCGGGATTTGTGGTCGGGTGTTCCGGTCGGGTGGGGGGGAGCAGCGCGGCCTTATGAGCCGTCACGCCGTGCTGCGCGTATGACGCTGCACAGCGTGAACCACTGCGCAAGCGCGGATCCCGTTACGTCGCTGCTAGCCCATTTCGGGCCGGAGAATATCGACCCATTTTTACGACGAGACGCAAGTCGGATTTGCGCCGTTTTTTGCGTCGATCGGCGGACTTTCCGCCGATAACGGAGAATTTCGCCCATTGTCTCCTGCACGGAAGAGAAGATTTCCTACGCACAGGAAAATGCACCGTATAATGATACCGGTCAGGAAAATATACTATACGATTCTTGCGATAATTGGTGCACCTGGTAAGTGTCTCTAAATAATAATAATTAAATAAACAAATTGCATTCACCTGAGGAAGAAGCTGTGCTCCAAAAGCTCGTGATTCGAAACAAACCTGTTGGACTCTAACCTGGTGTTGTCAGACTTCTTACTGTGCTGGCCCCAGTCCAACGCCGGCATCTCCACATTATAAATAATGAAGTTGTGTAAACCTTTGTTTGAAATGATTTCTGTTATTACGCTGTGAATGATAATGTCCCAGCGGATTAAATTCTCACAGTTATACAGGCACACACTCAGTAATATAATAACGTTAATTAAATGACCTGAATTACCTGAGCTGTTTTATTCTGTTGTCTCAATTGTTTCTAGTTCACAGGCACTCCACAGTATAAAGTAACTGCATTCAGTGAAATATTCTTTAATGTTGAAACAAATTTAAAGCAGGAAACCCTGTGAGTTGTAAGTATTACTGGGATTATTTATAGTTGTTGAATTGTGGATTCAGTGGGTGAATTATTGCAGGGGAACATTTCACCCTTGTAAACGTGTTATACTGAGAGTATCTGTGAATTCAGAATTATGCTGATTTCTGTCACTAACCAGGGGCGTCATTCTCCGACCCCCCAGCGGGTCGGAGAATGGCCGTTGGCCGCCGTGAATCCCGCCCCAGCCGGTTGCCGAAGTCTCCGGTATCAGATATTCGGCGGGGGCGGGAATCGGGCCGCGCCGGTTGGCGGGTCCCCCCGCTCGATTCTCCGGCCCGAATGGGCCGAAGTCCCGCCGATAAATTGCCTGTCCCGCCGGCGTAAATTAGAGTAGCCATTTACCGGTGGGACAAGGCGGCGTGGGCGGGCTCCGGGGTCCTGGGGGGGCGCGGTGCGATCTGACCCCGGGGGGTGCCCCCACGGTGGCCTAGCCCGCGATCGGGGCCCACCGATCCGCGGGTGGGCCTGTGCCGTGGGGGCACTCTTTACCTTCCGCCTCCGCAACGGTCTCCACCATGGCGGAGGCAGAGGAGACTCTTCCCACTGCGCATGTGTGGGAAACTATCAGCGGCCCGGCGAAATTCTCCCCAAACGGCGCGATGTCCGCCGACTGGCGCCCAAAACGGCGCCAATCAGACGGGCATCGCGCCGCCCCAAAGTTGCGGAATGCTCCGCATCTTTGGGGGCCGAGCCCCAACATTGAGGGGCCAGGCCGGCGTCGGAGGGATTTCCGCCCCGCCAGCTGGCGGAAACGGCCTTTGTTGCCCCACCAGCTGGCGCGGAAATGACATCTCCGGGCGGCGCATGCGCGGGAGTGTCAGCGGCCGCTGACAGTTTCCCGTGCATGCGCAGTGGGGAGAGTCTCTTCCGCCTCCGCCATGGTGGAGACCGTTGCGGAGGCGGAAGGGAAAGAGTGCCCCCACGGCACATGCCCGCCCGCGGATCGGTGGGCCCTGATCGCGGGCCCGGCCACCGTGGGGGCACCCCCCGGGGTCAGATCGCCCCGCGACCCCCCCCAGGACCCCGGAGCCCGCCCACGCCGCCTTGTCCCGCCGGTAAATAGCTACTCTAATTTACGCCGGTGGGACAGGCAATTTTTTGGCGGGACTTCGGCCCATCCGGGCCGGAGAATCGAGCGGGGGGGCCCGCCAACCGGCGCGGCCCGATTCCTGCCCCCGCCCAATCTCCGGTACCGGAGACTTCGGCAACCGGCCGGGGCGGGATTCACGGCGGCCAACGGCCATTCTCCGACCCGCTGGGGGGTCGGAGAATGACGCCCCTGATCTCAATGACCCTGTGTTACTGTGGCTATTTTTGGGAGCAGAATTATACAGATTGCGGGTCACTAACAACAGTGCCTCCTTGACCCCATATGTTTCTGGGTTCACCTGTCAGTGTAGAATTGTACTCAGTGTTGGTCACGAACAAGAGTGGATTACATGACCCCGGTTGCCATGTGTTACTGGGAGCAGCTGTCAGTGTAGAATTGTACCGAGTGTGAGACACAAACTATAGTGTAATACCGGTCCCCAGTTAGCATGTGATACTGGGAGCACCTAAATTTTGCTGACTGTAAGGCACTAATACAAGTGGAATAGGATGACCCTATTTTGAAATGACACTTTATTTGGAGAGTATCTCTCCAATTAATGGAGCTCCATCTGTGTTTCACCAATACAATAGTTTAAAAACAGGAAGAGCTTTTCTGTTGGCTCGTGATGTGTGGCAGTGCACGTATAAAGAGAAATGTCTTGATATTTTCCTATTTCCCATTGTTGATGTAGAATTGTCTTGACTGTGAATCATGAGTAATAGTGGAAGACCTGACCCTAGTGATGATGTATTACTGAGATTTACTGTCTGTCTAGAATGTGGGCCACTAATCAGAATGAATACCTGACAGTAGTGACCATTTATTACTGGGAGTTCCTGTCAGGGAATAATTCAACTGTGTTTGTCGCTATTCAGAGTGGAATACCTGACTCCAGTGGAGATGTATCATTGGGACTATCTGTCCGTGTAGAATTGGACTGTGTGTGGATCATTAACCAGAGTGGAATATCTGACCGCAGTTAGTGTATGCTACCGGGAGTATCTGTCAATGTTACAAAGCACAGAGTGTGGATCACTAACTGGTGTGTAACACCTCACCACGGTTAGGATATTGTTCCTGCAGAATCTTCCATTGTTCAATTACGTTCGGTGTGGGGAACCATCTTATTCTTACTCTGGGTAGGGGTAATGACAGCACCTTTTGCAACTGAATAATTGCCTTCTTCAGTCCAGAGAGTGGCTGAGTCAGGAATGAACTGTATTAAATTTTAAATGACTTCAATATTATGAAGTTAAAACTCTGATGATTATGAAGTTACAGATGTTACAGCAGAGAAACGTGGCATTTGTGCCAACTGAGTTCCATCTGACTTTGTGCTGCGCACCTGCCTCCTCTGTTCCAGCTCATCGAATCCCATCAGAATGCATTTCCATCCCTGTCTCCTTCATGCACTGAGCTCACGTCCTTTAAATGTTTTGATTCTGAACTATTCCGTTTCCCAAGAATTCCCCATTCTCACCACTCGGAACAAACAGTTCTGCCTTTACTTTCTAAATAGACACGCTCACATGTGGAAATAACTTCTACATATGCCCCTCTCAAACCAGTCTATAATTTTAGGGTAATCTATTGGGTCATCACGCAGTCTTCTCCCATCCTTAGAATAGTGCCTCAGTCGGTTCAATATTTCACCACACCTATCATTTCCAATGGTGGCGTTATTACTGAAAATACCGTGTGCACCTACTTCAATGCCTCGACATGATTTGTAGACTAGAACCGTATATACTGTGCTAAATGTGCTATAACCTTGGTTTTACATAAGCTAATATGACCTTGTTTCTTTTAATGGTCTTCTTGTAGGCATGCACCCAGTGCTTTGAGCATATTAACATAATCAAAATAAACTCGCTTTCATTTCAATAATTGATGCATTTGCAACCCCGGTATCCTAATAATAGTCAGTGATTCAAATGAGAGTCCACTGTCTAACTGAATGATTTGAGCCAGGGAGGAATGTCTCCTATTCCGGGGATTGATCCGAATCCTGGATGGGTTACAACCTCGGGAGTGACCGAAGTCCAGAGAAGGGTTTGCCAACCGATCAGTTTCTTTGTTTCATGATTAGAATATTAAACATGCCTCACAGAATCACAGAAAAATACAGTGTAGAAAAGGCCCTTCGGCCCATCGAGTCTGCACCGCCGCATGGTCTGCCCATCCTAATCCCATTTACCGCACTTGGCTCATAGCCTCGAATGTTAAGAGATGCCAAGTGCTCATCCCGGTAGTTTTGAAGGATGTGAGGCAACCTGCCTCTACTACTCTCCCAGGCAGTGCATTCCAGACCGTCATCACCCTCTGGGTAAAAAGGTTTTTCCTCAAACCCTCCCTGAACCATCTGCTCCTCACCTTGAACTTGTGTCCCCTCGTAACCAAGCCTTCAGCTACGGGGAACAGCTGTTCTCCATCCACCCTGTCCATGCGCCTCATAATCTTGTACACCTTGATTAGGTCACCCCTCAGTATTCTCTGCTCTAGTGAACACAATCCAAACCTATCCAACCTCTCTTCATAACTAAAATGTCCCATCCCAGGCAACATCTGTTGAAACGCCTCTTCAGGCGCTCCAGTGCAAACACATACTTACTATAATGCGATGACTAGAACTGCACACAGTATTCCAGCTGTGGCATCACCAATGCTCTACATAACTCCAACATGACTTCCGTGCTTTTACTATCTATGCCTCGATTGATAATTGCAAGTGTACCATATGCCTTTTTCACCACCCTATTAACCTGCCCTTCTGCCTTCAGAGATCTAATTACAAACACGCCAAAGTCCCTTTGTTCCACAGGACTCCCCAGTGTGGTGTCATTCATTGAATATTTCCTTGTCAGCTTGCTCCTTCCAAAATGTAACGCCTCACACTTTCCGATAACTTTCCCTCCCTGTGACAACTTGCTCAATAACCTCACAATCTCTCTCCCAGAGTTCCATAGCTGCCTCCTCATTCTCCTGGGTGAAGATAAATGTGAAATATTAATTTAATACACTACCAATCCCTCTGGCTCCACCACAGATTCCCCCCTTGGTCCCGAATGGACCCTGCTGTTTCTCTAGTTATCCTCTTCCCATTGATATACTTAGAGAATATCCTGGGATTTTCCCTACTTTTACCAGCTCGAGATTTCTCATATCCCCTCTTTGCTTTCTTAAGCTCAATCCTGCCCTTTCTGTACTCCACAAATGTGTATGTTGATTTGTTTCCCTTGTACTTATTAAGGGCCTCTCTCTTCCTTCTCATTGTATCCTGAATATCTCTGGCCATCCATGCTTCTCTGGGCTTGTTACTCCTTCCTGTTACCCTAAAGGGAACATGTTGGGCCTGTACCCTCCCCATTTCCTCTTTGAACCCCCCCCCCCCCCCACTGCTCTTCCGTAGATCTCCCCGCCAGTACTTTTCCCAATCTACCTTGGCCAGATCCGGCCTTATTTTATTAAAGTCTGCTCTTCCCCAATCCAACAAAATTTTCTGCAATTTGCTTATTTCCTTGTACATAATAAATTGACATTGCACCATGTTGAGGTCGCTATCACTAAAATGCTCCCCTGCCATCACGTCGACCACTCTGTCTGGCTTCATTCCCCAGCATTAGGTCCAGCACTGCAACATCACTTGTTGGACCCTCCACACATAAGTTTTATGAACTCTGCTCCATCTAAGCCCTTAACACAATGACTATGCCAGTTAATGTTGGGAAAGTTGAATTCACCCCGTATAATTACTCTGTTATTTTTACATCTGCATATTACGCCCATATTTGCTTCTCAATTTCCCTCTGGCTATTCGAGGGTCTATAATAAACACCTAGCAATGTGGCTGTCCCTTTTTTATTCTAAGCTCTACCCACAAAGCTTCAATTAATGCAACCCCCAAGATGCAACCCTCGGCAGCACGGTATCAGAAGTGGATAGCTCTGTGGCTTCGCAGCACCAGGGTCCCAGATTCGATTCCCCACTGGGTCACTTTCTGTACGGAGTCTGCACCTTCTTCCCGTGTCCGTGTGGGTTTGCTCCGGTTTCCTCCCACAGTCCGAAGACGTGCAGCTTGGATGGATTGGCCATGATAAATTGCCCTTAGTGACCAAAAAAGGTTCGGGAGGTTATTGGGTTACGGGGATAGGGTGGAAGTGAGGGCTTACGTGGGTCAGTGCAGACTCGATGGGCCGAATGGCCTCCTTCTGCACTGTATGTTCTCTCTCATCTCTCCTTGCTGCAGTAATTGTCTTCGTAACTAATATTGCAATTCCTCCCCCTCTTTTGCCCCCTCCCCTGTCCGTCCTGAAGATTCTGTATCCCGGGAGGTTAAGCTGCCAATCCTGCCCCTCTCTCAACCACGTGTCCGCGATGGCTACTATATCATAATTCCACGTGTCAATCCTCGCCCTTAACTCATCCGTTTTACCTGTAATACTCCGTTAATAAAGCAGAGGCCATTCAGCCTTCTCTTACTCTCCTGCAACTTACTGCCACTGTATTCTCTCTGACTTGATTGTTTTTCTGTGATACACTCTGTCCCTATTCTGGTAACAGTCTGCGTCCCCTTCCCCTGCCACCTGCAAGTGATCTGCTGCATGTCCCAGCTGCTTATCTGTTAAGCCTGGAGGTTTAGATCGGAGACAAGGTGAGGTCATTATTGCGATTATTTTACCTCTTAAGCAATCCCAAATCCAATGTTTGCGTGACAAAAGCAGTCCTTACTACATGGGCTCAGAAACCAGGAATGTTTATTGGTAATTTTCAGTCTTCCCTCTTTCTCTGACAGCGAATTTAATGGTAATTGTGGTCGTGTCGCAGGGAAAGTGTGGCCTCTCCGCTGGTATCGTTCGTTACCTGGTAGCCATGGCAATGGCAGATCTCCTGTCAATTATCACTGAGGTCATACTCAACCGAATCAATAATTATTATTTCCCAATGGTTTTAATGGAATTCACCCCTGCGTGTCGAGTTCGATATGTCCTGCTCCGTATAGGCATCGACTGTTCTGTATGGTTCACCGTCACCTTCACTTTTGATCGATTTGTCCTTATTTGTTGTCAGAAGCTGAAATCTAAATATTGCACCAAGACAACTGCGGAGGTGATACTAGCAACAACCGGCATTTTTCTCTGTTTAAAAAACATTCCCCTGTACTTCAGATTTGAACCCAGCAGGATAGTTAACAATGTTGAAATCAGATGTTCTAATAAGCCAAGCTACTTTACTGACCCGGTTTGGATTGGATTCAGAATGTTTGATAAGGTTTTAACTCCTTTGCTGCCATTCGGTTTAATTCTGCTGCTCAACGCTCTGACAGTCAGACACATTTTAGTGGCCAGTCGAGCCCGGAAGGCACTAAGGGGTCAGAGGAAGAGAGAGAATGTCAGTGACCCAGAGATGGAGAGCAGAAGGAAATCTATGATTTTACTCTTCACTCTATCGGGCAGCTTCATATTCCTGTGGTTCATGTATATTTTATCTTTTTTTGATGTCGATGGATATTTAGAAAATAGTTCTTCTTATATCTTTGAAAAAGTCTCATACATGCTGCGGAATTTAAATTGCTGCACCAATGCGTTTATTTATGTGTTGACTCAGTCCAAATTTAGAGAACAGGTTGTGAAGTTAGTGAGATATCCGGCTGTGTCAATTATTAAATTAATGAAGAAACAGAAACACTGAGAGGAGCTCAATGGCCCAGTGCTCAAGGGTAACAGAGGAATGCAGGAGGACTGGAAGGAAACCCCCCGAGGAGGGAATACGACAGATCGGGCCACGATGGATAAGCGCTGACATTCAGAGGAGCGGCTGTAAAGGGGCCAGGAGGGCAGACAGCGCAGTCTCTGAATATCAGGAAATACTGATGTGGAAATGCTGGCGTTGGGCTGGGGTGGGCACAGTAAGAAGTCTGACAACACCAGGTTAAATCCAACAGGTTTGTTTCGAATCACTAGCTTTCAGAGCACTGCTCCTTCAGCAGGTGAGTGAAGAGGTGGGTTCCACAACCCATACATTGACAAAATCACTCGACACCAGCATCCCCCATGACGACGGCATTGCTGCAACAGCCTGAGTCCTCAACACCAACAACTACCAATCTCCAGACGCAATTCTGCAACTCATCCGCTTCATCCTGGATCACAACGTCTTCACCATCGACAACAAGTTCTTCGTCCAGACTCACGGAACAGCCATGGGGATGAGATTTGCATCCCAATACGCCAACATCATCACGCACAAGTTCGAACAAGACCTCCTCACTGCACAGGACCTTCAACATCAGACACATTGATGACATTTTTTTCCTTTGGACCCACAGCGATGAATCACTGAAATGACAACACAATGACATTAATAAGTTCCATCCCACCATCAGATTCATCATGGACTACTATCTAGAATCAGTTGCATTCTTGGACACATACATCTCCATCAAGGACGGTGTAAGGTTTTCGGGCAATTCGGCCTTTTTTGGAACTGCCCAAGAATAAAACTCAGAGACTGTAAACTGACTTTTCAGCCAAGAGAACGTAACCAGTTTTCCCAGCAGGCCTGGTCCGCTGAGCTGAGTAGGGACATAAGTATTTACAAACCCCCCCCTAGGAGCTACAAGGAAGAAGGAGCCAGACAACGAGATAAGATCAAAACACAGACCAAGGGGCACGGGAATACACAGGGGGCCTGCCTGCAAGCAGGACAATGGGATGGTCATAGCCCCATGCAGATGTAAATGACCTGGCCTCCACCAGAGCAGAATCCAATCAACACCCCATCAACATAGCAGCTATCTCCGGAGCAGATGGAAGTCTTTGAAAATCTTCAAGGGAGCTCAACCTCGTTATCTCAAAAAACAGACTGGAGGCGGACCTAGGGGAGGTACTCCCATCTCGACAGGTCTGACCGGCTCAAAGGGGGCGGGACCAGCGGGAACTTTAAATCTTACCTTTTTCAATGCAACCCCTAGGTCCGCCTCCAGACTGTTTTTTGAGATAACGAGGTTGAGCTCCCTTGAAGATTTTCAAAGACTTCCATCTGCTCCGGAGATAGCTGCTATGTTGATGGGGTGTTGATTGGATTCTGCTCTGGTGGAGGCCAGGTCATTTACATCTGCATGGGGCTATGACCATCCCATTGTCCTGATCGGGCTGGCCGATCACAGGACAAAGCCAGGTAAAACAATATAAAAGGGGCTGTGTTTTCGATTGGGGGTCTCTTCGTTCTTGGCTCGACCTCTGCACCCCTGACTTGACCTCTGCAGCCTGTGACCGTAAGTACCCTGCAGCAGCTTGCGAAACTCCCTGACTTTAATAGTGGTTGAGGCTTTGGGGAAGGGAACTTGTTTTGTGCCT
Organism: Scyliorhinus torazame; assembly: GCF_047496885.1. Taxonomy (NCBI): domain Eukaryota; kingdom Metazoa; phylum Chordata; class Chondrichthyes; order Carcharhiniformes; family Scyliorhinidae; genus Scyliorhinus; species Scyliorhinus torazame. Next base: position 52,431,041 of record NC_092710.1, read on the forward strand.
TGTGATATTGCTAAAAACTGTGTAATCATAAGAATTTTCGTTGTGTCCGCTATATTACTTTTGAATAGACTTAGTTTGTATTAGAGCATAAGATTTTATTGTGTTTCTTCTGTTGTTGATTTTGACCTGGGTTTTGCAATAAACCTTGATTTGATGATAATTGGAGTCGTTTAAATTCTTCAATCTTTCACCAGCGATCTCTGACCAAGTCATTGTTAAAATACTCCTCACCTTAATTCCGGGTTCAAGAATCGAGGGTCATCTTGAGCGATTCACTCAGGACAGACTGCTGGTTAGGAAATAAACAGCAGTGTCCTATTCTCTCTCTTGGGAAAGCTACTCTAGTGGAGTAGGAACCAGGTGGGTGTTGCACCACCGGCAAGAGAGAGAATCACCTGGGTATTGGTAGGGGTCTGGAGATCTGTGTGATATAACTCTCAGGCTGTCGGTTAGGAATAAACGGCAGGCTTGAATCAGTGCTCTCTTCAGTGGAAGTGTCCCAGTGCGACATCCCCTGGCCTCTGAAGTTTCAGTGCCAGCTGGAGAGAGACACACACAGATATTCAAACCCCAGATATTGGCCCAGTAGTGGAGTAGCGGAGATGGCACCCTCTACAATGGCGACCGGGGCAGGAGCCCGGTGGTTTGGAGTATGTGACTTGGCAGAGGGGGTGAGGGAACGAAGCAAAATGGAGGAGAGAATATCCTCGTATTTGTGGCAAAAGGTCAACCTCACCAAACCTTGGGTTTCAGAATTAATCAATGTGGAGCAACCGGTAATGGCAGCGGCTGCATGGACAGACAGTAAGGCGCACAAAAGGCACTTGGAGAAGGCAGTTTGGCTGGTTTGCCTGTCCGAGCAGGTAGTCAAAACAGAGGATAGGGTCGAAGAGTTAGAGCAGGAGTTGAGAGAAGTGAGGGCCAGCGCAGGGGACAGCGCTAGCGCAGCGGAACGACTGCGGGAAGAAATGGCAGAAATGAAACAGGAAAGCGAGTCTAACCGGTGTGAGAAGGACTATCTCCACTGCCAGATAGTGGAGGGTAAAGAAAAGGAACGGAGGCTCCAGGAACTCTATGCTCGGAGTACAGAGCAGTGTAGGAAGCTGGAGGGGAAGTTCCGGGACATCCAGGCAGCGTACCGAGTGGCTCGCGAGGAAGTAGGGGACTGTGCCCATGGGCCGTGCCAGGCACGAATAACGGAGTTGGAGGAGGCCTTGTCCAAGGTCAGGGGACAGGTACACCTGGTAGGTCCAGGGGGGTTCCAAAGGGGCAAGGTGCTCCTCGCAGCGGATGATTCCCCACAGGCCAAGGGGAATAGACCGCCTCCTGAGGCACCGGGATCGTGCCCGGGTCGGCAGGCGGGGAACGGACTGCACGTTCAGGGGCAAGTCCAAGGGGGGTCGGCAGGGTACCCCCAGCTGGAGGCGTGTCCGCCTGGTTTCGTATGTGGGTCCCCATGGGATGGGGACAGACCGCTGCCTGGGATGCCGGTGATGGGGCCGGGTCAGCAGGTAGGGTTTGGACCGCCCGGTCAGGGGCAGGTCCAAGGAGGGTCAGTGGTGTATCCCCAGATAGCGGCGTCTCCTATATGGGTAGCTAGCCCGGGGACAGGGGGGCTACCCAACGGGGCAGGAGAGCTGGACAGTGGGGAGGAGGAGCAGGAACCCCAGGTAGGGCAGATGTGCCCTGTCAGGCAACGAAGGTATGGTCCCCCGGCGGGGATGGCAAATAGGGGACCGGTTGAGGGCGACATTATCGTTCCTCATGGGGCATCCGAGCTCAGGGGGATGGTGGCCCACGTTCCCAGACTAACTCCAAAAGGGGATCCGTCGCTTCATTTTATGGAGGTGGAACAGGCAGCCAGCATCAATGACTGCGACGAAGGGGAGCAAATAAAGATGCTCCTGATGACCCTAGATGCACAGCTATGCAGGACAGTGACCTCTGGGAATGGGGGAAGACCTGACACATGGGCGGCAGCACAGACTGCTGTTCTGGAGGCGATGGGCTTAAATCTGGGGAGCCCTTTCATGAGGGTGGGGGAAACCAAGCAGCAACCAGGAGAATCTCCCACCATGTTCGCAGACAGACTGTGGACTGTCTATATGGAGGCATGCGGGGTTCCCGCGGATAGACGGAATTTAGGGGAAAGAACCGCCCACTGGCTGAAGACCCTAGTTGCCAACTGTCTCCCTAACGTTAGGGCAAAAGCCGAACACTGGTTCGACCCGCAGACCCCGGCCCTTAATGAGGAAGAGGTCCTTAGGAAACTTACCCTCGCATATCGTAATGGAGAGAGGGGTGAGGACAAGCCCCTTAAGGGTAGGGTGCATGAAATCGCGCCAGCAGCCCCTAAGAGAGAGTGGAAGCATGAGGAATACTTATGCTACGGGTGTGGGAAGGCCGGGCATTTCAAGAGGGAATGTAAAAACCCTAGCAAGGAGGAGAGGGCTCCCGCAGTAGAGAGTCAGACCCCGGCGGCAGGAGCAGCTGCCCCGGAAACCTTCGAGGTAAAGAAACTTTTAGCCTTTTTGCAGAGCCTAGCAGCTGGGTCGGGACAGGTGGCAATGGCAACGGGCCAGGGCCTGCCCGCACCCACACCACAAGAACCCGTATGACTACCCAGGGAGCAGCCTCAGGAAAAAGGGAGCGCAGGGGTAGTTCTAGCCCCAGACCCTGGTCCGGTCCAGGTGCAGAGTCCCATTCTGGAGGCTGCCTCAGCGGCTATTTGCAGTTTAAATCCCTTAAGGTGGGACCCATGCGAACGCCACATCAGTCAATTTAAATTATTCCACCCCATAAGGGCAAGAAAGAGCAAGGTGGGGGGAAGACTGGGGGTGGTAGTGGAGAAACCCCCCGTAGAATTAACGACGGTGGGGGAGGTCCCTGACTCCACGGTCACACAACCGGTGACAAGGTGCTGTCCCGAAGGGGCAGTCCCAAAGAGACCGACAGTGCTGCAAGCACCCAGCCCAGGGACAGTGATGATTCCCAAGCCCTTACCTGTGGGTCAGGTGGCCTGCCTTAGTATAGAGGCTAAGGAGGCGGAGGAAGTGGAGGTATCACCTTGGGCTTGGGAACCAGTCAGGGGACGAAGGAGCAATCGGGCCTCCAAGCCCCCGGTAAGATGGTCCCCATCACACCTCCCTAGAACCCGGTCCCGCAGTAAGGGGGCCCGAGTAGAAGGGAGCGCTGAGGGATCACCGAACCCTGTTGGGGAAGGAGAGGCAAGGGGCAGCCCGAACCCCCGGGAGGGGACGGTCTGGCCCGAGCCGTTGGACCAAACAGGTGAACTGCCCCAGTTTAGCGGGGCACAGTTTTAATTTGGCCACCCGGAGACGGGTGGCATTGTATATATCATATTCCTTTTTCTTTTCCCCTGCTAGTTCTAATTAGTGTGTAGTTGTGTGTGAAGTATTTAGGATCGTGGGAACACGGAAGCGCCTGGTGCAATGGTACAATGATGAAGCACCAGGCACTAGGACCCTGGTGCAGCCGGGCTGTAAACACAGAATCACAGACAGGCTGCGGCAACTTCAAAGCGGGAGCTGCTGCTGCCGCCGGATAGCGGCAGGCACTAGGACCCTGGGGAGCCGGGCTGTAAACACAGAATCACAGACAGGCTGCGGCAACTTCAAAGCGGGAGCTGCTGCCGCCGCTGGATAGAACCCATGCACTTTAAGGTAGGTAGGGCTGTAGAGGCAAGGATGTGTTTTGTTTTTTACAGATGGGGCACCCGACGATGTGGAGTTTGATGATCTTGGCGATGGTGGGACCGGGAGAAATCCGCAGAGGCGAGACAGAAGAGTCCTTCGACTGACCGGGTTAGGGTGACTGAGGGCAGGCGGGTGTGTTTAACCTGTGAGAGGGACGTTCCTTTGGGGAGACGGTGGTGGCCCAGGAAGCTGAGGCTGGACATGAGGGATCGGTCCTCGGACTGGGAACGGACTGGACAACACCTACCGGACCATCACGGGGTCACCGGGTAGGATCACCGTTTGCGGGGATAAGGGGTGGGCTTCTGACCAGGGCATTTATTTGTGTTTATGGGGATCTACCAAGGCATGTCCACAAGGGGCATTAATCACTTTTGTAAGGTGGTGGCAGAACCCAGGGAACGGGATAAATTGACCGCACTGGGGAGGGATGTGTAACGCCCAGGGAAGGGATGACTGTAAAAGCTACCGAACTGCTGGTTCAGGTAAAGCGACCCCTGCCCACAGCCCAACCGATCGACCCTCACAACTGTCCGATCACCACCAAGGGGGGGCCTGAGAATGGTTTAGTGTTTGCCCCCACAAAGGAAATGTTGTACAGGGGGTACATTATGCTGTCGCCTCAGTTGGACTAAACCTCTCAGCTGCAGGTATCGACGATGGAGGATAAATGAAGAGCCCTCAACGGGAAGAAGCGAAGTGCAGCCAAGAAAGGAGGATCCTTGGTGAAATAAACAGATGCAATTGTAAATAGTTGTATGGATTCGCGGGTTTCAGTTACTTGATTGTGATATATGTACAGGGACCCTTACGTTTGGGGTTCCGGTGAAATGTGTACTTGATTGTGATATATGTACAGGGACCCTTACGTTTGGGGTTCCGGTGAAATGTGTATATGTTACTGTGTGTTTGAATTAAGTATGGTCTTGTCTTTCCCTTCCATTGAAATCAGGGGTAGCCTAGATTAAGGGAACTGTCTTGGGACTTGTAGTTTCGCATGTTGTTGAGGGGGGGGCCTACGGTCCACACAAAAGGAAATAATTGCCCTTCACCTGTGTCGATACGGTCCAAGCAGGTAGGGACGTATCGAAGGGGCATCTGTAAGGTTTTCGGGCAATTCGGCCTTTTTTGGAACTGCCCAAGAATAAAACTCAGAGACTGTAAACTGACTTTTCAGCCAAGAGAACGTAACCAGTTTTCCCAGCAGGCCTGGTCCGCTGAGCTGAGTAGGGACATAAGTATTTACAAACCCCCCCCTAGGAGCTACAAGGAAGAAGGAGCCAGACAACGAGATAAGATCAAAACACAGACCAAGGGGCACGGGAATACACAGGGGGCCTGCCTGCAAGCAGGACAATGGGATGGTCATAGCCCCATGCAGATGTAAATGACCTGGCCTCCACCAGAGCAGAATCCAATCAACACCCCATCAACATAGCAGCTATCTCCGGAGCAGATGGAAGTCTTTGAAAATCTTCAAGGGAGCTCAACCTCGTTATCTCAAAAAACAGACTGGAGGCGGACCTAGGGGAGGTACTCCCATCTCGACAGGTCTGACCGGCTCAAAGGGGGCGGGACCAGCGGGAACTTTAAATCTTACCTTTTTCAATGCAAAAGGGGCTGGCCGATCACAGGACAAAGCCAGGTAAAACAATATAAAAGGGGCTGTGTTTTCGATTGGGGGTCTCTTCGTTCTTGGCTCGACCTCTGCACCCCTGACTTGACCTCTGCAGCCTGTGACCGTAAGTACCCTGCAGCAGCTTGCGAAACTCCCTGACTTTAATAGTGGTTGAGGCTTTGGGGAAGGGAACTTGTTTTGTGCCTTGTGATATTGCTAAAAACTGTGTAATCATAAGAATTTTCGTTGTGTCCGCTATATTACTTTTGAATAGACTTAGTTTGTATTAGAGCATAAGATTTTATTGTGTTTCTTCTGTTGGTGATTTTGACCTGGGTTTTGCAATAAACCTTGATTTGATGATAATTGGAGTCGTTTAAATTCTTCAATCTTTCACCAGCGATCTCTGACCAAGTCATTGTTAAAATACTCCTCACCTTAATTCCGGGTTCAAGAATCGAGGGTCATCTTGAGCGATTCACTCAGGACAGACTGCTGGTTAGGAAATAAACAGCAGTGTCCTATTCTCTCTCTTGGGAAAGCTACTCTAGTGGAGTAGGAACCGGGTGGGTGTTGCACCACCGGCAAGAGAGAGAATCACCTGGGTATTGGTAGGGGTCTGGAGATCTGTGTGATATAAGTCTCAGGCTGTCGGTTAGGAATAAACGGCAGGCTTGAATCAGTGCTCTCTTCAGTGGAAGTGTCCCAGTGCGACATCCCCTGGCCTCTGAAGTTTCAGTGCCAGCTGGAGAGAGACACACACAGATATTCAAACCCCAGATATCGGCCCAGTAGTGGAGTAGCGGAGATGGCACCCTCTACAGACGGTCACCTCAGCACTTCCCGCAAGCCCAAGGACAATCTCACGATGCTCCACTTCTCCAGCTTCCACCCTAAACACATTAAAGAAGCCATCCCCTATGGACAAGCCCTCCATATGCACAGGATCTGCCCAGTCAAGGAGGAACGTAACAGACATCTATAGACACTGAAAGAATCACGCGTAAGAACAGGATATGGTGCACGACTCATCGATCAACAGTTCCAACGTGCCACAGCAAAAAACCGCACCAAGCTCCACAGAAGACAAACATGGGACACAACCGACAGAGTACCGTTCGCCGTCCAGTACTCCCCCAGGGCAGAGAAACTACGACATCTTCTTCGCAGCCTTTAACATGCCATCAATGGAGACGAACATCTTGACAAGGCCATCCCCACACCCCACTGCTTGCCTTCAGACAACCACACAGCCTCAAACAGGCCAACGTTGTCCACCTCGTACGCTGCAGGAAAGAATGTCCCGAAGCGTGGCACATTGGCGAGACCATGCAGACGCTGCGACAAATAATGATCGGACATCGTGCGACAATCACCAGGCAGAAATGTTCCCTTCCAGTCGGGGAACACTTCAGCAGTCAAGGGTATTTAACCTTTGATCTTCGGGTAAGCGTTCTCCAAGGCGGCCTTCAGGATGCACGACAATGCAGAATCGCCGAGCAGAAACTGATAGCCAGGTTCTGCATTACAGCCTCAACCGAAACCTTGACTCATGTTGCATTACATTCATCCCCCACCATCTGGCCTGGGCTTGCAAACTCCTACCAACTGTCCTGGCTTGAGACAATTGACACCTGTTTAACCTGCGATGATACTTCTCCCCAGTTGCTCCGTCTGAACCTGTAAAGACATAATTACCTGCAAAGACTCGCATTCAAAGTATCGTCTTGCATCATTGACTTTGTCTGTATATGTGGATGTGGAACTCACCTCTTCATTCACCTGAGGAATGCGCTGCGCTCCGAAAGCTACTGATTTGAAACAAACCTGTTGGGCTTTAACCTGGACTTCTTGATGCATCAGGAAATACAACAGCAGGTCCGTGCCTCCTCCACCTCCTCTGTCTCGATTCTCAACACCTTCAGTCGTCTCAGAAGAAAGAATAGAGCTTTCACAAAAACAACAGGCTGCCCATTGTGGAAACCTTGTGTGAATACATTTTATTTATTTATTATTCTATTTATTTATATGTGCCACTTTCATTCGCCCGCCTGATCATTGCGAACTCTCTCTCTCTCTTTCTATCCCTCCTCTCCCCTGGATAGACAGACAGTGGGTGGAGGGGGGTGGGGGGGTGGAGGGGGTTATAAGGACTTCAGTGGGGAGCTGAGAACAGTAAGGGATGCGAGGGCAGTGAATGGATTGGCAAACGGTACTGACAACCCTAAGACTTAGCTTGGGGCTTTCTTGACGACTCCATCCCTCTTCCAGGGAACTGTCTGCAGCTGGCGCTGCCCGTTTGCAGACTGTTCATATCTGACATCAGACAAGTTTCTAACCAGATATCCACCACTCTACTTCTCACTGCCAACACCAATATGTCTCTTCACAGTCCATTGTTCCCACCTTCAACCCTCAGGCTCCACTTTTGCTTTCTGCCTCCTGCTCAATACTCACTCTCCTACTTTATCTCTCACTCAACATCACACTGAATTCTTCTCCCACTGCCTTTCCTCACTCTCCAGCATAATCAGTCCCTCTCGCCTCCCTATAATCATTTCCACACATTTTATTTTATTTCGCTCTCCCACTCTCTATTTATCAACCATACTGCTTGCTCCCCTTTCCCTCAGCCTCACCCTCTGTCTCTCCCCTTCCTTGCAATCTGTCCACACCCATTGCGTTTCTTCCAATGCAGGCCCCTGAATGGGTCTAACGAAAACGTGCAGAGACCCTTATTCTGCATCTAATGGGCACTTTAATTGCCCTGGAAATGTTGATGGGAGAATCTAAAGGGGCATTTACTCTTCAATTACATCTTGATACACCTGCCCAGGACGTCGTTTTTGGACAGTTTCGGGGACTGCAATCTCGAGAGAACCATTTGATGGAAGTGCTTGACAGGGACAATATCGAGGGAGCTTTGGATGTATCTAGCTCCATGTTCCCTGGGAGGGACATTGTAGAGCTAGCTTTACTTTGTATCGAACCCTGTGTTTGGGGGCATTTGATAAGTGCGGTGCAGAAGGAGATTTATTCTGTGGATAATCGAGTGTAAATACATCCCGTGAGTATTCAATGACAACACTGCGGACATATTTGTACTCAGCGTTCCATCCAAATTCTTCCCCTTCCAATAAATAACAATAAAACCTAAGGAGCATTCTCTGACCTGTGATATATTTAGTCATGGCTTACTTTTCTGCATGTTATTTTTATCACAATCTCAGCTGGGACAGCACGTGACACGTGAACAGGAGAACACATGAACATGATATTTGAGGCATGCACTTTCAGCTACACTTGAACCTGGTTCAGGGGAACCACCTGTGCAAAGTAAAGCTCGCCGTGGAGCCCTAGATGTGGGACGAGGAACAACAAATATCTGTACAGAGCGGAGGGGCGACAGGGGAGGTCATGATGAGGAGGAGAATACACAAAATCCTACAGAATCTTACATACAGGGTCACAGAGTTGCTCACTTGGACAGGGATTGCAGAAGAGCAGAACTAGATTGACATGGGTGAGCAGTATGTTTGCAGTGTACATGACTCACAAAATGCAAATCGGATGCTCAACTTTATTACAAGTATAAAAGATGAGATTTCTTGATGTACATGGCATTGGAGAGAACACAGTGTTGGTCAGCTCCAATTAGATGACACTCAGAATCGTTTCACTTGGCTTTTTCCTGTTATGAAGGTGTTGGTTAGGAGGAGACTTTGCCCATGTTGGGCAATACTCATTAAATCTTTGAAGAATGAGAGGTGATCCTAGTGAAACATGTCCCATTCCGAGGAGGCGTGGCAGGCAAGATTAGGAGAAGATGTTCCTCTCATTTCAGTAATCTGGAGCTTCGTGAACATTAAAAGCGGGGCGAGGTTAAATTTAAGATGGAGCGGAGTGGGAAATGGTTCAACCTGAGGGTCGCTGGTATTTCCATTCCCTTTCCCAGCCAGCAGTGGAAGCTCTGACCAGAGGGACTGACAGGAAAGTGGAACTAAGATCACAATCAGGCCATCCACGGTTTCGCTGCTCGATGGGCTGAATCGCCTATTGCTGATCCTGTGTATTACTATATTCATGATTCCAATTATTCTTAATTTATTTTAATTTATTCAAGATAATATTCGAGGTTGGAGTACATACTCCCAGTTCAGCCATTTTAACCATTGTGTTATTCCAATCAATCTGCACATCACAGCCCGTTTCTAGCATCAGAACCGTGTGAGTTCAAGTCAGCATTGAAGAGCGGCCGCATTGTCAGATCGTAATACTTGGGATAGTTCCAAATAACAAGAGGTTGCGCGCTGTGAATAACAACTCACAGTCTGAGGCTCAGTGCTGGGGACAGGGCCACACTGACAGAGGCTCAGTACTGGGGATAGTGCCACACAGTCAGAGGCTCAGTACTGGGGATAGTGTCACACAGTCAGAGGCTCAGTACTGGGGATAGTGCCACACAGTCAGAGGCTCAGTACTGGGGATAGTGCCACACAGTCAGAGGCTCAGTACTGGGGATAGTGTCACACAGTCAGAGGCTCAGTACTGGGGATAGTGCCACACAGTCAGAGGCTCAGTACTGGGGATAGTGCCACACAGACAGAGGTTCAGTACTGGGGATAGTGCCACACAGACAGGGGCTCAGTACTGGGAATAGTGCCACACAGTCAGAGGCTCAGTACTGACAATAGTGCCAGACAGTCAGAGGTTCAGTACTAGGGTTAGTGCCACACAGTCAGAGGCTCAGTACTGACAATAGTGCCACACAGTCAGATGCTCAGTACTGGGGATAGAGCCACACAGTCAGAGGCTCAGTACTGGGGATAGTGCCAGACAGTCAGAGGCACAGTACTGAGGATAGTGCCACACAGTCAGAGGCTCAGTACTGACAACAGTGCCACACAGTCAGAGGCTCAGTACTGGGGACATGACCACACAGTCAGAGGCTCAGTACTGGGGATAGTGCCACACTGTCAGAGGCTCAGTACTGGGGATAGTGCCACACTGTCAGAGGCTCAGTACTGGGGATAGTGCCACACAGTCAGAGGCTCAGTACTGGGGATAGTGCCACACTGTCAGAGGCTCAGTACTGGGGATAGTGCCACACTGTCAGAGGCTCAGTACTGGGGATAGTGCCACACAGTCAGAGGCTCAGTACTGGGGATAGTGCCACACAGTCAGAGGCTCAGTACTGAGGATAGTGCCACACAGTCAGAGGCTCAGTACTGGGGATAGTGCCACACAGTCAGAGGCTCAGCACTGAGGATAGTGCCACACAGTCAGAGGCTCAGTACTGGGGATAGTGCCACACAGTCAGAGGCTCAGTACTGGGGTTAGTGCCACACAGTCAGAGGCTCGGTACTGGGGATAGTGCCACACAGTCAGTGGCTCAGTACTGGGGATAGTGCCACACAGTCAGAGGCTCAGTACTGGGGATAGTGCCACACATTCAGAGGCTCAGTACTGGGGGATAGTGCCACACATTCAGAGGCTCAGTACTGAGGGATAGTGCCACACAGTCAGAGGCTCAGTACTGGGGGATAGTGCCACACAGTCAGAGGCTCAGTACTGGGGATAGTGCCACACATTCCGAGGCTCAGTACTGGGGATAGTGCCACACATTCCGAGGCTCAGTACTGGGGATAGTGCCACACAGTCAGAGGCTCAGTACTGGGGTTAGTGCCACACAGTCAGAGGCTCAGTACTGGGGACAGTGCCACACAGTCAGAGGTTCAGTACTGGGGATAGTGCCACACAGTCAGAGGCTCAGTACTGGGAATAGTGTCACACAGTCAGAGGCTCAGTACTGGGGATAGTGCCACACAGTCAGAGGCTCAGTACTGGGGATAGTGCCACACAGTCAGAGGCTCGGTACTGGAGATAGTGCCACACAGTCAGATGCTCAGTACTGGGGTTAGTGCCACACAGTCAGAGGTTCAGTACTGGAGATAGTGCCACACAGTCAGATGCTCAGTACTGGGGTTAGTGCCACACAGTCAGAGGCTCAGTACTGGGGATAGTGCCACACAGTCAGAGGCTCAGTACTGGGGATAGAGCCACACAGTCAGAGGCTCAGTCCTGGGGATAGTGCCACACAGTCAGAGGCACAGTAATGGGGATAGTGCCACACAGTCAGAGGCTCAGTACTGGGGGATAGTGCCACACATTCAGAGGCTCAGCACTGGGGATAGTGCCACACATTCCGAGGCTCAGTACTGGGGATAGTGCCACACAGTCAGAGGCTCAGTACTGGGGTTAGTGCCACACAGTCAGAGGCTCAGTACTGGGGACAGTGCCACACAGTCAGAGGCTCAGTACTGGGGATAGTGCCACACAGTCAGAGGCTCAGTACTGGGGATAGTGCCACACAGTCAGAGGTTCAGTACTGGAGATAGTGCCACACAGTCAGATGCTCAGTACTGGGGTTAGTGCCACACAGTCAGAGGCTCAGTACTGGGGATAGTGCCACACAGTCAGAGGCTCAGTACTGGGGATAGAGCCACACAGTCAGAGGCTCAGTCCTGGGGATAGTGCCACACAGTCAGAGGCACAGTACTGGGGATAGTGCCACACAGTCAGAGGCTCAGTAATGGGGATAGTGCCACACAGTCAGAGGCTCAGTCCTGGGGATAGTGCCACACATTCCGAGGCTCAGTACTGGGGATAGTGCCACACAGTCAGAGGCTCAGTACTGGGGACAGTGCCACACAGTCAGAGGTTCAGTACTGGGGATAGTGCCACACAGTCAGAGGCTCAGTACTGGGAATAGTGTCACACAGTCAGAGGCTCAGTACTGGGGATAGTGCCACACAGTCAGATGCTCAGTCCTGGGGTTAGTGCCACACAGTCAGAGGCTCAGTACTGGGGATAGTGCCACACAGTCAGAGGCTCAGTACTGGGGATAGAGCCACACAGTCAGAGGCTCAGTCCTGGGGATAGTGCCACACAGTCAGAGGCTCAGTACTGGGGATAGTGCCACACAGTCAGAGGCTCAGTACTGGGAATAGTGCCACACAGTCAGAGGCTCAGTACTGGGGTTAGTGCCACACAGTCAGAGGCTCAGTACTGGGGAGAGTGCCACACAGTCAGAGGCTCAGTACTGGGGATAGAGCCACACAGTCAGAGGCTCAGTCCTGGGGATAGTGCCACACAGTCAGAGGCTCAGTACTGGGGATAGTGCCACACAGTCAGAGGCTCAGTACTGGGAATAGTGCCACACAGTCAGAGGCTCAGTACTGGGGATAGTGCCACACAGTCAGAGGCTCAGTACTGGGGATAGTGCCACACAGTCAGAGGCTCAGCACTGGGGATAGAGCCACACGGTCAGAGGCTCAGTACTGGGGATAGTGCCACACAGTCAGGCTCAGTACTGGGGATAGAGCCACACAGTCAGAGGCTCAGTACTGGGTGGAGAGCCACACAGTCAGAGGCTCAGTGCTGGGGATAGTGCCACACAGTCAGGCTCAGTACTGGGGATAGAGCCACACAGTCAGAGGCTCAGTACTGGGGATAGAGCCACACAGTCAGAGGCTCAGTACTGGGTGGACAGCCACACAGTCAGAGGCTCAGTACTGGGTGGAGAGCCACACAGTCAGAGGCTCAGTACTGGGGATAGTGCCACACAGTCAAATGCTCAGTACTGGGGTTAGTGCCACACAGTCAGAGGCTCAGTACTGGGGTTAGTGCCACACAGTCAGAGGCTCAGTACTGGGGATAGTGTCACACAGTCAGAGGCTCAGTATTGGGGATAGTGCCACACAGTCAGAGGCTCAGTACTGGGGATAGTGCCACACAGTCAGAGGCTCAGTACTGGGGATAGTGCCACACAGTCAGAGGCTCAGTACTGGGGATAGTGCCACACAGTCAGAGGCTCAGTACTGGGGATAGTGCCACACAGTCAGAGGCTCAGTCCTGGGGATAGTGCCACACAGTCAGAGGCTCAGTACTGGGGTTAGTGCCACACAGTCAGAGACTCAGTACTGAGGATAGTGCCACACAGTCAGAGGCTCAGTACTGGGGATAGTGCCACACAGTCAGAGGCTCAGTACTGGGAATAGTGTCACACAGTCAGAGGCTCAGTACTGGGGATAGTGTCACACAGTCAGAGGCTCAGTACTGGGGATAGTGCCACACAGTCAGAGGTTCAGTACTGGGAATAGTGCCACACAGTCAGATGCTCAGTCCTGGGGTTAGTGCCACACAGTCAGAGGCTCAGTACTGGGGTTAGTGCCACACAGTCAGAGACTCAGTACTGAGGATAGTGCCACACAGTCAGAGGCTCAGTACTGGGGATAGTGCCACACAGTCAGAGGCTCAGTACTGAGGATAGTGCCACACAGTCAGAGGCTCAGTACTGGGGTTAGTGCCACACAGTCAGAGGCTCAGTACTGGGGTTAGTGCCACACAGTCAGAGACTCAGTACTGAGGATAGTGCCACACAGTCAGAGGCTCAGTACTGGGGATAGTGCCACACAGTCAGAGGCTCAGTACTGGGAATAGTGTCACACAGTCAGAGGCTCAGTACTGGGGATAGTGTCACACAGTCAGAGGCTCAGTACTGGGGATAGTGCCACACAGTCAGAGGTTCAGTACTGGGGATAGTGCCACACAGTCAGATGCTCAGTCCTGGGGTTAGTGCCACACAGTCAGAGGCTCAGTACTGGGGATAGTGCCACACAGTCAGAGGCTCAGTCCTGGGGTTAGTGCCACACAGTCAGAGGCTCAGTACTGGGGATAGAGCCACACAGTCAGAGGCTCAGTCCTGGGGATAGTGCCACACAGAGAGAGGCTCAGTCCTGGGGTTAGTGCCACACAGTCAGAGGCTCAGTACTGGGGATAGTGCCACATAGTCAGAGGCTCAGTACTGGGGATAGAGCCACACAGTCAGAGGCTCAGTACTGGGGATAGTGCCACACAGTCAGAGGCTCAGTACTGGGGATAGTGCCACACAGTCAGAGGCTCAGTACTGGGGTTAGTGCCACACAGTCAGAGGCTCAGTACTGAGGATAGTGCCACACAGTCAGAGGCTCAGTACTGGGAATAGTGCCACACAGTCAGAGGCTCAGTACTGGGGATAGTGCCACACAGTCAGAGGCTCAGTACTGGGGATAGTGCCACACAGTCAGAGGCTCAGTACTGGGGATAGTGCCACACAGTCAGAGGCTCAGTACTGGGGATAGTGCCACACAGTCAGAGGCTCAGTACTGGGGATAGTGCCACACAGTCAGAGGCTCAGTACTGGGGATAGTGCCACACAGTCAGAGACTCAGTACTGGGGATAGTGCCACACAGTCAGAGGCTCAGTCCTGGGGATAGTGCCACACAGTCAGAGGCTCAGTACTGGGGATAGAGCCACACGGTCAGAGGCTCAGTACTGGGGATAGTGCCACACAGTCAGAGGCTCAGTACTGGGGATAGTGCCACACAGTCAGAGGCTCAGTACTGGGGATAGTGCCACACAGTCAGAGGCTCAGTACTGGGGATAGTGCCACACAGTCAGAGGCTCAGTACTGGGGATAGTGCCACACAGTCAGAGGCTCAGTACTGGGGATAGTGCCACACAGTCAGAGGCTCAGTACTGGGGATAGTGCCACACAGTCAGAGACTCAGTACTGGGGATAGTGCCACACAGTCAGAGGCTCAGTCCTGGGGATAGTGCCACACAGTCAGAGGCTCAGTACTGGGGATAGAGCCACACGGTCAGAGGCTCAGTACTGGGGATAGTGCCACACATTCAGGCTCAGTACTGGGGATAGAGCCACACAGTCAGAGGCTCAGTACTGGGGATAGAGCCACACGGTCAGAGGCTCAGTACTGGGTGGAGAGCCACACAGTCAGAGGCTCAGTAGTGGGTGGAGAGCCACACAGTCAGAGGCTCAGTACTGGGGATAGTGCCACACGGTCAGGCTCAGTACTGGGAATAGAGCCACACAGTCAGAGGCTCAGTACTGGGTGGAGAGCCACACAGTCAGAGGTTCAGTACTGGGGATAGTGCCACACAGTCAAATGCTCAGTACTGGGGTTAGTGCCACACAGTCAGAGGCTCAGTACTGGGGTTAGTGCCACACAGTCAGAGGCTCAGTACTGGGGATAGTGCCACACAGTCAGAGGCTCAGTACTGGGGATAGTGCCACACAGTCAGAGGCTCAGTACTGGGGTTAGTGCCACACAATCAGAGGCTCAGTACTGGGAATAGTGTCACACAGTCAGAGGCTCAGTACTGGGGATAGTGCCACACAGTCAGAGCCTCAGTACTGAGGATAGTGCCACACAGTCAGAGGCTCAGTACTGGGAATAGTGTCACACAGTCAGAGGCTCAGTACTGGGGATAGTGCCACACAGTCAGAGGCTCAGTACTGGGGATAATGCCACACATTCAGAGGCTCAGTACTGGGGATAGAGCCACACAGTCAGAGGCTCAGTCCTGGGGATAGTGCCACACAGTCAGAGGCTCAGTACTGGGGATAGAGCCACACAGTCAGAGGCTCAGTCCTGGGGATAGTGCCACACATGCAGAGGCTCAGTACTGGGGATAGTGCCACACAGTCAGAGGCTCAGTACTGGGGATAGTGCCACACAGTCAGAGGCTCCGTACTGGGGATAGTGCCACACAGTCAGAGGCTCAGTACTGGGGATAGTGCCACACAGTCAGAGGCTCAGTACTGGGGATAGAGCCACACAGTCAGAGGCTCAGTCCTGGGGATAGTGCCACACAGTCAGAGGCTCAGTACTGGGGATAGTGCCACACAGTCAGAGGCTCAGTACTGGGGATAGAGCCACACAGTCAGAGGCTCAGTCCTGGGGATAGTGCCACACAGTCAGAGGCTCAGTACTGGTGATAGTGCCACACAGTCAGAGGCTCAGTACTGGGGATAGTGCCACACAGTCAGAGGCTCAGTACTGGGGACAGTGCCACACAGTCAGAGGCTCAGTACTGGGGATAGTGCCACACGGTCAGAGGCTCAGTACTGGGGATAGTGCCACACAGTCAGAGGCTCTGTACTGGGGATAGTGCCACACAGTCAGAGGCTCAGTACTGGGGATAGTGCCACACAGTCAGAGGCTTAGTACTGGGGATAGTGCCACACAGTCAGAGGCTCAATACTGGGGATAGTGCCACACAGTCAGAGGCTCAGTACCGGGGATAGTGCCACACAGTCAGAGGCTCAGTACTGGAGATAGTGCCACACAGTCAGAGGCTCAGTACTGGGGATAGTGCCACACAGTCAGAGGCTCAGTACTGGGGATAGTGCCACACAGTCAGAGGCTCAGTACTGGGGATAGTGCCACACAGTCAGAGGCTCAGTACTGGGGATAGTGCCACACAGTCAGAGGCTCAGTACTGGGGATAGTGCCACACAGTCAGAGGCTCAGTACTGAGGATAGTGCCACACAGTCAGAGGCTCAGTACTGGGGATAGTGCCACACAGTCAGAGGCTCAGTACTGGTGATAGTGCCACACAGTCAGAAGCTCAGTACTGGGGATAGAGCCACACAGTCAGAGGCTCAGTACTGGGGATAGTTCCACACGGTCAGAGGCTCAGTACTGGGGATAGTGCCACACAGTCAGGCTCAGTACTGGGGATAGAGCCAGACAGTCAGAGGCTCAGTACTGGGTATAGAGCCACACAGTCAGAGGCTCAGTACTGGGGATAGTGCCACACAGTCAGAGGCTCAGTACTGGGGATAGTGCCACACAGTCAGAGGCTCAGTACTGGGGACAGTGTCACACAGTCAGAGGCTCAGTACTGGGAATAGTGCCACACAGTCAGGCTCAGTACTGGGGATAGTGCCACACAGTCAGAGGCTCAGTACTGGGGATAGAGCCACACAGTCAGAGGCTCAGTACTGGGGATAGAGCCACTCAGTCAGAGGCTCAGTACTGGGGATGGTGCCACACAGTCCGAGGCTCAGTACTGGGGATAGTCCCACACGGTCAGAGGCTCAGTACTGAGGATAGTGCCACACAGTCAGAGGCTCAGTACTGGGGATAGTGCCACAGTCAGAGGCTCAGTACTGGGAATATTGCCACACAGTCAGAGGCTCACTACTGGGGATAGAGCCACACAGTCAGAGGCTCAGTACTGGGTGTAGAGCCACACAGTCAGAGGCTCAGTACTGGGGATAGTGCCACACAGTCGGAGGCTCAGTACTGGGGATAGTGCCACACAGTCAGAGGCTCAGTACTGGGGATAGTGCCACACAGTCGGAGGCTCAGTACTGGGGATAGTGCCACACAGTCAGAGGCTCAGTACTGGGGATAGTGCCACACAGTCAGGCTCAGTACTGGGGATAGTGCCACACAGTCAGAGGCTCACTACTGGGGATAGAGCCACACAGTCAGAGGCTCAGTACTGGGGATATTGCCACACAGTCAGAGGCTCACTACTGGGGATAGAGCCACACAGTCAGAGGCTCAGTACTGGGGATATTGCCACACATTCAGAGGCTCAGTACTGGGGATAGTGCCACACAGTCAGAGGCTCAGTACTGGGGATAGTGCCACACAGTCAGAGGCTCAGTACTGGGGATAGTGCCACACAGTCAGAGGCTCAGTACTGGGGATAGTGCCACACAGTCAGAGGCTCGGTACTGGGTATAGAGCCACACAGTCAGAGGCTCAGTACTGGGGATAGTGCCACACAGTCAGAGGCTCAGTACTGGGGATAGTGCCACACAGTCAGAGGTTCAGTACTGGGGATCGTCCCACACGGTCAGAGGCTCAGTACTGGGGATAGTGCCACACAGTCAGAGGCTCAGTACTGGGGATAGTGCCACAGTCAGAGGCTCAGTACTGGGGATATTGCCACACAGTCAGAGGCTCAGTACTGGGGATATTGCCACACAGTCAGAGGCTCAGTACTGGGGATAGTGTCACACAGTCAGAGGCTCAGTACTGGGGATAGTGCCACACGGTCAGAGGCTCAGTACTGGGGATAGTGCCACACAGTCAGAGGCTCAGTACTGGGGATAGAGCCACACAGTCAGAGGCTCAGTACTGGGGAAAGTGCCACACAGTCAGAGGCTCAGTACTGGGGATCGTCCCACACGGTCAGAGGCTCAGGACTGGGGATAGTGCCACACAGTCAGAGACTCAGTACTGGGGATAGTGCCACACAGTCAGAGGCTCAGTACTGGGGATAGTGCCACAGTCAGAGGCTCAGTACTGGGGATATTGCCACACAGTCAGAGGCTCATTACTGGGGATCGTCCCACACGGTCAGAGGCTCAGTACTGGGGATAGTGCCACACAGTCAGAGGCTCAGTACTGGGGATAGTGCCACACAGTCAGAGGCTCAGTACTGGGGATAGTGCCACAGTCAGAGGCTCAGTACTGGGGATAGTGCCACACAGTCAGAGGCTCAGTACTGGGGATAGAGCCACACAGTCAGAGGCTCAGTACTGGGGAAAGTGCCACACAGTCAGAGGCTCAGTACTGGGGATCGTCCCACACGGTCAGAGGCTCAGGACTGGGGATAGTGCCACACAGTCAGAGACTCAGTACTGGGGATAGTGCCACACAGTCAGAGGCTCAGTACTGGGGATAGTGCCACAGTCAGAGGCTCAGTACTGGGGATATTGCCACACAGTCAGAGGCTCAGTACTGGGGA
This sequence comes from Scyliorhinus torazame, assembly GCF_047496885.1. Taxonomy (NCBI): domain Eukaryota; kingdom Metazoa; phylum Chordata; class Chondrichthyes; order Carcharhiniformes; family Scyliorhinidae; genus Scyliorhinus; species Scyliorhinus torazame. Next base: position 52,449,988 of record NC_092710.1, read on the forward strand.
TATTGCCACACAGTCAGAGGCTCAGTACTGGGGATAGTGCCACACAGTCAGAGGCTCAGTACTGGGGATAGTGCCACACAGTCAGAGGCTCAGTACTGGGGATATTGCCACACAGTCAGAGGCTCAGTACTGGGGATAGTGCCACACAGTCAGAGGCTCAGTACTGGGGATAGTGCCACAGTCAGAGGCTCAGTACTGGAATAGTTACACACAGTCAGAGGCTCAGTACTGGGGATAGTGCCACACAGTCAGAGGCTCAGTACTGGGGATAGTGCCACACAGTCAGAGGCTCAGTACTGGGGATATTGCCACACAGTCAGAGGCTCAGTACTGGGGATAGTGCCACACAGTCAGAGGCTCAGTACTGGGGATAGTGCCACAGTCAGAGGCTCAGTACTGGGGATAGTTACACACAGTCAGAGGCTCAGTACTGGTTTTATTGAAATTTTTTTTCCCTGAGCAACATTTTTCCCGCTTACAAAACAAACGAAACGATAACAATAACAAAACAGAATTTTTAAAAACTTTTTAACAATAATAATAATAATAATAATATACAAGTAACAAAACCTCATACTCTATTGACCTATACTCAACTAAGCCTCCTCCCCCCCTCCCGCCCCCCCCTCCCGCCTGGGTTGCTGCTGCTGGTCATCTGTCTTCCCTCTAACGTTCCCCTAGGTAGTCGAGAAATGGCTGCCACCGCCTGGTGAACCCTTGAGCCGATCCTCTCAGGGCAAACTTTATCTGCTTCAGTTTAATAAACCCCGCCATATCGTTTACCCAGGCCTCCAGTCCGGGGGGTTTCGCCTCCTTCCACATGAGTAGGATCCTGCGCCGGGCTACGAGGGACGCAAAGGCCACGACATCGGCCTCTTTCGCCTCCTGCACTCCCGGCTCTTCATCAAATCCAAATAGAGCTAACCCCCAGCCTGGTTTGACCCGGGCCTTCACCACCTGCGAAACACTCCCGTCACTCCCTTCCAGGACCCTTCCAGTGCCGGGCACGCCCAAAACATATGTGCGTGGTTTGCCTGGCTCCCGCCACACCTCCCACATTTGTCCTCCACTCCAAAGAACCTGCTCAATCTTGCCCCCGTTATGTGTGCTCTATGTAGCACCTTAAATTGAATCAGGCTAAGCCTGGCGCATGAGGAAGAGGAATTTACCCTGCTTCGGGCATCAGCCCACATATCCTCATCTAGCTCCTCCCCGAATTCTTCTTCCCACTTTCTTTTTAGTTCGCCCACCGACTCCTCCCCCTCTTCCCTCATCTCTCTATAAATCTCTGACACCTTGCCCTCTCCGACCCACACCCCTAAAAGCACCCTGTCCTGTATCCCCTGTGTCGGGAGCTGCGGAAATTCCCTCACCTGTTGTCTAGTAAACGCCCTCACCTGCATATATCTCAAGAAATTCCCCCGGGGTAACTTATACTTTTCCTCCAGTGCTCCCAAGCTCGCAAAAGTCCCATCTATGAATAAATCTCCCACCTTCCTAATTCCCAACTGGTACCAGCTCTGAAATCCTCCATCCATTCTTCCTGGGGCGAACCTATGGTTGTTCCTGATAGGGGACCCCACCAGGGCTCCCCGCACCCCTCTCTGTCGCCTCCACTGTCCCCATATGTTCAGTGTTGCCGCCACCACCGGGTTCGTGGTGTACTTTTTCGGTGAGAACGGTAGCGGCGCCGTCACCAGCGCCTCTAGACTCGTCCCTTTACAGGACCTTCTCTCCAGCCTTTTCCATGCTGCTCCCTCACCCTCCATCATCCATCTACGTATCATTGCCACATTGGCGGCCCAATAATAATCTCCCAAGTTCGGTAGTGCCAGTCCTCCTCTGTCCCTACTGCGCTGCAGGAACCCCCTCCTTACTCTCGGAACTTTCCCTGCCCACACAAAGCTCGTAATGCTCCTATCTATTTTATTAATAAAGGTCCTGGTGATTAAAATAGGGAGACATTGAAATACAAATAAGAACCTCGGGAGGACCATCATCTTAATTGCCTGCACCCTGCCCGCCAGCGATAAAGGCTGCATGTCCCACCTCTTAAAGTCCTCCTCCATTTGTTCTACCAGCCGTGTCAGATTAAGTCTGTGCAAGGTTCCCCAGCTCCTAGCGATCTGAATCCCCCAGTATCGGAAGTTTCTTTCCACTTTCCTTTGCGGCAAGCCTTCTATCTCTCTACTCTGGTCCCCTGGATTTATCACATATAATTCACTCTTCCCCATGTTTAACCTATACCCCGAAAATTCCCCGAACCTCCTCAAGATTCGCATAACCTCTATCATCCCCCCCACTGGGTCCAACACGTATAGCAATAGGTCATCCGCGTATAACGAGACTCGGTGTTCTTCTCCCCCTCTAGTCACCCCTCTCCATTTCCTGGAGTCTCTCAGCGCCATGGCCAGAGGTTCAATTGCCAGCGCAAACAACAATGGAGACAGCGGGCATCCCTGTCTTGTTCCCCTATATAATCGGAAATACTCCGATCTATGTCGACCTGTAACTACGCTTGCCGTTGGTGCCCCATAAAGTAGTCTAACCCAGCGAATAAATCCGTTCCCAAACCCAAACCTCCTTAACACTTCCCATAAATACTCCCACTCCACCCTATCAAATGCCTTCTCTGCGTCCATTGCCGCCACTGTCTCTGCCTCCCCCTCCACTGAGGGCATCATTATCACCCCTAATAGCCGTCGCACGTTAACATTCAATTGTCTCCCTTTTACGAACCCTGTCTGGTCTTCGTGCACCACTCCTGGGACACAGTCCTCTATCCTCGATGCCAGCACCTTTGCTAGCAGTTTGGCGTCCACGTTCAATAGTGAAATAGGTCTATAGGACCCACACTGCATCGGATCTTTGTCCCTCTTCAAAATTAGCGATATCGTCGCCTCCGACATTGTCGGGGGTAGTGTCCCCCCTTCCCTGGCCTCATTGAACGTCCTCGCCAACAACGGGGGCCAACAAGTCCACATATTTTCTGTAGAATTCCACCGGGAACCCGTCCGGCCCCTGGGCCTTCCCTGCTTGCATGCTTCCCAGTCCCTTAATAACCTCGTCCAGCTCAATCGGCGCCCCCAGGCCTGCCACCGCCTGCTCCTCCACTTTCGGGAACCTCAACTGGTCCAGGAACTGCCGGATCCCCTCCTCTCCCTCTGGGGGCTGAGACCTATACAGTTCTTCATAAAAGGTCTTAAACACCTCATTTATCTTTCCTGCCCTTCGCACAGTGTCTCCCCTTTCATCCCTAATTCCTCCTATCTCCCTCGCTGCTGCCCTCTTTCGCAGTTGGTGCACCAACAGGCGACTAGCCTTTTCCCCATATTCATACCTCCTCCACTGTGCCTTCCTCCACAGTACCTCCGCCTTTCTGGTGGTCAGAAGGTCAAACTCGGTCTGGAGTCGTCTCCTCTCCCTGTATAGCTCCTCCTCCGGGGTCTCTGCAAATTCCCTGTCCACCCTTAAAATCTCTCCCAGTAATCTATCCCTTTCCTTGGCCTCTGTTTTCCTTTTGTGGGCCCCAATAGAAATCAGCTCTCCTCTGACCACCGCTTTTAGTGCTTCCCAGACCACTCCCACAGGGACCTCGCCGTCGTCATTGACCTCCAGGTATCTCTCGATACACCCCCTCACACTTGCACACACTCCCTCATCCGCCATCAGTCCCACATCTAATCGCCAGAGTGTTCTCTGCTCCCTGTCCTCTCCTACTTCCAGGTCCACCTAATGTGGGGCATGATCCGAAACCGCTATGGCTGAGTATTCAGCTTCTTCCACCCTAGAGATCAACGACCTTCCTAAAACAAAAAAATCTATCCGGGAGTGCACTTTATGGACGTGGGAGAAGAAGGAATACTCCCTAGCCCTGGGTCTAAGAAATCGCCATGGATCCACTCCCCCCATTTGGTCCATAAACCCCTTAAGTACCTTGGCCGCTGCCGGCCTTCTTCCAGTCCTTGAGCTGGATCTATCTAGCCCCGGGTCCAGCACCATATTAAAGTCCCCTCCTAAAATCAAATTTCCTACCTCCAGGTCCGGTATACGCCCCAGCATCCATCTCATGAACCCCGCATCGTCCCAATTTGGGGCATACACATTAACCAACACGACCTCCATTCCCTCCAGCATACCACTCACCATTACATATCTACCTCCACTATCTGCTACGATGTTCTTTGCTTCAAATGCTACCCGTTTCCCCACCAAAATGGCCACCCCTCTGTTCTTTGCGTCCAGTCCTGAGTGGAACACCTGTCCCACCCATCCTTTCCTTAGCCTAACTTGGTCTGCCACCTTTAGGTGCGTCTCTTGGAGCATAGCCACGTCTGCCCTCAGTCCTTTCAAATGCGCGAGCGCTCGGGCCCTTTTTATCGGTCCATTCAGGCCTCTCACGTTCCACGTGATCAGCCTCACTGGGGGGCTACCTGCCCCCCTCCCGTGTCGACTAGCCATTACCTTCTCTAGGCCAGTCCCATATCCCGCCTCCGCGCTCCCGCTCGCTCCCCCAGCGTCGCATTCCGCCCCCGACCACCCTCTCTTTAGCCATTTCCTTTTGGATTTCACAGCAGCAACCCGGTTGTTCCCCCCGCCCCCCCCCCCCGCCCCCCCCCCCGCCCCGCTAGATCCCTATCTAGCTTGATTGCTCCCCTCATATCACTTCCGTAAGTCAGCTGACTTCAACTGACCCCGGCTACTCCTGCTCGCTCCTCGACCCCCCCCCCCGGTGTGAGGGAACTCCCATCCGCCTTGCGCCTATTTTCCCGCCTTATTCTTTCTGGCGCGGGAACATCCCTTTACCTGACCCGCCTCTTATGGCGCAGCTCCCTTTCCCCTCCCCCTCTCCTTCCCCATTCTCCGACTATGTCCCGCCTCTCCCCCCTCACCGGCGCCCACATTTCCCCAGTGTCCCCCCCCTTCCCTGTTTACTTCTCGATTAACTTTCACCATCCCATTAACAAAAACAATAATAACAACAATAACAGTTCCCTGCAGCATCAGTCCCTCAGTTCCGGTCCAGTTTCTCTTCATTGATGAAGGACCATGCTTCCTCCGCCGTCTCGAATTAATAGTGTCTCTCCTGATGCGTGACCCATAGTCTTGCCGGCTGCAGCATCCCAAACTTCACCTTCCTTTTGTGCAAAACCTCTTTGGCTCGGTTGAAGCTCGCCCTCCTTCTCGCCACCTCCGCACTCCAATCCTGGTAGACCCTTACCACCGCATTCTCCCATCTGCTACTCCGCACCTTTTTAGCCCATCTCAGGACCTCTTCTCTGTCCTTAAGGCGGTAGAATCGCACGATTATCGCCCTCAGTGGCTCTCCCGCTTTTGGTCTTCTCGCCGGGATCCGATTTGCCCACTCCACCTCCATTGGGCCCGCAGGGGCCTCAGCACCCATCAGTGAGCTCAGCATCTTACTTGCGTACGCTCCACAGTCCACTCCTTCCACATCCCCCGGGAGACCTAGTATCCTGAGGTTCTTCCTTCGCGCTCCATTTTCAAGGGCCTCAATCCTGTCAGCACACTTTTTATGAAGTGCCTCGTGCGTCTGAGTCTTGACCGCCAGGCCCAGGACCTCGTCCTCAATACCTGACACCTTCTGCTCCACCACGCAAAGTTCAGTCTCCTGGGTCTTTAAAGTCTCCTTAAGGCCCTCAATTGCCTGTAACAACGGGGTCATTACCTCCTTCTTCAGCAGGTTCACGCACCGTCTCACCACCTCGTCCTGCTCAGGCCCCCATGTCACCTGTGGTTTCTCAGCCGCCATTTTGTTCCACTCCCTCTGACCTTCTGGCTGCAGATTCTTCGGGCTGCAGCCGCCGCCGCCGGTTTTTCTCTCCGTCGTTCGGGGGGGACTCCCTTCCCTCGCGCCTCGCACCGGGTTTTTCGGCCGTCAAAGTCCCCGTTGGGGCTCTTAAAAGAGCCCGAAGTTCCGTCGGAACTTGAGCCGCCGAAACGTGCGGCTAGCTCATCCCTGCCGCAACTGGAAGTCGGCTCAGTACTGGTTTAAGTTGGTGCTGTGGCTTAGATTGTTAAAGCACCTGTCTAAGTAAACAGGAGATTCTAAGTTCAAATCTCAGCAGTGCCTTTATACCTTTACGTCAAAACAAGTAACCTGTTATGAAAAGCTCCCAATTTAATGGTGAATGCAGAGTTTATTGGCAAAATCTCCATGGCACTAACCTTGAAGGTGCCCTCCCTACTCTTAGACTAGGGAAAGAGTAGGACCAGTCAAGGACAGGGATGGGAAGTTGTGTGTGGAGTCTGAAGAGATAGGTGAGATATTAAATGAATATTTTTCGTCAGTATTCACTCAGGAAAAAGATAATGTTGTGGAGGAGAATGCTGAGACCCAGGCTAATAGAATAGATGGCATTGAGGTACGTAGGGAAGAGGTGTTGGCAATTCTGGACAGGCTGAAAATAGATAAGTCCCCGGGTGCGGATGGGATTTATCCTAGGATTCTCTGGGAGGCCAGGGAAGAGATTGCTGGACCTTTGGCTTTGATTTTTATGTCATCATTGGCTACAGGAATAGTGCCAGAGGACTGGAGGATAGCAAATGTGGTCCCTTTGTTCAAAAAGGGGAGCAGAGACAACCCCGGCAACTATAGACCAGTGAGCCTCACGTCTGTAGTGGGTAAAGTCTTGGAGGGGATTATAAGAGACAAGATTTATAATCATCTAGATAGGAATAATATGATCAGGGATAGTCAGCATGGCTTTGTGAAGGGTAGGTCATGCCTCACAAACCTTATCGAGTTCTTTGAGAAGGTGACTGAACAGGTAGACGAGGGTAGAGCAGTTGATGTGGTGTATATGGATTTCAGCAAAGCGTTTGATAATGTTCCCCACGGTAGGCTATTGCAGAAAATACAGAGGCTGGGATTGAGGGTGATTTAGAGATGTGGATCAGAAATTGGCTAGCTGAAAGAAGACAGAGGGTGGTGGATGATGGGAAATGTTCAGAATGGAGTTCAGTTACAAGTGGAGTACCACAAGGATCTGTTCTGGGGCCGTTGCTGTTTGTCATTTTTATCAATGACCTAGAGGAAGGCGCAGAAGGATGGGTGAGTAAATTTGCAGACAATACTAAAGTTGGTGGTGTTGTCGATAGTGTGGAAGGATGTAGCAGGTTACAGAGGGATTTAAATAAGCTGCAGAGCTGGGCTGAGAGGTGGCAAATGGAGTTTAATGTAGAGAAGTATGAGGTGATTCACTTTGGAAGGAATAACAGGAATGCGGAATATTTGGCTAATGGTAAAGTTCTTGGAAGTGTGGATGAGCAGAGGGATCTAGGTGTCCATGTACATAGATCCCTGAAAGTTGCCACCCAGGTTGATAGGGTTGTGAAGAATGCCTATGGAGTGTTGGCCTTTATTGGTAGAGGGATTGAGTTCCGGAGTCAGGAGGTCATGTTGCAGCTGTACAGGACTCTGATACGGCCGCATTTGGAGTATTGCGTACAGTTCTGGTCACCGCATTATAGGAAGGACGTGGAGGCTTTGGAGCGGGTGCAGAGGAGATTTACCAGGATGTTGCCTGGTATGGAGGGAAAATCTTATGAGGAAAGGCTGATGGACTTGAGGATGTTTTCGTTGGAGAGAAGAAGGTTAAGAGGAGACTTAATAGAGGCATACAAAATGATCAGGGGGTTAGATAGGGTGGACAGTGAGAGCCTTCTCCCGCGGATGGAAATGGCTGGCACGAGGGGACATAGCTTTACACTGAGGGGTAATAGATATAGGACAGAGGTCAGGGGTAGGTTCTTTATGCAAAGAGTAGTGAGGCCGTGGAATGCCCTACCTGCTACAGTAGTGAACTCGCCAACATTGAGGGCATTTAAAAGTTATTGGATAAACATATGGATGATAATGGCATAGTGTAGGTTAGATGGCTTTTGTTTAGGTGCAACATCGTGGGCCGAAGGGCCTGTACTGCGCTGTATCGTTCTATGTTCTATGTTCGATGTAATCATTCAATCTTTGCTCACAGACATCGCTGACAAACATTCAAAATGTTCCTACTGGATTTCCTGAGGTCAAACCTGTCGTGCATTCAAAGGAAAATACTGCACATGTTGAGAATCTGCATGAGAAACTAAAAATGATTGGATTAAAGCTCATAAAATTTGAGGATGTCTGCGGAGCCAGACACAAAGATAATGTTTCAAATCCATGTGATCCTTATTCCGAGCTGAAGCGAGGTTACATGCAATGGAGTAGATGAGGAAAATGGAAGTTGCGTGAAAAGTGGGAGATATGGAAGTTTGAATCAAGTTCGACATAAATCAAGGAAAAGCAATCTTGAAGGTCAGCACCACAGAAATTTTGCCAACGTTTTCTGTGTTCACCATTAAATGAGGAGCATTCTTCACAGGCTACATGCTTTGACCTGAATGTATAAATGTACTGCTGAGATTTGAACTCATGATCTCCTGTTTACAAGACAGGCGCTTTAACCATCTAAGCCACAGCACCAATCTGCAAGACAACTTTGCAAATGTAGAACAGATTTCAATTGTTTTGATTAAACATCAGTATTGTTGATTTCTCCTGCTGACTTTGAGAGTGCAAATTAAAATATTCATCGCCACTGGGCTTTTGACACTGTAAAAATTGCAGTTATTCTGAAAGTTAATAATTTAAAAGCAGTTCTGCAGGAAAGGAGCATACAAACAGGAAATATTTGCGAATTGGTAAGTGATTAAACATGGCCAGAAAACTATAGTGGTATAATGCAGGACAAGACCAGGAGAGAGTTTAAACATCAACTGAAAATCTAGCAAAAATCCTTGAAAATTCTGGACGGCTGTTGCAATTTGGCAAACACGACGTTGTCACGGTTCTTTCACTTTCCATAAAGCATCCTGCATTCTTATTTTTATTTCCGACCGTTCATTGGGAAGCAAACGCCTTGAGCCAAAATCAAAGCCCTGACATGGACTTGAACCCTGGACCATCAGATTAAAAGTATGATACTCTACCAACTGAGCTACCAGGGCCCAATGTAAAAATGTTCTCATAGCTCACTTCAAAGTCTCATATTGTATCTTTTGAATTTCCTTCACTGGTCATTCAGCCTCTCCAGCTCATTTCCCTCGCAAGCAGACTGGCAGCCTCCCTTTGGTTTCCTTTCTCAAATTCTTCAACTTGGACTCGCATTTTACCAATGACTTGAGATGTGGCAACTGTTGATGCCCACGGACATGCACTGGGACTTCAAGACATTGAAGATTACGGTTAGTTCGCTGAGATATGAGTGGGAAGCTACAGAGCTACAGATTGTATTTTAAGAGGGGGAATAAAGGGTGTCATCTGTTGTTTGTTGTGGCAGAGTGTGAACGCAAGTAAGCTCATCTAGAAAACTAACAAATTATGCAAATCGCAAATTTCAGGGTGTCAATAGATCTGTCAACACCACATCTTCATGGAAAATGCCCAACAATTTATCCCGCCCGAATCATTCTTGCTAACATGCAGCAACATATATCGTCCAATAAAAAAGCAAATTACTGCGGATGTGAAATCTGAATTAAAACAGGAAATGATGGAAAATCTCAGTGGGTCTGGCAGCATCTGTGAAGAGAGAACCGAGCTAACGTTTCGAAGTTGGGTCACTCTTCATCAGAGTAAATCATTTAATCATTCAATCTTTGCTCACAGACATCGCTGACAAATATTCAACATGTTCCTACTGGATTTCCTGAGGTCAATCCTGCCGTGCATTCAAAGGAAAATACTGCACATGTTGTGAATGTGCATGAGAAACTAAAAATGATTGGATTAAAGCACATAACATTTGAGGATGTCTGTGGAGCCAAACACAAAGTTAATGTTTCAAATCCGTGTGATCCTTATTCAGAGCTGAAGCGAGGTTACATGCAATGGAGTAGATGAGGATAATGGAAGTTGCGTGAAAAATGGGAGATATGGAAATTTGACGTAAAACAGGGGAAAGCAACCTTGAAGGTCAGTACCACAGAAATGTTGTCAACATTTTCTGTGTTCACCATTAAATGAGAAGCATTCTTCACAGGTTACATGCTCTGACCTGTATGTACAAAGGTACTGCTGAGATTTGAACTCAGGATCTCCTGTTTACAAGACAGGTGCTTTAACCATCTAAGCCACAGCACCAATCTGCCAGAAAATTTTGCAAGTGTAGAACAGATTTCAATTGTTTTGATTAAACATCAGTATTGTTGATTTCTTCTGCTGACTTTGAGAGTGCAAATTAAAATATTCATTGTCACTGGGCTTTTGAAACTGTAAAGATTGCAGTTATTTCTGAAAGTTATTAATTTAAAAGCAGTTCTGCAGGAAAGGAGCATACAAACAGGAAATATTTTGCGAATTGGTAAGTGATTAAACATGGCCAGAAAACTATAGTGGTATAATGCAGGACAAGACCAGGAGAGAGTTTAAACATCAACTGAAAATCTAGCAAAAATTCTTGAAAATTCTGGACGGCTGTTGCAATTTGGCAAACACGACGTTGTCACGGTTCTTCCACTTTCCATAAAGCATCCTGCATTCTTTATTTTTATTTCCGACCGTTCATTGGGAAGCAAACGCCTTGAGCCAAAATCAAAGCCCTGACAGGGACTTGAACCCTGGACCCTCAGATTAAAAGTCTGATGCTCTACCGACTGAGCTACCAGGGCCCATTCAGAAAATGTTCTCATAGCTCACTTCAAAGTCTCATATTGTATCTTTTGAATTTCCTTCACTGGTCATTCAGCCTCTCCAGCTCATTTCCCTCGCAAGCAGACCGGCAGCCTCCCTTCGGCTTTCTTTCTCAAATTCTTCAACTTGGACTCGCATGTTACAAGTGACTTGTGATGTGACAACTGTTGTTACCCAGGGACATGCACTGGGACTTCAAGACATTGAAGATTATGTTTAGTTCGCTGAGATGTGAGTGGGAAGCTGCAGAGATACAGGTTGTATTTTGAGAGAGGTAATAAAGCGTGTCATCTGTTGTTTGTTGTGGCAGAGTGTGAACGCAAGTAAGCTCATCTAGTAAAGTAGCAAATTATGCAAATCGCAAATTTTCAGGGTGTAAATAGATCTGCAAATGCCACATCTTCATGGAAAACGCCCCATCCTTTATCCCGCCCAAATCGTTCTTGCTGACATGCAGCAACATATATCGTCCAATAAAAAGGCAAATTACTGCAGATGTGAAATCTGAAAAAAAACAGGAAATGATGGAAAATCTCAGTGGGTCTGGCAGCATCTGTGAAGAGAGAACCGAGCGAACGTTTCGAGGCTGCGTCACTCTTCATCAGAGTAAATCATTTAACCATTCAATCTTTGCTGACAGACATTCAACATGTTCCTACTGGATTTCCTGAGGTCAATCCTGTCGTGCATTCAAAGGAAAATACTGCACATGTTGTGAATGTGCATGAGAAACTAAAAATGATTGGATTAAAGCACATAACATTTGAGGATGTCTGTGGAGCCAAACACAAAGTTAATGTTTCAAATCCGTGTGATCCTTATTCAGAGCTGAAGCGAGGTTACATGCAATGGAGTAGATGAGGATAATGGAAGTTGTGTGAAAAATGGGAGATATGGAAATTTGACGTAAACAGGGGAAAGCAACCTTGAAGGTCAGTACCACAGAAATGTTGTCAACTTCTTCTGTGTTCACCATTAAATGAGAAGCATTCTTCACAGGTTACATGCTATGACCTGTATGTACAAAAGTACTGCTGAGATTTGAACTCAGGATTTCCTGTTTACAAGACAGGCGCTTTAACCATCTAAGCCACAGCACCAATCTGCCAGACAATTTTGCAAGTGTAGAACAGATTTCAATTGTTTTGATTAAACATCAGTATTGTTGATTTCTCCTGCTGACTTTGAGAGTGCAAATTAAAATATTCATTGTCACTGGGCTTTTGAAACTGTAAAGATTGCAGTTATTCTGAAAGTTATTAATTTAAAAGCAGTTCTGCAAGAAAGAAGTATACAAACAGGAAATATTTTGCGAATTGGTAAGTGATTAAACATGGCCAGAAAACTATAGTGATATCATGCAGGACAAGTCCAGGAGAGAGTTTAAACATCAACTGAAAATCTAGCAAAAATTCTTGAAAATTCTGGACGGCTGTTGCAATTTGGCAAACACGACGTTGTCACGGTTCTTCCACTTTCCATAAAGCATCCTGCATTCTTTATTTTTATTTCCGACCGTTCATTGGGAAGCAAACGCCTTGAGCCAAAATCTAAACCCTGACAGGGACCTGAACCCTGGACCATCAGATTAAAAGCCTGATGCTCTATCAACTGAGCTACCAAGGCCCAATGTACAAATGTGCTCATAGCTCACTTCAAAGTCTCATATTGTATCTTTTGAATTTCCTTCACTGGTCATTCAGCCTCTCCAGCTCATTTCCCTCGCAAGCAGACTGGCAGCATCCCTTTGGTTTCCTTTCTCAAATTCTTCAACTTGGACTCGCATTTTACCAATGACTTGAGATGTGGCAACTGTTGATGCCCACGGACATGCACTGGGACTTCAAGACATTGAAGATTACGGTTAGTTCGCTGAGATATGAGTGGGAAGCGACAGAGCTACAGATTGTATTTTAAGAGGGGGAATAAAGGGTGTCATCTGTTGTTTGTTGTGGCAGAGTGTGAACGCAAGTAAGCTCATCTAGAAAACTAACAAATTATGCAAATCGCAAATTTCAGGGTGTCAATAGATCTGTAAACACCACATCTTCATGGAAAATGCCCAACAATTTATCCCGCCCGAATCGTTCTTGCTAACATGCAGCAACATATATCGTCCAATAAAAAAGCAAATTACTGCGGATGTGAAATCTGAATTAAAACAGGAAATGATGGAAAATCTCAGTGGGTCTGGCAGCATCTGTGAAGAGAGAACCGAGCTAACGTTTCGAAGTTGGGTCACTCTTCATCAGAGTAAATCATTTAATCATTCAATCTTTGCTCACAGACATCGCTGACAAACATTCAAAATGTTCCTACTGGATTTCCTGAGGTCAATCCTGTTGTGCATTCAAAGGAAAATACTGCACATATTGTGAATGTGCATGAGAAACTAAAAATGATTGGATTAAAGCTCATAAAATTTGAGGATGTCTGTGGAGCCAAACACAAAGTTAATGTTTCAAATCCGTGTGATCCTTATTCAGAGCTGAAGCGAGGTTACATGCAATGGAGTAGATGAGGAAAATGGAAGTTGCGTGAAAAATGGGAGATATGGAAGTTTGACATAAAACAGGGGAAAGCAATCTTGAAGGTCAGTACCACAGAAATGTTGTCAACATTTTCTGTGTTTACCATTGAATGAGGAGGATTCTTCGCAGGCTACATGCTTTGACCTGAATGTATAAAGGTACTGCTGAGATTTGAATTCAGGATCTCCTGTTTACAAGACAGGCACTTTAACCATCTAAGCCACAGCACCAATCTGCAAGACAGGCTTGCAAGTGTGGAACAGATTTCAATTGCTTCGATTAAACATCAGTATTGTTGATTTCTCCTGCTGACTTTGAGAGTGCAAATTAAAATATTCATCGACACTGGGCTTTTGAAACTGTAAAAATTGCAGTTATTCTGAAAGTTATTAATTTAAAAGCAGTTCTGCAAGAAAGAAGTATACAAACAGGAAATATTTTGCGAATTGGTAAGTGATTAAACATGGCCAGAAAACTATAGTGAAATCATGCAGGACAAGTCCAGGAGAGAGTTTAAACATCAACTGAAAATCTAGCAAAAATTCTTGAAAATTCTGGACGGCTGTTGCAATTTGGCAAACACGACGTTGTCACGGTTCTTCCACTTTCCATAAAGCATCCTGCATTCTTTATTTTTATTTCCGACCGTTCATTGGGAAGCAAACGCCTTGAGCCAAAATCAAAGCCCTGACAGGGACTTGAACCCTGGACCCTCAGATTAAAAGCCTGATGCTCTACCGACTGAGCTACCAGGGCCCATTCAGAAAATGTTCTCATAGCTCACTTCAAAGTCTCATATTGTATCTTTTGAATTTCCTTCACTGGTCATTCAGCCTCTCCAGCTCATTTCCCTCGCAAGCAGACCGGCAGCCTCCCTTCGGCTTTCTTTCTCAAATTCTTCAACTTGGACTCGCATGTTACAAGTGACTTGTGATGTGACAACTGTTGTTACCCAGGGACATGCACTGGGACTTCAAGACATTGAAGATTATGTTTAGTTCGCTGAGATGTGAGTGGGAAGCTGCAGAGATACAGGTTGTATTTTGAGAGAGGTAATAAAGCGTGTCATCTGTTGTTTGTTGTGGCAGAGTGTGAACGCAAGTAAGCTCATCTAGTAAAGTAGCAAATTATGCAAATCGCAAATTTTCAGGGTGTAAATAGATCTGCAAATGCCACATCTTCATGGAAAACGCCCCATCCTTTATCCCGCCCAAATCGTTCTTGCTGACATGCAGCAACATATATCGTCCAATAAAAAGGCAAATTACTGCAGATGTGAAATCTGAAAAAAAACAGGAAATGATGGAAAATCTCAGTGGGTCTGGCAGCATCTGTGAAGAGAGAACCGAGCGAACGTTTCGAGGCTGCGTCACTCTTCATCAGAGTAAATCATTTAACCATTCAATCTTTGCTGACAGACATTCAACATGTTCCGACTGGATTTCCTGAGGTCAATCCTGTCGTGCATTCAAAGGAAAATACTGCACATGTTGTGAATGTGCATGAGAAACTAAAAATGATTGGATTAAAGCACATAACATTTGAGGATGTCTGTGGAGCCAAACACAAAGTTAATGTTTCAAATCCGTGTGATCCTTATTCAGAGCTGAAGCGAGGTTACATGCAATGGAGTAGATGAGGATAATGGAAGTTGCGTGAAAAATGGGAGATATGGAAATTTGACGTAAAACATGGGAAAGCAACCTTGAAGGTCAGTACCACAGAAATGTTGTCAACTTTTTCTGTGTTCACCATTAAATGAGAAGCATTCTTCACAGGTTACATGCGTTGACCTGTATGTACAAAGGTACTGCTGAGATTTGAACTCAGGATTTCCTGTTTACAAGACAGGCGCTTTAACCATCTAAGCCACAGCACCAATCTGCCAGACAATTTTGCAAGTGTAGAACAGATTTCAATTGTTTTGATTAAACATCAGTATTGTTGATTTCTCCTGCTGACTTTGAGAGTGCAAATTAAAATATTCATTGTCACTGGGCTTTTGAAACTGTAAAGATTGCAGTTATTCTGAAAGTTATTAATTTAAAAGCAGTTCTGCAAGAAAGAAGTATACAAACAGGAAATATTTTGCGAATTGGTAAGTGATTAAACATGGCCAGAAAACTATAGTGATATCATGCAGGACAAGTCCAGGAGAGAGTTTAAACATCAACTGAAAATCTAGCAAAAATTCTTGAAAATTCTGGACGGCTGTTGCAATTTGGCAAACACGACGTTGTCACGGTTCTTCCACTTTCCATAAAGCATCCTGCATTCTTTATTTTTATTTCCGACCGTTCATTGGGAAGCAAACGCCTTGAGCCAAAATCAAAACCCTGACAGGGACCTGAACCCTGGACCATCAGATTAAAAGCCTGATGCTCTATCAACTGAGCTACCAAGGCCCAATGTACAAATGTGCTCATAGCTCACTTCAAAGTCTCATATTGTATCTTTTGAATTTCCTTCACTGGTCATTCAGCCTCTCCAGCTCATTTCCCTCGCAAGCAGACTGGCAGCATCCCTTTGGTTTCCTTTCTCAAATTCTTCAACTTGGACTCGCATTTTACCAATGACTTGAGATGTGGCAACTGTTGATGCCCACGGACATGCACTGGGACTTCAAGACATTGAAGATTACGGTTAGTTCGCTGAGATATGAGTGGGAAGCGACAGAGCTACAGATTGTATTTTAAGAGGGGGAATAAAGGGTGTCATCTGTTGTTTGTTGTGGCAGAGTGTGAACGCAAGTAAGCTCATCTAGAAAACTAACAAATTATGCAAATCGCAAATTTCAGGGTGTCAATAGATCTGTAAACACCACATCTTCATGGAAAATGCCCAACAATTTATCCCGCCCGAATCGTTCTTGCTAACATGCAGCAACATATATCGTCCAATAAAAAAGCAAATTACTGCGGATGTGAAATCTGAATTAAAACAGGAAATGATGGAAAATCTCAGTGGGTCTGGCAGCATCTGTGAAGAGAGAACCGAGCTAACGTTTCGAAGTTGGGTCACTCTTCATCAGAGTAAATCATTTAATCATTCAATCTTTGCTCACAGACATCGCTGACAAACATTCAAAATGTTCCTACTGGATTTCCTGAGGTCAATCCTGTTGTGCATTCAAAGGAAAATACTGCACATATTGTGAATGTGCATGAGAAACTAAAAATGATTGGATTAAAGCTCATAAAATTTGAGGATGTCTGTGGAGCCAAACACAAAGTTAATGTTTCAAATCCGTGTGATCCTTATTCAGAGCTGAAGCGAGGTTACATGCAATGGAGTAGATGAGGAAAATGGAAGTTGCGTGAAAAATGGGAGATATGGAAGTTTGACATAAAACAGGGGAAAGCAATCTTGAAGGTCAGTACCACAGAAATGTTGTCAACATTTTCTGTGTTTACCATTGAATGAGGAGGATTCTTCACAGGCTACATGCTTTGACCTGAATGTATAAAGGTACTGCTGAGATTTGAATTCAGGATCTCCTGTTTACAAGACAGGCACTTTAACCATCTAAGCCACAGCACCAATCTGCAAGACAGGCTTGCAAGTGTGGAACAGATTTCAATTGCTTCGATTAAACATCAGTATTGTTGATTTCTCCTGCTGACTTTGAGAGTGCAAATTAAAATATTCATCGACACTGGGCTTTTGAAACTGTAAAAATTGCAGTTATTCTGAAAGTTATTAATTTAAAAGCAGTTCTGCAAGAAAGAAGTATACAAACAGGAAATATTTTGCGAATTGGTAAGTGATTAAACATGGCCAGAAAACTATAGTGAAATCATGCAGGACAAGTCCAGGAGAGAGTTTAAACATCAACTGAAAATCTAGCAAAAATTCTTGAAAATTCTGGACGGCTGTTGCAATTTGGCAAACACGACGTTGTCACGGTTCTTCCACTTTCCATAAAGCATCCTGCATTCTTTATTTTTATTTCCGACCGTTCATTGGGAAGCAAACGCCTTGAGCCAAAATCAAAGCCCTGACAGGGACTTGAACCCTGGACCCTCAGATTAAAAGTCTGATGCTCTACCGACTGAGCTACCAGGGCCCATTCAGAAAATGTTCTCATAGCTCACTTCAAAGTCTCATATTGTATCTTTTGAATTTCCTTCACTGGTCATTCAGCCTCTCCAGCTCATTTCCCTCGCAAGCAGACCGGCAGCCTCCCTTCGGCTTTCTTTCTCAAATTCTTCAACTTGGACTCGCATGTTACAAGTGACTTGTGATGTGACAACTGTTGTTACCCAGGGACATGCACTGGGACTTCAAGACATTGAAGATTATGTTTAGTTCGCTGAGATGTGAGTGGGAAGCTGCAGAGATACAGGTTGTATTTTGAGAGAGGTAATAAAGCGTGTCATCTGTTGTTTGTTGTGGCAGAGTGTGAACGCAAGTAAGCTCATCTAGTAAAGTAGCAAATTATGCAAATCGCAAATTTTCAGGGTGTAAATAGATCTGCAAATGCCACATCTTCATGGAAAACGCCCCATCCTTTATCCCGCCCAAATCGTTCTTGCTGACATGCAGCAACATATATCGTCCAATAAAAAGGCAAATTACTGCAGATGTGAAATCTGAAAAAAAACAGGAAATGATGGAAAATCTCAGTGGGTCTGGCAGCATCTGTGAAGAGAGAACCGAGCGAACGTTTCGAGGCTGCGTCACTCTTCATCAGAGTAAATCATTTAACCATTCAATCTTTGCTGACAGACATTCAACATGTTCCGACTGGATTTCCTGAGGTCAATCCTGTCGTGCATTCAAAGGAAAATACTGCACATGTTGTGAATGTGCATGAGAAACTAAAAATGATTGGATTAAAGCACATAACATTTGAGGATGTCTGTGGAGCCAAACACAAAGTTAATGTTTCAAATCCGTGTGATCCTTATTCAGAGCTGAAGCGAGGTTACATGCAATGGAGTAGATGAGGATAATGGAAGTTGCGTGAAAAATGGGAGATATGGAAATTTGACGTAAAACATGGGAAAGCAACCTTGAAGGTCAGTACCACAGAAATGTTGTCAACTTTTTCTGTGTTCACCATTAAATGAGAAGCATTCTTCACAGGTTACATGCGTTGACCTGTATGTACAAAGGTACTGCTGAGATTTGAACTCAGGATTTCCTGTTTACAAGACAGGCGCTTTAACCATCTAAGCCACAGCACCAATCTGCCAGACAATTTTGCAAGTGTAGAACAGATTTCAATTGTTTTGATTAAACATCAGTATTGTTGATTTCTCCTGCTGACTTTGAGAGTGCAAATTAAAATATTCATTGTCACTGGGCTTTTGAAACTGTAAAGATTGCAGTTATTCTGAAAGTTATTAATTTAAAAGCAGTTCTGCAAGAAAGAAGTATACAAACAGGAAATATTTTGCGAATTGGTAAGTGATTAAACATGGCCAGAAAACTATAGTGATATCATGCAGGACAAGTCCAGGAGAGAGTTTAAACATCAACTGAAAATCTAGCAAAAATTCTTGAAAATTCTGGACGGCTGTTGCAATTTGGCAAACACGACGTTGTCACGGTTCTTCCACTTTCCAGAAAGCATCCTGCATTCTTTATTTTTATTTCCGACCGTTCATTGGGAAGCAAACGCCTTGAGCCAAAATCAAAACCCTCACAGGGACCTGAACCCTGGACCATCAGATTAAAAGCCTGATGCTCTATCAACTGAGCTACCAAGGCCCAATGTACAAATGTGCTCATAGCTCACTTCAAAGTCTCATATTGTATCTTTTGAATTTCCTTCACTGGTCATTCAGCCTCTCCAGCTCATTTCCCTCGCAAGCAGACTGGCAGCATCCCTTTGGTTTCCTTTCTCAAATTCTTCAACTTGGACTCGCATTTTACCAATGACTTGAGATGTGGCAACTGTTGATGCCCACGGACATGCACTGGGACTTCAAGACATTGAAGATTACGGTTAGTTCGCTGAGATATGAGTGGGAAGCGACAGAGCTACAGATTGTATTTTAAGAGGGGGAATAAAGGGTGTCATCTGTTGTTTGTTGTGGCAGAGTGTGAACGCAAGTAAGCTCATCTAGAAAACTAACAAATTATGCAAATCGCAAATTTCAGGGTGTCAATAGATCTGTAAACACCACATCTTCATGGAAAATGCCCAACAATTTATCCCGCCCGAATCGTTCTTGCTAACATGCAGCAACATATATCGTCCAATAAAAAAGCAAATTACTGCGGATGTGAAATCTGAATTAAAACAGGAAATGATGGAAAATCTCAGTGGGTCTGGCAGCATCTGTGAAGAGAGAACCGAGCTAACGTTTCGAAGTTGGGTCACTCTTCATCAGAGTAAATCATTTAATCATTCAATCTTTGCTCACAGACATCGCTGACAAACATTCAAAATGTTCCTACTGGATTTCCTGAGGTCAATCCTGTTGTGCATTCAAAGGAAAATACTGCACATATTGTGAATGTGCATGAGAAACTAAAAATGATTGGATTAAAGCTCATAAAATTTGAGGATGTCTGTGGAGCCAAACACAAAGTTAATGTTTCAAATCCGTGTGATCCTAATTCAGAGCTGAAGCGAGGTTACATGCAATGGAGTAGATGAGGAAAATGGAAGTTGCGTGAAAAATGGGAGATATGGAAGTTTGACATAAAACAGGGGAAAGCAATCTTGAAGGTCAGTACCACAGAAATGTTGTCAACATTTTCTGTGTTTACCATTGAATGAGGAGGATTCTTCACAGGCTACATGCTTTGACCTGAATGTATAAAGGTACTGCTGAGATTTGAATTCAGGATCTCCTGTTTACAAGACAGGCACTTTAACCATCTAAGCCACAGCACCAATCTGCAAGACAGGCTTGCAAGTGTGGAACAGATTTCAATTGCTTCGATTAAACATCAGTATTGTTGATTTCTCCTGCTGACTTTGAGAGTGCAAATTAAAATATTCATCGACACTGGGCTTTTGAAACTGTAAAAATTGCAATTATTCTGAAAGTTATTAATTTAAAAGCAGTTCTGCAAGAAAGAAGTATACAAACAGGAAATATTTTGCGAATTGGTAAGTGATTAAACATGGCCAGAAAACTATAGTGATATCATGCAGGACAAGTCCAGGAGAGAGTTTAAACATCAACTGAAAATCTAGCAAAAATTCTTGAAAATTCTGGACGGCTGTTGCAATTTGGCAAACACGACGTTGTCACGGTTCTTCCACTTTCCATAAAGCATCCTGCATTCTTTATTTTTATTTCCGACCGTTCATTGGGAAGCAAACGCCTTGAGCCAAAATCAAAGCCCTGACAGGGACTTGAACCCTGGACCCTCAGATTAAAAGTCTGATGCTCTACCGACTGAGCTACCAGGGCCCATTCAGAAAATGTTCTCATAGCTCACTTCAAAGTCTCATATTGTATCTTTTGAATTTCCTTCACTGGTCATTCAGCCTCTCCAGCTCATTTCCCTCGCAAGCAGACCGGCAGCCTCCCTTCGGCTTTCTTTCTCAAATTCTTCAACTTGGACTCGCATGTTACAAGTGACTTGTGATGTGACAACTGTTGTTACCCAGGGACATGCACTGGGACTTCAAGACATTGAAGATTATGTTTAGTTCGCTGAGATGTGAGTGGGAAGCTGCAGAGATACAGGTTGAATTTTGAGAGAGGTAATAAAGCGTGTCATCTGTTGTTTGTTGTGGCAGAGTGTGAACGCAAGTAAGCTCATCTAGTAAAGTAGCAAATTATGCAAATCGCAAATTTTCAGGGTGTAAATAGATCTGCAAATGCCACATCTTCATGGAAAACGCCCCATCCTTTATCCCGCCCAAATCGTTCTTGCTGACATGCAGCAACATATATCGTCCAATAAAAAGGCAAATTACTGCAGATGTGAAATCTGAAAAAAAACAGGAAATGATGGAAAATCTCAGTGGGTCTGGCAGCATCTGTGAAGAGAGAACCGAGCGAACGTTTCGAGGCTGCGTCACTCTTCATCAGAGTAAATCATTTAACCATTCAATCTTTGCTGACAGACATTCAACATGTTCCTACTGGATTTCCTGAGGTCAATCCTGTCGTGCATTCAAAGGAAAATACTGCACATGTTGTGAATGTGCATGAGAAACTAAAAATGATTGGATTAAAGCACATAACATTTGAGGATGTCTGTGGAGCCAAACACAAAGTTAATGTTTCAAATCCGTGTGATCCTTATTCAGAGCTGAAGCGAGGTTACATGCAATGGAGTAGATGAGGATAATGGAAGTTGCGTGAAAAATGGGAGATATGGAAATTTGACGTAAAACAGGGGAAAGCAACCTTGAAGGTCAGTACCACAGAAATGTTGTCAACTTTTTCTGTGTTCACCATTAAATGAGAAGCATTCTTCAAAGGTTACATGCTTTGACCTGTATGTACAAAGGTACTGCTGAGATTTTAACTCAGGATTTCCTGTTTACAAGACAGGCGCTTTAACCATCTAAGCCACAGCACCAATCTGCCAGACAATTTTGCAAGTGTAGAACAGATTTCAATTGTTTTGATTAAACATCAGTATTGTTGATTTCTCCTGCTGACTTTGAGAGTGCAAATTAAAATATTCATTGTCACTGGGCTTTTGAAACTGTAAAGATTGCAGTTATTCTGAAAGTTATTAATTTAAAAGCAGTTCTGCAAGAAAGAAGTATACAAACAGGAAATATTTTGCGAATTGGTAAGTGATTAAACATGGCCAGAAAACTATAGTGATATCATGCAGGACAAGTCCAGGAGAGAGTTTAAACATCAACTGAAAATCTAGCAAAAATTCTTGAAAATTCTGGACGGCTGTTGCAATTTGGCAAACACGACGTTGTCACGGTTCTTCCACTTTCCATAAAGCATCCTGCATTCTTTATTTTTATTTCCGACCGTTCATTGGGAAGCAAACGCCTTGAGCCAAAATCAAAACCCTGACAGGGACCTGAACCCTGGACCATCAGATTAAAAGCCTGATGCTCTATCAACTGAGCTACCAGGGCCCAAAGTACAAACGTTCTCATAGCTCACTTCAAAGTCTCATATTGTATCTTTTGAATTTCCTTCACTGGTCATTCAGCCTCTCCAGCTCATTTCCCTCGCAAGCAGACTGGCAGCATCCCTTTGGTTTCCTTTCTCAAATTCTTCAACTTGGACTCGCATTTTACCAATGACTTGAGATGTGGCAACTGTTGATGCCCACGGACATGCACTGGGACTTCAAGACATTGAAGATTACGGTTAGTTCGCTGAGATATGAGTGGGAAGCGACAGAGCTACAGATTGTATTTTAAGAGGGGGAATAAAGGGTGTCATCTGTTGTTTGTTGTGGCAGAGTGTGAACGCAAGTAAGCTCATCTAGAAAACTAACAAATTATGCAAATCGCAAATTTCAGGGTGTCAATAGATCTGTAAACACCACATCTTCATGGAAAATGCCCAACAATTTATCCCGCCCGAATCGTTCTTGCTAACATGCAGCAACATATATCGTCCAATAAAAAAGCAAATTACTGCGGATGTGAAATCTGAATTAAAACAGGAAATGATGGAAAATCTCAGTGGGTCTGGCAGCATCTGTGAAGAGAGAACCGAGCTAACGTTTCGAAGTTGGGTCACTCTTCATCAGAGTAAATCATTTAATCATTCAATCTTTGCTCACAGACATCGCTGACAAACATTCAAAATGTTCCTACTGGATTTCCTGAGGTCAATCCTGTTGTGCATTCAAAGGAAAATACTGCACATATTGTGAATGTGCATGAGAAACTAAAAATGATTGGATTAAAGCTCATAAAATTTGAGGATGTCTGTGGAGCCAAACACAAAGTTAATGTTTCAAATCCGTGTGATCCTTATTCAGAGCTGAAGCGAGGTTACATGCAATGGAGTAGATGAGGAAAATGGAAGTTGCGTGAAAAATGGGAGATATGGAAGTTTGACATAAAACAGGGGAAAGCAATCTTGAAGGTCAGTACCACAGAAATGTTGTCAACATTTTCTGTGTTTACCATTGAATGAGGAGGATTCTTCACAGGCTACATGCTTTGACCTGAATGTATAAAGGTACTGCTGAGATTTGAATTCAGGATCTCCTGTTTACAAGACAGGCACTTTAACCATCTAAGCCACAGCACCAATCTGCAAGACAGGCTTGCAAGTGTGGAACAGATTTCAATTGCTTCGATTAAACATCAGTATTGTTGATTTCTCCTGCTGACTTTGAGAGTGCAAATTAAAATATTCATCGACACTGGGCTTTTGAAACTGTAAAAATTACAGTTATTCTGAAAGTTATTAATTTAAAAGCAGTTCTGCAAGAAAGAAGTATACAAACAGGAAATATTTTGCGAATTGGTAAGTGATTAAACATGGCCAGAAAACTATAGTGATATCATGCAGGACAAGTCCAGGAGAGAGTTTAAACATCAACTGAAAATCTAGCAAAAATTCTTGTAAATTCTGGACGGCTGTTGCAATTTGGAAAACACGACGTTGTCACGGTTCTTCCACTTTCCATAAAGCATCCTGCATTCTTTATTTTTATTTCCGACCGTTCATTGGGAAGCAAACGCCTTGAGCCAAAATCAAAGCCCTGACAGGGACTTGAACCCTGGACCCTCAGATTAAAAGTCTGATGCTTTACCGACTGAGCTACCAGGGCCCATTCTGGAAATGTTCTCATAGCTCACTTCAAAGTCTCATATTGTATCTTTTGAATTTCCTTCACTGGTCATTCAGCCTCTCCAGCTCATTTCCCTCGCAAGCAGACCGGCAGCCTCCCTTCGGCTTTCTTTCTCAAATTCTTCAACTTGGACTCGCATGTTACAAGTGACTTGTGATGTGACAACTGTTGTTACCCAGGGACATGCACTGGGACTTCAAGACATTGAAGATTATGTTTAGTTCGCTGAGATGTGAGTGGGAAGCTGCAGAGATACAGGTTGAATTTTGAGAGAGGTAATAAAGCGTGTCATCTGTTGTTTGTTGTGGCAGAGTGTGAACGCAAGTAAGCTCATCTAGTAAAGTAGCAAATTATGCAAATCGCAAATTTTCAGGGTGTAAATAGATCTGCAAATGCCACATCTTCATGGAAAACGCCCCATCCTTTATCCCGCCCAAATCGTTCTTGCTGACATGCAGCAACATATATCGTCCAATAAAAAGGCAAATTACTGCAGATGTGAAATCTGAAAAAAAACAGGAAATGATGGAAAATCTCAGTGGGTCTGGCAGCATCTGTGAAGAGAGAACCGAGCGAACGTTTCGAGGCTGCGTCACTCTTCATCAGAGTAAATCATTTAACCATTCAATCTTTGCTGACAGACATTCAACATGTTCCTACTGGATTTCCTGAGGTCAATCCTGTCGTGCATTCAAAGGAAAATACTGCACATGTTGGGAATGTGCATGAGAAACTAAAAATGATTGGATTAAAGCACATAACATTTGAGGATGTCTGTGGAGCCAAACACAAAGTTAATGTTTCAAATCCGTGTGATCCTTATTCAGAGCTGAAGCGAGGTTAGATGCAATGGAGTAGATGAGGATAATGGAAGTTGCGTGAAAAATGTGAGATATGGAAATTTGACGTAAAACAGGGGAAAGCAACCTTGAAGGTCAGTACCACAGAAATGTTGCCAACTTTTTCTGTGTTCACCATTAAATGAGAAGCATTCTTCACAGGTTACATGCTTTGATCTGTATGTACAAAGGTACTGCTGAGATTTGAATTCAGGATTTCCTGTTTACAAGACAGGCGCTTTAACCATCTAAGCCACAGCACCAATCTGCCAGACAAGTTTGCAAGTGTAGAACAGATTTCAATTGTTTTGATTAAACATCAGTATTGTTGATTTCTCCTGCTGACTTTGAGAGTGCAAATTAAAATATTCATTGTCACTGGGCTTTTGAAACTGTAAAGATTGCAGTTATTCTGAAAGTTATTAATTTAAAAGCAGTTCTGCAAGAAAGAAGTATACAAACAGGAAATATTTTGCGAATTGGTAAGTGATTAAACATGGCCAGAAAACTATAGTGATATCATGCAGGACAAGTCCAGGAGAGAGTTTAAACATCAACTGAAAATCTAGCAAAAATTCTTGAAAATTCTGGACGGCTGTTGCAATTTGGCAAACACGACGTTGTCACGGTTCTTCCACTTTCCATAAAGCATCCTGCATTCTTTATTTTTATTTCCGACCGTTCATTGGGAAGCAAACGCCTTGAGCCAAAATCAAAACCCTAACAGGGACCTGAACCCTGGACCATCAGATTAAAAGCCTGATGCTCTATCAACTGAGCTACCAGGGCCCAATCTACAAACATTCTCATAGCTCACTTCAAAGTCTCATATTGTATCTTTTGAATTTCCTTCACTGGTCATTCAGCCTCTCCAGCTCATTTCCCTCGCAAGCAGACTGGCAGCATCCCTTTGGTTTCCTTTCTCAAATTCTTCAACTTGGACTCGCATTTTACCAATGACTTGAGATGTGGCAACTGTTGATGCCCACGGACATGCACTGGGACTTCAAGACATTGAAGATTACGGTTAGTTCGCTGAGATATGAGTGGGAAGCGACAGAGCTACAGATTGTATTTTAAGAGGGGGAATAAAGGGTGTCATCTGTTGTTTGTTGTGGCAGAGTGTGAACGCAAGTAAGCTCATCTAGAAAACTAACAAATTATGCAAATCGCAAATTTCAGGGTGTCAATAGATCTGTCAACACCACATCTTCATGGAAAATGCCCAACAATTTATCCCGCCCGAATCATTCTTGCTAACATGGAGCAAAATATATCGTCCAATAAAAAAGCAAATTACTGCGGATGTGAAATCTGAATTAAAACAGGAAATGATGGAAAATCTCAGTGGGTCTGGCAGCATCTGTGAAGAGAGAACCGAGCTAACGTTTCGAAGTTGGGTCACTCTTCATCAGAGTAAATCATTTAATCATTCAATCTTTGCTCACAGACATCGCTGACAAACATTTAAAAGGTTCCTACTGGATTTCCTGAGGTCAATCCTGTCGTGCATTCAAAGGAAAGTACTGCACATATTGTGAATCTGCATGAGAAACTAAAAATGCTTGGGTGAAAGCTCATAAAATTTGAGGATGTCTGTGGAGCCAAACACAAAGTTAATGTTTCAAATCCGTGTGATCCTTATTCAGAGCTGAAGCGAGGTTACATGTAATGGAGTAGATGAGGAAAATGGAAGTTGCGTGAAAAATGGGAGATATGGAAGTTTGACATAAAACAGGGGAAAGCAATCTTGAAGGTCAGTACCACAGAAATGTTGTCAACATTTTCTGTGTTTACCATTGAATGAGGAGAAATTTTCACAGGCTACATGCTTTGACCTGAATGTATAAAGGTACTGCTGAGATTTGAATTCAGAATCATCTGTTTATAAGACAGGCACTTTAACCATCTAAGCCACAGCACCAATCTGCAAGACAGGCTTGCAAGTGTGGAACAGATTTCAATTGCTTCGATTAAACATCAGTATTGTTGATTTCTCCTGCTGACTTTGAGAGTGCAAATTAAAATATTCATCGGCACTGGGCTTTTGAAACTGTAAAAATTGCAGTTATTCTGAAAGTTATTAATTTAAAAGCAGTTCTGCAAGAAAGAAGTATACAAACAGGAAATATTTTGCGAATTGGTAAGTGATTAAACATGGCCAGAAAACTATAGTGATATCATGCAGGACAAGTCCAGGAGAGAGTTTAAACATCAACTGAAAATCTAGCAAAAATTCTTGAAAAATCTGGACGGCTGTTGCAATTTGGCAAACACGACGTTGTCACGGTTCTTCCACTTTCCATAAAGCATCCTGCATTCTTTATTTTTATTTCCGACCGTTCATTGGGAAGCAAACGCCTTGAGCCAAAATCAAAGCCCTGACAGGGACTTGAACCCTGGACCCTCAGATTAAAAGTCTGATGCTCTACCGACTGAGCTACCAGGGCCCATTCTGAAAATGTTCTCACAGCTCACTTCAAAGTCTCATATTGTATCTTTTGAATTTTCTTCACTGGTCATTCAGCCTCTCCAGCTCATTTCCCTCGCAAGCAGACCGGCAGCCTCCCTTCGGCTTTCTTTCTCAAATTCTTCAACTTGGACTCGCATTTTACCAATGACCTGTGATGTGACAACTGTTGTTACCCAGGGACATGCACTGGGACTTCAAGACATTGAAGATTATGTTTAGTTCGCTGAGATGTGAGTGGAAAGCTGCAGAGATACAGGTTGTATTTTGAGAGAGGTAATAAAGCGTGTCATCTGTTGTTTGTTGTGGCAGAGTGTGAACGCAAGTAAGCTCATCTAGTAA
This sequence comes from Scyliorhinus torazame, assembly GCF_047496885.1. Classification (NCBI taxonomy): domain Eukaryota; kingdom Metazoa; phylum Chordata; class Chondrichthyes; order Carcharhiniformes; family Scyliorhinidae; genus Scyliorhinus; species Scyliorhinus torazame. Next base: position 52,477,570 of record NC_092710.1, read on the forward strand.
AGTAGCAAATTATGCAAATCGCAAATTTTCAGGGTGTAAATAGATCTGCAAATGCCACATCTTCATGGAAAACGCCCCATCCTTTATCCCGCCCAAATCGTTCTTGCTGACATGCAGCAACATATATCGTCCAATAAAAAGGCAAATTACTGCAGATGTGAAATCTGAAAAAAAACAGGAAATGATGGAAAATCTCAGTGGGTCTGGCAGCATCTGTGAAGAGAGAACCGAGCGAACGTTTCAAGGCTGCGTCACTCTTCATCAGAGTAAATCATTTAACCATTCAATCTTTGCTGACAGACATTCAACATGTTCCTACTGGATTTCCTGAGGTCAATCCTGTCGTGCATTCAAAGGAAAATACTGCACATGTTGTGAATGTGCATGAGAAACTAAAAATGATTGGATTAAAGCACATAACATTTGAGGATGTCTGTGGAGCCAAACACAAAGTTAATGTTTCAAATCCGTGTGATCCTTATTCAGAGCTGAAGCGAGGTTACATGCAATGGAGTAGATGAGGATAATGGAAGTTGCGTGAAAAATGGGAGATATGGAAATTTGACGTAAAACAGGGGAAAGCAACCTTGAAGGTCAGTACCACAGAAATGTTGTCAACTTTTTCTGTGTTCACCATTAAATGAGAAGCATTCTTCACAGGTTACATGCTTTGACCTGTATGTACAAAGGTACTGCTGAGATTTTAACTCAGGATTTCCTGTTTACAAGACAAGCGCTTTAACCATCTAAGCCACAGCACCAATCTGCCAGACAATTTTGCAAGTGTAGAACAGATTTCAATTGTTTTGATTAAACATCAGTATTGTTGATTTCTCCTGCTGACTTTGAGAGTGCAAATTAAAATATTCATTGTCACTGGGCTTTTGAAACTGTAAAGATTGCAGTTATTCTGAAAGTTATTAATTTAAAAGCAGTTCTGCAAGAAAGAAGTATACAAACAGGAAATATTTTGCGAATTGGTAAGTGATTAAACATGGCCAGAAAACTATAGTGATATCATGCAGGACAAGTCCAGGAGAGAGTTTAAACATCAACTGAAAATCTAGCAAAAATTCTTGAAAATTCTGGACGGCTGTTGCAATTTGGCAAACACGACGTTGTCACGGTTCTTCCACTTTCCATAAAGCATCCTGCATTCTTTATTTTTATTTCCGACCGTTCATTGGGATGCAAACGCCTTGAGTCAAAATCAAAACCCTGACAGGGACCTGAACCCTGGACCATCAGATTAAAAGCCTGATGCTCTATCAACTAAGCTACCAAGGCCCAATGTACAAATGTGCTCATAGCTCACTTCAAAGTCTCATATTGTATCTTTTGAATTTCCTTCACTGGTCATTCAGCCTCTCCAGCTCATTTCCCTCGCAAGCAGACTGGCAGCATCCCTTTGGTTTCCTTTCTCAAATTCTTCAACTTGGACTCGCATTTTACCAATGACTTGAGATGTGGCAACTGTTGATGCCCACGGACATGCACTGGGACTTCAAGACATTGAAGATTACGGTTAGTTCGCTGAGATATGAGTGGGAAGCGACAGAGCTACAGATTGTATTTTAAGAGGGGGAATAAAGGGTGTCATCTGTTGTTTGTTGTGGCAGAGTGTGAACGCAAGTAAGCTCATCTTGAAAACTAACAAATTATGCAAATCGCAAATTTCAGGGTGTCAATAGATCTGTCAACACCACATCTTCATGGAAAATGCCCAACAATTTATCCCGCCCGAATCATTCTTGCTAACATGGAGCAAAATATATCGTCCAATAAAAAAGCAAATTACTGCGGATGTGAAATCTGAATTAAAACAGGAAATGATGGAAAATCTCAGTGGGTCTGGCAGCATCTGTGAAGAGAGAACCGAGCTAACGTTTCGAAGTTGGGTCACTCTTCATCAGAGTAAATCATTTAATCATTCAATCTTTGCTCACAGACATCGCTGACAAACATTTAAAAGGTTCCTACTGGATTTCCTGAGGTCAATCCTGTCGTGCATTCAAAGGAAAGTACTGCACATATTGTGAATCTGCATGAGAAACTAAAAATGCTTGGGTGAAAGCTCATAAAATTTGAGGATGTCTGTGGAGCCAAACACAAAGTTAATGTTTCAAATCCGTGTGATCCTTATTCAGAGCTGAAGCGAGGTTACATGTAATGGAGTAGATGAGGAAAATGGAAGTTGCGTGAAAAATGGGAGATATGGAAGTTTGACATAAAACAGGGGAAAGCAATCTTGAAGGTCAGTACCACAGAAATGTTGTCAACATTTTCTGTGTTTACCATTGAATGAGGAGAAATCTTCACAGGCTACATGCTTTGACCTGAATGTATAAAGGTACTGCTGAGATTTGAATTCAGAATCATCTGTTTATAAGACAGGCACTTTAACCATCTAAGCCACAGCACCAATCTGCAAGACAGGCTTGCAAGTGTGGAACAGATTTCAATTGCTTCGATTAAACATCAGTATTGTTGATTTCTCCTGCTGACTTTGAGAGTGCAAATTAAAATATTCATCGGCACTGGGCTTTTGAAACTCTAAAAATTGCAGTTATTCTGAAAGTTATTAATTTAAAAGCAGTTCTGCAAGAAAGAAGTATACAAACAGGAAATATTTTGCGAATTGGTAAGTGATTAAACATGGCCAGAAAACTATAGTGATATCATGCAGGACAAGTCCAGGAGAGAGTTTAAACATCAACTGAAAATCTAGCAAAAATTCTTGAAAAATCTGGACGGCTGTTGCAATTTGGCAAACACGACGTTGTCACGGTTCTTCCACTTTCCATAAAGCATCCTGCATTCTTTATTTTTATTTCCGACCGTTCATTGGGAAGCAAACGCCTTGAGCCAAAATCAAAGCCCTGACAGGGACTTGAACCCTAGACCCTCAGATTAAAAGTCTGATGCTCTACCGACTGAGCTACCAGGGCCCATTCTGAAAATGTTCTCACAGCTCACTTCAAAGTCTCATATTGTATCTTTTGAATTTTCTTCACTGGTCATTCAGCCTCTCCAGCTCATTTCCCTCGCAAGCAGACCGGCAGCCTCCCTTCGGCTTTCTTTCTCAAATTCTTCAACTTGGACTCGCATGTTACAAGTGACTTGTGATGTGACAACTGTTGTTACCCAGGGACATGCACTGGGACTTCAAGACATTGAAGATTATGTTTAGTTCGCTGAGATGTGAGTGGGAAGCTGCAGAGATACAGGTTGTATTTTGAGAGAGGTAATAAAGCGTGTCATCTGTTGTTTGTTGTGGCAGAGTGTGAACGCAAGTAAGCTCATCTAGTAAAGTAGCAAATTATGCAAATCGCAAATTTTCAGGGTGTAAATAGATCTGCAAATGCCACATCTTCATGGAAAACGCCCCATCCTTTATCCCGCCCAAATCGTTCTTGCTGACATGCAGCAACATATATCGTCCAATAAAAAGGCAAATTACTGCAGATGTGAAATCTGAAAAAAAACAGGAAATGATGGAAAATCTCAGTGGGTCTGGCAGCATCTGTGAAGAGAGAACCGAGCGAACGTTTTGAGGCTGCGTCACTCTTCATCAGAGTAAATCATTTAACCATTCAATCTTTGCTGACAGACATTCAACATGTTCCTACTGGATTTCCTGAGGTCAATCCTGTCGTGCATTCAAAGGAAAATACTGCACATGTTGTGAATGTGCATGAGAAACTAAAAATGATTGGATTAAAGCACATAACATTTGAGGATGTCTGTGGAGCCAAACACAAAGTTAATGTTTCAAATCCGTGTGATCCTTATTCAGAGCTGAAGCGAGGTTACATGCAATGGAGTAGATGAGGATAATGGAAGTTGCGTGAAAAATGGGAGATATGGAAGTTTGACGTAAAACAGTGGAAAGCAACCTTGAAGGTCAGTACCACAGAAATGTTGTCAACATTTTCTGTGTTCACCATTAAATGAGAAGCATTCTTCACAGGTTACATGCTTTGACCTGTATGTACAAAGGTACTGCTGAGATTTGAACTCAGGATCTCCTGTTTACAAAACAGGCGCTTTAACCATCTAAGCCACAGCACCAATCTGCCAGACAGTTTTGCAAGTGTAGAACAGATTTCAATTGTTTTGATTAAACATCAGTATTGTTGATTTCTCCTGCTGACTTTGAGAGTGCAAATTAAAATATTCATCGTCACTGGGCTTTTGAAACTGTAAAGATAGCAGTTATTTCTGAAAGTTATTAATTTAAAAGCAGTTCTGCAGGAAAGGAGCATACAAACAGGAAATATTTTGCGAATTGCTAAGTGATTAAACATGGCCAGAAAACTATAGTGGTATAATGCAGGACAAGACCAGGAGAGAGTTTAAACATCAACTGAAAATCTAGCAAAAATTCTTGAAAATTCTGGACGGCTGTTGCAATTTGGCAAACACGACGTTGTCACGGTTCTTCCACTTTCCATAAAGCATCCTGCATTCTTTATTTTTATTTCCGACCGTTCTTTGGGAAGCAAACGCCTTGAGCCAAAATCAAAACCCTCACAGGGACCTGAACCCTGGACCATCAGATTAAAAGCCTGATGCTCTATCAACTGAGCTACCAGGGCCCAATGTACAAATGTGCTCATAGCTCACTTTAAAGTCTTATATTGTATCTTTTGAATTTCCTTCACTGGTCATTCAGCCTCTCCAGCTCATTTCCCTCGCAAGCAGACTGGCAGCATCCCTTTGGTTTCCTTTCTCAAATTCTTCAACTTGGACTCGCATTTTACCAATGACTTGAGATGTGGCAACTGTTGATGCCCACGGACATGCACTGGGACTTCAAGACATTGAAGATTACGGTTAGTTCGCTGAGATATGAGTGGGAAGCGACAGAGCTACAGATTATATTTTAAGAGGGGGAATAAAGGGTGTCATCTGTTGTTTGTTGTGGCAGAGTGTGAACGCAAGTAAGCTCATCTAGAAAACTAACAAATTATGCAAATTTCAGGGTGTCAATAGATCTGTAAACACCACATCTTCATGGAAAATGCCCAACAATTTATCCCGCCCGAATCGTTCTTGCTAACATGCAGCAACATATATCGTCCAATAAAAAAGCAAATTACTGCGGATGTGAAATCTGAATTAAAACAGGAAATGATGGAAAATCTCAGTGGGTCTGGCAGCATCTGTGAAGAGAGAACCGAGCTAACGTTTCGAAGTTGGGTCACTCTTCATCAGAGTAAATCATTTAATCATTCAATCTTTGCTCACAGACATCGCTGACAAACATTCAAAATGTTCCTACTGGATTTCCTGAGGTCAATCCTGTTGTGCATTCAAAGGAAAATACTGCACATATTGTGAATGTGAATGAGAAACTAAAAATGATTGGATTAAAGCTCATAAAATTTGAGGATGTCTGTGGAGCCAAACACAAAGTTAATGTTTCAAATCCGTGTGATCCTTATTCAGAGCTGAAGCGAGGTTACATGCAATGGAGTAGATGAGGAAAATTGAAGTTGCGTGAAAAATGGGCGATAGGGAAGTTTGAATCAAGTGTGACATAAAACAAGGGAAAGCAACCTTGAAGGTCAGTACCACAGAAATGTTGTCAACATTTTCTGTGTTCACCTTTAAATGAGGAGAATTCTTCACAGGCTAAATGCTTTGACCTGAATGTATGAAGGTACTCCTGAGATTTGAACTCAGGATCTCCTGTTTACAAGACAGGCACTTTAACCATCTAAGCCACAGCACCAATCTGCAAGACAGCTTTGAAAGTGTAGAACAGATTTCAATTGTTTTGATTAAACATCAGTATTGTTGATTTCTCCTGCTGATTTTGAGATTGCAAATTAAAATATTCATCGGCACTGGGCTTTGGAAACTGTAAAGATAGCAGTTATTTCTGAAAGTTATTAATTTAAAAGCAGTTCTGCAGGAAAGAAGTATACAAACAGGAAATATTTTGCGAATTGGGAAGTGATTAAACATGGCCAGAAAACTACAGTGGTATAATGCTGGATAAGACCAGGAGAGAGTTTTTACATTCACTGAAAATCTAGCAAAAATTCTTCAAAATTCTGGATGGCTGTTGCAATTTGGCCAACACGACGTTGTCACGGTTCTTCCACTTTCCATCAAACATCCTGCATTCTTTATTTTTATTTCCAACCGTTCATTGGGAAGCAAACGCCTAAAACCAAAATCAATGCCCTGCCAGGGACTTGAACCCTGAGCCTTCAGATTAAAAGCCTGATGCTCAACCGTCTGAGCTATCAGGGCCCATTTCAACAGTTCTCTCATAGCTCACGTCAAAGTCTCATATTGTATCTTTTGAATTTCCTTCACTGGCAATTCAGCCTCTCCAGCTCATTTCACTCGCAAGCAGACCGGCAGCCTCCCTTCGGCTTTCTTTCTCAAATTCTTCAACTTGGACTCGCATTTTACCAATGACCTGTGATGTGACAACTGTTGTTACCCAGGGACATGCACTGGGACTTCAAGACATTGAAGATTACGTTTAGTTCGCTGAGATATCAGTGGGAAGCTGCAGAGATACAGATTGTATTATGAGAGAGGGAATAAAGCATGTCATCTGTTGTTTGTTGTGGCAGAGTGTGAACGCAAGTAAGCTCATCTCGTAAAGTAGCAAATTCTGCAAATCGCTAAGTTTCAGGGTGTAAATAGATCTGTCAATGCCACATCTTCATGGGAAACGCCCCATCCTTTATCCCGCCCAAATCGTTCTTGCTGACATGCAGCAACATATACCGTCCAATAAAAAGGCAAATTACTGCAGATGTGAAATCTTAAAAAAAACTGGAAATTATGGAAAATCTCAGTGGGTCTGGCAGCATCTGTGAAGAGAGAACCGAGCTAAAGTTTCGAGGCAGGGTCATTCTTCATCAGAGTAAATCATTCAATCGTTCAATCTTTGCTCACAGACATCGCTGACAAACATTCAAAATGTTCCTACTGGATTTCCTGAGGTCAATCCTGTTGTGCATTCAAAGGACAATACTGCACATGTTGTGAATGTGCATGAGAAACTAAAAATGATTGGATTCAAGCTCATAAAATTTGAGGATGTCTGTGGAGCCAAACACAAAGTTAATGTTTCAAATCCGTGTGATCCTTATTCAGAGCTGAAGCGAGGTTACATGCAATGGAGTAGATGAGGAAAATGGAAGTTGCGTGAAAAATGGGCGATAGGGAAGTTTGAATCAAGCTTGACATAAAACAAGGGAAAGCAATCTTGAAGGTCAGTACCACAGAAATGTTGTCAACATTTTCTGTGTTCACCATTAAATGAGGAGAATTCTTCACAGGCTACATGCTTTGACCTGAATGTATAAAGGTACTGCTGAGATTTAACTCAGGATCTACTGTTTACAAGACAGGCACTTTAACCATCTAAGCCACAACACCAATCTGCAAGACAGGCTTGCAAGTGCGGAACAGATTTCAATTGTTTTGATTAAACATCAGTATTGTTGATTTCTCCTGCTGACTTTGAGAGTGCAAATTAAAATATTCATCGGCACTGGGTTTTGAAACTGTAAAGTTTGCAGTTATTTCTGAAAGTTATTAATTTAAAAGCACTTCTGCAAGAAAGAAGTATACAAACAGGAAATATTTTGCGAATTGGTAAGTGATTAAACATGGCCAGAAAACTATAGTGATATCATGCAGGACAAGTCCAGGAGAGAGTTTAAACATCAACTGAAAATCTAGCAACAATTCTTGAAAATTCTGGACGGCTGTTGCAATTTGGCAAACACGACGTTGTCACGGTTCTTCCACTTGCCATAAAGCATCCTGCATTCTTGATCTTTCATTTCCTACCGTTCATTGGGAAGCCTTGAGCCAAAATCGAAACCCTGACAGTGACTTGAACCCTGCACCCTCAGATTAAAAGTCTGATGCTCTACCAACTGAGCTACCAAGGCCCATTCCAAAAACTTTCTCACAGCTCACTTCAAAGTCTTATATTGTATCTTTTGAATTTCCTTCACTGGTCATTCAGCCTCTCCAGCTCATTTCCCTCGCAAGCAGACCGGCAGCCTCCCTTCGGCTTTCTTTCTCAAATTCTTCAACTTGGACTCGCATTTTACCAGTGACCTGTGATGTGACAACTGTTGTTACCCAGGGACAAGCACTGGGACTTCAAGACATTGATGATTACGTTTAGTTCACTGAGATATCAGTGGGAAGCTGCAGAGATACGGATTGTATTTTTAGAGAGGGAATAAAGCATGTCATCTGTTGTTTGTTGTGGCAGAGTGTGAACGCAAGTCAGCTCATCTAGTAAAGTAGCAAATTATGCAAATCGCAAAGTTTCAGGGTGCAAATAGATCTGTCAACGCCACATCTTCAGAGAAAACAACCCATCCTTTATGCCGCCCAAATCGTTCTTGCTGACATGCAGCAACATATATCGTCCAATAAAAAGGCAAATTACTGCAGTTATGAAATTTGAAAAAAAACAGGAAATTATGGAAAATCTCAGTGGGTCTGGCAGCATCTGTGAAGAGAGAACCGAGCTAACGTTTCGAGGCTGCGTCACTCTTCATCAGAGTAAATCATTTAATCATTCAATCTTTGCTCACAGACATCGCTGACAGATATTCAAAATGTTCCTTCTGGATTTCCTGAGGTCAATCCTGTCGTGCATTCAAAGGAAAATACTGCACCTGTTGTGAATGTGCATGAGAAACTAAAAATGATTAGATTAAAGCTCATAAAATTTGAGGATGTCTGTGGAGCCAGACACAAAGTTAATGTTTCAAATCCGTGTGATCCTTATTCAGAGCTGAAGCGAGGTTACATGCAATGGAGTAGATGAGGAAAATGGAAGTTGCGTGAAAAGTGGGAGATATGGGAGTTTGAATCAAGTTTGACATAAATCAAGGAAAAGCAATCTTGAAGGTCAGCACCACAGAAATGTTGTCAACATTTTCTGTGTTCACCATTAAATGACAAGCCTTTTTCACAGGCTACATGCTTTGACCTGAAAGTGTAAATGTATTGTTGAGATTTGATCTCAGGATCACCTGTTTACAAGACAGGCGCTTTAACCATCTAAACCACAGCACCAACCTGCATTGCATGTTTGCAAGTGTAGAACAGATTTCAATTGTTTTGATTAAACATCAGTATTGTTGATTTCTCCTGCTGATTTTGAGAGTGCAAACTAAAATATTCATCGGCACTGGGCTTTTGAAACTGTAAAAATTGCAGTTATTTCTGAAAGTTATTAATTTAAAAGCAGTTCTGCAGGAAAGAAGTATACAAACAGGAAATATTTTGTGAATTGGGAAGTGATTAAACATGGCCAGAAAACTACAGTGGTATAATGCTGGATAAGACCAGGAGAGAGTTTTTACATTCACTGAAAATCTAGCAAAAATTCTTCAAAATTCTGGACGGCTGTTGCAATTTGGCCAACACGACGTTGTCACGGTTCTTCCACTTTCCATAAAACATCCTGCATTCTATATTTTTATTTCCAACCGTTCATTGGGAAGCAAACGCCTTGAACCAAAATCAATACCCTGACAGGGACTTGAATCCTGGACCCTCAGATTAAAAGTCTGATGCTTTACCGACTGAGCTATCAGGGCCCATTTCAACAGTTCTCTCATAGCTCACGTCAAAGTCTCATATTGTATCTTTTGAATTTCCTTCACTGGCAATTCAGCCTCTCCAGCTCATTTCCCTCGCAAATGTTGAATCCCAAATTTCTTTATCCGTCAGTCTGGCCTCAATAAAAGTCGAGATGGATTTGCAGGTATAACATTAGTTATTTTATTCAGCTTGCAAGCTACCTAGTCCACAGTGATACAGATAACATGTTGATCTCTGCAGCCCCGGGAACTAAGTGAATGTCCCAGACAAAGAGATCAGTACTGATACATTCAAATGGCATCAAGTTTCACATACTCGACACCCATAGGTCATCCTATGTCCCTCCTGACTTGTTTGATCTATTCTGATTGGCTCACTTCCAATCCCTTTCTCCGGCCCCTATCAATTCAACATCACTCTCATAGACACACCTCTTCCTGCTTTTTTCCATGCGGTCTAAAATCCTTTGTCTCTACTTGCCAGAATCAAAGTGGCTTATTTCTACATTACATTAGCTAATATCTCTAAAGTAACTATTTTATATCACATTCGTCATTCCCTCCTTTTATCATTCCATGATAACCGAACTATCCAATCCATAGCTACGGTTCCTCATCTAAAAAGACCTGTCGCTGCATTTCCAATTCCTGTCTTAGCCCCCCTTCATCTGCTTCACCCTCATGGATTTTAACAGTTAAATTTTTTGGGGCGGTGATCTGATCCAGTGCACCCCGCATTCTACCCATCACACATTTAAGGATGGCCAGGCCCACAAAGATGCAGCCGATAGCTACCACTCGATACATGGCCATATTTATCAACCAGTCCTTCCAACCTCCAAATCCCCAGTTACCCCAAGAGCCAGGATCCTGCATCCCGTCCAAGTGATCCCGTATGCGATCCATAAATTTAGTGATGTTAGCGGTCAAGTCTTGAACTCCCACGATACACTTGCCCTGCACTATGGCGCATACCCCACCCTCACGGGCCAGAAGATAGTCAAGAGCATACCGGTTCTGCATTGCAAACAACCGTAGCTGAGACAACTCCTTGGTTATTGCCCCGAGGGCTCCCAAGGTTTCATTTCCCAAGACGGTAAGGCCGCAAATAAAATAATTCCGATCACTGACAGCCAAGGAACCCCCCACACCTCCCAGTGTCAATACGCCCAGAATGCCCCACCCGGCTGAGTGGCCCCGGTTGGGTGCAAGATCCTGAGGTTTTTTCCAGTTCTCGCAAAATTCAGCAGAGACTGCCCAGCGTGCTAACTGATTATGCAGGTTCCACGCCGAAGGGCAGGGGACTGTGGTAGGGACTAGAGTCCCTATAGCAATTCGGCGGGGAAATGGAGGTGACAAAACATTGGTCGCTGTACCATTAAATAAAAAGTAGTATCCTTGCTCCGTGTGCAGGCTAGCATCACAATCAGCATATCGGTTGCGTAAGGACCCTCCAGTAGCCCAGTTTATCCAACTTTGAAACGCCCATTCGGGCCGCCTAGCAATGCGGAAAGCCCTAGTCCCAACAGTGATATGAGAGACATTCGCCCAGCCACAAAGGAGCTGGAGGCCGGCGTTCAATGGAACGCAAGTGGTGTTGTAACAAACGCATTGGCCAGACGCCTGGGTGATATGGCACCTCCTGTCCGTACAGGTGGGAAACAGACATGTTATATTTGTGTCCACCTCTACCAGCAAACAGCCGTATCCTTCACTGCTGAAGCAATTCTCGTACGACCGGGAATCCCTATTGGGAGTGAAGTGGCTAGGTATGTACGCCCTCCACCGTCGCAGCCTATCGTACTGTGAATGGGAATTATCCCGAGGAAGGGGAAGGCAAATAGCCGGTGGTGCTGAATCCGGATCGTAAGGAAGAGTGACTTGCTCGGGCAGTGGTTCGGAATGCTGACAATGGACCACCGTTTGGGTAGTGCCCCAAAGCGGTGAAACAGAAAATAACCTAGACACCGCTGCGGGGTTTGGGTAGCAGACAACCCGTCCCTGGCCATACAAGCGGTGGTAAATCTGGTAGAAGAGATTCATACTACCCGGGTTTTCCTCAGTTTGGCCTTTAATTAACTTAAGTGTATCTCCCGGTAACCTACGTTCTAGCTGTACTTCCCTTCTCATACGCCCCATCCTCTCTCTCGTCCCTTTCACTTTCTCATAGCCTCTTCCTACGCTCTCCTGATGGCCTGATTTTACCTTTATTGCACCACTCTTAACACATCCAAAATCGAATTTACATGTATTCCAAAAACAAGGCAATGTCCACATAATGTTCCCTTCTCATCGCCGGGACCGGTGCAACAGCTTCATGACTCCTGCATTCTCCTTAACTTTGATGACCTTCCATGAGTCGATACCATGTCCTCGTATATGGGGGCAGCGAAGAACATCACCTTTGCAGAGGTGATGTAACCTTGTAGATTGGTTGGGGCTACACAGATACATAATATTCCCCTTTTCCATGTCCATCGCCAATAACACGCCAAGCGAAGTGAGGCCAAATATCAGACAGACGATGCGTAGCCACTCCATCATGCTCCACACCTGTAAAATAGCACTGGAGAAGGGAGGCAGTTTAGTATCTGACCTTTTACAGTAGTGGAGATGGACTCAATTTACAGTGATGTAGGTGGACCCAAGCACTTCGCCTCTCCACTTTAACTGCTGTGGGGGTGGTAAGGAGAACTTGGAAGGGCCTGTCCCATCGCGGCTCCGACCCCTTCCTAGTCCAATTTTTGACCATGACATAACTACCGGGCTGGACTGAAAGTGAGCTAGGTACTGGGGGCAATGGCTGGTGAGCCGCGCGGACCTGGCCATGGAGTTCCTTGAGCACTTGCGTGAGGGCTAGAACATAGGTGGTCATCTCTTCAGTCATCTGATGAAACTGAACCAGTCTGGGAACCTGCAGGCTCCAGGGAGTTCTAAGAGGCCTGCCATAAAGAATCTCGGCGGGAGAGAGCCGGGCCGGTCCCGCAGGTGTAACCCGCAGCTGGAAGAGGGCAACAGGGAGCAACTTAAGCCATGTCAGTCCCGTGTCTGCTCTTAATTTAGCCAATTTAGTTTTGAGGCTCTGATTGTGTCTCTCAACCAACCCGGCCGCCTGCGGTCTATAAGCACAGTGTAACTGCTGGCGTATGCCCAACTGGGAGCAAAACTCCTTGTTAATTTGTCCAATAAAATGAGGCCCATTATCAGAACTTAACTGAGCTGGTATACCGTACCGGGGAATGATTTCCCTCATCAAGACTTTAACCACAGTAGCAGCTTTATTATCGATAGTCGGATACGCCTCGACCCATCTGCTGAACACATCCACAATGACCAAAACATATTTATGACATTGACACCTTTCTAACTCAATGTAATCCATTTGGAGCGTCTCAAAGGGACCACTGGGCAACAGGGTTTGCCCCTTCCCACAAGAGATACCTTTTCCGGTGTTATATTGCTGACAAATCAAACACCTATTACTGATACTTTGGGCCAACCCCTGCATTTTAGGGTGCCACCAAGTGTCCAGCAACAAATCACTAGTCCCTCGAGCCCCACAATGAGTTGCAAAGTGTACACATTCAATGACCCATAAAGCCAGCACATCAGACATACAAGTCTGATGTGCTGGCGTGGTCCATAAAGAGGAAACAGAATCATATGTACAACCTAACCGTTTCCACATTTGTTTATCACTCTCAGGAGCGTCCTCCTGTAATCTTATGACGTCTTGGATGGTTGGCATTGACTTGTCAGAAGCAGACATATTTATAGTAGATCGTTTAGTCTGACTTAACATCTTAGGCACCATCAATGCTGAATTTGCGCGGCTGTTCGCGCTGCACAATCTGCTCGTTCATTACCAACGTCAACTGGGGTTGTACCATTCGTGTGGGCAGCGCATTTAATAACGGAAATCTGCGCGGGCATAAGGAGGGCCTGCAGTAGGTCATTAACTAAACCCCGGTTGGATATTTCTGTGCCTGCCGAGGTAAGGAATCCCCTATTCTTCCAGAGTTGTCTGAAGTCATGAACTACCCCGAAAGCATATCGGGAGTCAGTGTAGATATTAACCCGGCGATCTCCCCCCAGTATACATGCACGGGTGAGGGCAAAATGTTTGGCTTGTTGTGCTGAGTAAGGGGTCTGGAAAGCTGCCGCTTCTAGAATCAGACCATCCTGATCTATGATTGCATAACCCGACAGTCTCCGGCCAGTGGGGCTTACTAATGCACTGCCATCAACATACATAATCATGTCAGGTTGTTCTAACGGAATATCACTCAGATCGTCCCTTATTGTTGTAGTTTCCTGAATCAAGGCTAAACAGTCGTGACCAGGCACGTCCTCATTGACAGGGGGACCACTGAGAAAACAGGCTGGATTGATAGTGGTACAGTATTTAAATGTCAGGCGTGGATTGTTCAAAAGGTATATCTCATACCTATTCTGACGAGCTGCGGTAAGATGCTGAGTCTGCAGTTGCCCCAATAGTGCGATTACCGAGTGGGAGCTATACACCGTAATATCCTGTTGGAGAGTGATGTTGGCAGCAGCCTGAAAACTATTGTATATCGCTGCCAAGATCTGGGTGCAAACAGGGTGGCCCAACGCCACTGGGTCGAGTTTGGAAGAGTAATATGCTACGAGCCGGTGCTTGTCCCCATGTTGCTGGGTGAGTACCGCTGTTGAACATCCTTCCAGAACAGTACAGTATATCTGGAATGGTCGGTCGTATAGGGGCCTACCGAGGGCCGGTGCTTGTAGCAAGGCGTGCTTCAGGCAACGGAAGGCCTCGAGTGCCTCGGTGGTGAGAGTAAAATTCCCCCCTTCACGAGTGTAAGGCGTCAGCAGCTTTGTATAGACAGCAATGTTTGGTATCCACTGCCGACAATAATTCATCATACCCAGCCAATGACGAACCTCCTTGGCTATTGTAGGGGCGGGGAATTGGCATATTGGTTCAATACTACTGGGTTCGAGACTTCTTTCTGTGGCTGTAAGTAAAACTCCTAAGAACTTAACTTTTCTCTGAGCCACCAAGACCTTTGCTTGTGAAACAACATAACTCAACGAGGATAGGTGGTTCAATAATTGGATCACATCATCCCTATTACTGGGCTCGTCAGGACTTGCCACCAATATGTCATCTACATACTGCACCAGAGTGGAACCATGCTCCAATGTCAAGGCCTGGAGTTGGGTCTGCAGACATCTGGAGAAGAGTGTAGGTGAATTGACGAACCCCTGTGGCAGTCGGGTCCAGGTATACTGCTGTCCATTGTAAGTGAAGGCAAACAAATATTGACTTTCAGTCACAAGTGGGAGGGCAAAGAAGGCGTGCTGAAGGTCAATTACGGCGAAGACCCGGGCTTGAGCTGGAATTTGAGCCAGTATGTGGGCAGGGTTAGGGACGAGAGCATGTAATGGCTATGCGATGGCATTAATTGAACGTAAATCCTGTACTAATCGGTACTGGTCTGGTTTGGCTGGTTTAGGCACAGCAAGTATGGGGGTGTTACATTCTGATTGGCAAGGGACCAAAATACCCTGTTTCAACAGCTCTTGAATTAATTTATCTATTGATGGAGCAGCTTGAGATTTCAGGGGGTATTGTCGAATGGAAGGTAGCTTTACATGATCCTTAATCATCACCTTAATAGGTGTAACATTTGTCTTTCCCACTTGTGATGGGTATTCCGCCCAGACCTGTGGATTGACATATTCCAACACATCATGTCCCCTGTGATGCTGCAGTCGAGTGTTAATCGTTTCAGGGACCTCAAAATATTTTATGGTAGTGCCGTCCGGCATGACTTGAAGTGCGTAGTCTGTTGGATCTGAATGATCCACCGCCCTCCTGACCATTCGCCCCATATCCCTGGCATGGTACTGGTCACGGACCTGACGTGTAATATGAGGGCTTACCGAAGCTGACTGTGGCCATAAATGTGGTGATATTGCAACAAAATCGGCTGTACCTTCTTTTCCAGTGACTGTGGCTGTAACCTTGACTGGCCATTCGGTCTCAAGTAATGGCCGGTATTTGTCCTCCAACTCCCTGTTTCGTCCAGTTCTGTCATAGACCAGTGTAACGTGATGCAGTGACTGTTCAACGTCTAACGTCCACCACTGGGGGGTGATAGAAATATAGCACTGTTGTCTCATCCTCCATGATGTAACCGTTACCCCCTCATCTCCGCATTCTAGCTGTAGCTGCAAGATACACAGTAAATCTCGGGCCAACAAGTTACAGTCCAATTCAGTAGTCACTACAAACTGATGCTCTGCAGACTTATTCTCGTAAGTGACTGTCACAGGTTCAGAAATAGGATACTCACACACCTGTCCTTGGAACCCTGACAATTGCTGCGTGTGGTCGGATAATGGTAATTTAAGTGCTGATTGCACAGAAGACATGGCTGCCCCGGTGTCGATTACAAATGAGTGATGTTGATCTCCTATCTGCAGAGAGATAATAGGTTCCCTGTCCGATTGGAGAGTCCTTATGGCTAAATTAGCTCGTCAATCCTGTGTTGGGAAAGGGTTTTCCTGGGAGAAGTCAGTGTATCTCGTCTGTCCTCCCCTTGGTGGGTACTCTCGCCTTTGGGTCGGATAATCTCCTTCTACTGCCTGTCTTTTAAAGGGGCATCCCTGTTGCCAGTGATCTACACGGCCGCAATTAAAACATGCATTGCTCCCTCTATTTCTGCCCCGTCTTCTTCTTCCAGTAGACCAATGGCCCCTCAGAGGGGGCTGCGGTTGTAGAGCTGTTGATTTGTTCGGTGGGCCATAAAAAGGGGGTGAGGGTCCCTTTGGGTGGGTTTGGTATCCTCCTCTTCGCTGATCCACCCACCCAAAGTCACTATATTGGGGCTCCTGCTGGTAAACTACCATTTCTGCCGCTTGTTGGGATCGCCAATCATCCTTTTTCATTACATACTCAGTCTTAAGCTTTGTAACTGAGCCTCCTTCTTGGCCTACACCCTCCTTCCAATAAAATCTGACTACCCTTGCCATCTGGGAAGGGTCGTTCTCTGTCCAATTCATGTTATTACATTTCACAGCAGTAACCACAGAAGGTGGTAGGCAATGCATTAACATAGCACAATATTGAGGGGAATTCTGACCATTTTGATACAGCAAATCGCCTGACTGCCCCCGGTAGATTTCATTAAAACGCTCCAGAAATTCCTCTGGCTCTTCAGTCTTCTTAGGTTTTAGGTCTAAGAGAACAGAAAGATTT
Source organism: Scyliorhinus torazame (assembly GCF_047496885.1). NCBI lineage: Eukaryota > Metazoa > Chordata > Chondrichthyes > Carcharhiniformes > Scyliorhinidae > Scyliorhinus > Scyliorhinus torazame. The sequence goes on from NC_092710.1 coordinate 52,494,427, forward strand.
ATGGGCCTTTGAAATGTGTATTCAACGCATTCAAGATCTGTGTCCTTCTATCGTCGTCTAACGCATAGGCCTGCTGAAGTGCGGCATGACTAGCATAATTCAGGTGGTTAAGATAATTGCGGTACTCTGCTGGGGTTAAAATCTGCTGGACTAGGGCCCAGAGGTCCCTTGAATCAGCTTGATAAATTGAGATGGTAGTTCTCAAGGAATCCACAAAGGCAGCAGGAGATTTTTTTCTATCTGGGATTGTAGCCATAATAGCCATCATCTCACTGGGTGTCCATGGGAAGTAAACGTCTATCGTGGGGTTCGCTCCCGCAGTCACTGCGTCGGGGTTTCGCATCTTCCTAATCGGTAACTGTCTCTGAATGTCACCAGGGGGCACTCTAGCTATTTCCCCTGGTTGTTCCAAGACTTCAACGTCTCTCGCTGTCACTAGGGGGTGTTCTTTCTCTTCAAAAGAAGTTGTTTCAGCTTCCTTTGTTACCGAATCTTGTGGTTTCTCCTTAGTTTGGAGAGACTTAGGTGATATGCTTAATTGTTTCTGGTGAGGGTCAAGCCCCTCTCTCGCTGTCCGAGATCTTGTCCTAGAGCTAACTGGGCTTGTGGGACAGAGTTCCTTTTGCTCTTCTGGTCGTGAAGTTGGAAAATCAGGACCCACACTATCACCCACACTATCATCCAAAAGGGCATGAGTTTCTGGCATATTTGGAATCTGGGGAGCAATGACTGGGTATATATTATTGTACTATGGTGGTTCTGGAATGAACGCAGACCATGCTACAGGTGCAGACGGAACTTTTACTGACTTTTCCAAATTATTGAATTTTTCTTTTTCTGTCAATTCAAGGCCAGCCATTGAACCACGTAGCTCATCTCTTGTTTGACCCGCGTCTTTCCTGTCTCTACTTGCTCTTTTTTTAAATACACATTCCTTTTTCAAGATCTGTAATGTTTTTAGGTTACCCTGTTCACTAATTGGAATCCCCATTTTAAGGGCATTGTCCTGCCAGCTAGACAACATAATCTTATCTCTTTCCTCTTGACAATATTGCCTCCATAATCCAATTAATTCTTTAGCTTTCATACTTTGATTTTTTCTCCAAATTTGTCCCTGGATTTTCTTAACCATTTCTAGGTCTTTGGTGCCCCCTAGTGGCCATTCATCTCCCATTTTAATTCTTAACTGTGCTGACAATTTTCTAAAATCCTTCGCTTTGTCCGGATACTTATCACATAATATTTGCAGTGGCATGCCTGGATCATTTGTGCTATCCAAGGAATTCCCCATAATCTCAACTAGTCCTCGGAACTGCGTTTTTCGCCACTACAGTCCAAGGAGACAATTTTAGCTTAATCAACTATATTTTTAACACACACACACATGGAGGTAAACCATTTTCAATTTCAAATGTCGCATCGACCTCCCATAATCTAACCCAACCGAATTAACTCACAAATGAAGTTGAACCATTTATAGTTTTAAATGTCCCATCAACAATATAACCTTCCCCAGCCGAATTAACTCACAAATGAAGTTGAACCATTTATAGTTTTAAATGTCCCATCAACAATATAGCCTACCCCAGCCGAATTAACTCACAAATGAAATCCCATCAATTAAAATGCTAATCCCCAGACTGACCTGTGATTTCGTCGAGACGGTCTTTCTGTGCCAACCGCGAGTGACCAGACTAATCAGACGATAAGAAGAGGGGAACAATCAATGCGCGTTCATTTTCCAGTACTACATTGAGGGCCCTCGTTCCCCATCCTCCTGTTCATAATCAGTCTAATTCTGATTTCGCAGTTGAAACCAGGATCGCCCTGAGAAATCCCGGTTTTCGGCACCAAATGTTGAATCCCAAATTTCTTTATCCGTCAGTCTGGCCTCAATAAAAGTCGAGATGGATTTGCAGGTATAACATTAGTTATTTTATTCAGCTTGCAAGCTACCTAGCCCACAGTGATACAGATAACATGTTGCTCTCTGCAGCCCCGGGAGCTAAGTGAATGTCCCACACAAAGAGATCAGTACTGATACATTCAAATGGCATCAAGTTTCACATACTCGACACACATAGGTCAACCTATGTCCCTCCTGACTCGTTTGATCTATTCTGATTGGCTCACTTCCAATCCCTTTCTCCGGCCCCTATCAATGCAGCATCACTCTCATAGACACACCTCTTCCTGCTTTTTTCCATGCGGTCTAAAATCCTTTGTCTCTACTTGCCAGAATCAAAGTGGCTTATTTCTACATTACATTAACTAATATCTCTAAAGTAACTATTTTATATCACATTCGTCACAAGCAGACCGGCAGCCTCCCTTTGGTTTCCTTTCCCAAATTCTTCAACTTGGACTCGCATTTTCCCAATGACTTGCGATGTGGCAACTGTTGTTGCGCAGGGACAATGCACTGGGACTTCAAGACATTGACGAGTAAGGTTAGTTCTCTGAGATATGAGTGGGAAGCTACAGAGATACAGATTGTATTTTAAGAGAGGGAATAAAGGGTATCATCTGGTGTTTGTTGTGGCAGACAGTGAACGCAAGTAAGCTCATCTAGTAAAGTAGCAAATTATGCAAATCGCAAATTTCAGGGTGTCAATAGATCTGTCAACGCCACATCTTCATGGAAAACGCCCCATCCTTTATGCCGCCCGAATCGTTCTTGCTAGCATGCAGCAACATATATCGTCCAATAAAAACGCAAATGACTGCAGATGTGAAATCTGAAAAAAAACAGGAAATGATGGAAAATCTCAGTGGGTCTGGCAGCATCTGTGAAGAGAGAACCGAGCTAACGTTTCGAGGCTGGGTCACTCTTCATCAGAGTAAATCATTTAATCATTCAATCTTTGCTCACAGACATCGCTGACAGACATTCAAAATGTTCCTACTGGATTTCCTGAGGTCAATCCTGTCGTGCATTCAAAGGAAAATACTGCAGATGTTGTGAACCTGCATGAGAAGCTAAATATGATTGGATTAAAGCTCAGAAAATTAGAGGATGTCTGTGGAGCCAGACACAAAGTTAATGTTTCAAATCCGTGTGATCCTTATTCAGAGCTGAAGCGAGGTTACATGCAATGGAGTAGATGAGGAAAATGGAAGTTGCATGAAAAGCGGGAGATATGGAAGTTTGAATCAAGTTTGACATAAATCAAGGGAAAGCAATGTTGAAGGTCAGTACCACAGAAATGTTGTCAACATTTCCTGTGTCCACCATTAAATGAAGAGCATCCTTCACAGGCTACTTGCTTAAACCTGAATGTATAAAGGTACTGCTGAGAGTTGAACTCAGGATCTCTTGTTTACAAGACAGGCACTTTAACCATCTAAGCCACAGCACCAATCTGCAAGACAGCTTTGCATGTTTAGAACAGATTTCAATTGTTTTGATTAAACATCAGTGTTGTTGATTTCTCCTGCTGACTTTGAGAGTGCAAACTAAAATATTCATCAGCACTGGCCTTTTGAAACTGTAAAAATTGCAGTTATTTCTGAAAGTTATTAATTTAAAACCAGGTCTGCAGCAAAGAAGTATACAAACAGGAAATATTTTGCGAATTGGGAAGTGATGAAACATGGCCAGAAAACTACAGTGGTATAATGCTGGATAAGACCAGGAGAGAGTTTTTACTTTCACAGAAAATCTAGCAAAAATTCTTGAAAATTCTGGACGGCTGTTGCAATTTGGCAAACACGACGTTGTCACGGTTCTTCCACTTTCCTTGAAGCATCCTGCGTTCTTTATTTTTATTTCCGACCGTTCATTGGGAAGCAAACGCCTTGAGCCAAAAACAAAACCCTGACAGGGACTTGAACCCTGGACCCTCAGATTAAAAGTCTGATGCTCTACCGACTGAACTACCAAGGCCCATTTCAAAAATTTTCTCACAGCTCACTTCAAAGTCTCATATTGTATCTTTTGAATTTCCTTCACTGGTCATTCAGCCTCTCCAGCTCATTTCCCTCGCAAGCAGACCGGCAGCCTCCCTTCGGCTTTCTTTCTCAAATTCTTCAACTTGGACTCGCATTTTTCCAATGACCTGTGATGTGACAACTGTTGTTACCCAGGGACATGCACTGGGACTTCAAGACATTGAAGATTACACTAGTTCGCTGAGATATCAGTGGGAAGCTGCAGAGATACAGATTGTATTTTGAGAGAGGGAATAAAGCGTGTCATCTGTTGTTTGTTGTGGCAGAGAGTGAACGCAAGTAAGCTCATCTAGAAAAGTAACAAATTATGCAAATCGCAAAGTTTCAGGGTGTAAATAGATCTGTCAACGCCACATCTTCATGGAAAATGTCCCATCCTTTATACCGCCCAAATCGTTCTTGCTGACATGCAGCAACATATATCGTCCAATAAAAAGGCAAATTACTGCAGATGTGAAATCTGAAAAAAAACAGGAAATGATGGAAAATCTCAGTGAGTCTGGCAGCATCTGTGAAGAGAGAACCGAGCGAACGTTTCGAGGCTGCGTCACTCTTCATCAGAGTAAATCATTTAATCATTCAATCTTTGCCCACAGACATCGCTGACAGACATTCAGAATGTTCCTACTGGATTTCCTGAGCTCAATCCTGTCATGCATTCAAAGGAAAATACTGCACATGTTGTGAATGTGCATGAGAAACAAAAAATGATTGGATTAAAGCTCATAAAATTTGAGGATGTCTGTGGAGCCAGACACAAAGTTAATGTTTCAAATCCGTGTGATCCTTATTCAGAGCTGAAGCGAGGTTACATGCAATGGAGTCGATGAGGAAAATGGAAGTTGCGTGAAAAGTGGGAGATATGGAAGTTTGAAATAAATCAAGGGAAAGCAATGTTGAAGATCAGTACCACAGAAACGTTGTCACCGTTTCCTGTGTCCACCATTGAATGAGGAGCATTCTTCACAGGCTACATGCTGTGACCTGAATGTTTAAAGGCACTGCTGAGATTTGAACAAAGGACCTCCTGTTTACAAGGCAGGCACTTTAACCATCTAAGCCACAGCACCAATCTGCAAGACAGGCTTGCAAGTGTGGAACAGATTTCAATTGTTTTGATTAAACATCAGTATTGTTGATTTCTCCTGCTGACTTTGAGAGTGCAAATTAAAATATTCATCATCACTGGGCTTTTGAAACTGTAAAGATTGCAGTTATTTCTCAAAGTTATTAATTTAAAAGCAGTTCTGCAGGAAAGAAGTATACAAACAGGAAATATTTTGCGAATTGGCAAGTTATTAAACATGGCCAGAAAACTATAGTGGTATAATGCTGGATAAGACCAGGAGAGAGTTTAAACATCAACTGAAAATCTAGCAAAAATTCTTGAAAATTCTGGACGGCTGTTGCAATTTGGAAAACACGATGTTGTCACGGTTCTTCCACTTTCCAAAAAGCATCCTGCATTCTTTATTTTTATTTCTTACCGTTCATTGGGAAGCAAACGCCTTGAGCCAAAATCAAACCCCTGATAGGGACTTGAACCCTGGACCATCAGATTAAAAGTTTGATGCTTTACCGACTGAACTACCAGCGCCCAACCTAAAAATGTTCTCGTAGCTCGCTTCAAAGTCTCATATTATATATTTTGAATTTCCTTCACTGGTCATTCAGCCTCTCCAGCTCATTTCCCTCGCAAGCAGACCGGCAGCCTCCCTTTGGATTCCTTTCTCAAATTCTTCACTTGGACTCGCATTTTACCAATGACTTGAGATGTGGCAACTGTTGTTGCCCACGGACATGCACTGGGACTTCAAGACATTGAAGATTACGGTTAGTTCGCTGAGATATGAGTGGGAAGCTACAGAGATACAGATTGTATTTTAAGAGAGGGAATAAAGGGTGTCATCTGGTGTTTGTTGTGGCAGAGAGTGAACGCAAGTAAACTCATATAGAAAACTAACAAATTATGCAAATCGCAAATTTCAGGGTGTAAATAGATCTGTCAACGCCACATCTTCATGGAAAATGCCCAACAATTTATCCCGCCCAAATCGTTCTTGCTGACATGCAGCAACATATATCGTCCAATAAAAAAGCAAATTACTGCGGATGTGAAATCTGAATTAAAACAGGAAATGATGGAAAATCTCAGTGGGTCTGGCAGCATCTGTGAAGAGAGAACCGAGCTAACGTTTCGAAGTTGGGTCACTCTTCATCAGAGTAAATCATTTAATCATTCAATCTTTGCTCACAGACATCGCTGACAAACATTCAAAATGTTCCTACTGGATTTCCTGAGGTCAATCCTGTTGTGCATTCAAAGGAAAATACTGCACATATTGTGAATCTGCATGAGAAACTAAAAATGCTTGGATGAAAGCTCATAAAATTTGAGGATGTCTGTGGAGCCAAACACAAAGTTAATGTTTCAAATCCGTGTGATCCTTATTCAGAGCTGAAGCGAGGCTACATGCAATGGAGTAGATGAGGAAAATGGAAGTTGCGTGAAAAATGGGAGATATGGAAGTTTGAAATAAAACAGGGGAAAGCAATCTTGAAGGTCAGTACCACAGAATTGTTGTCAACATTTTCTGTGTTCAACATTAAATGAGGAATATTCTTCGCAGGCTACATGCTTTGACCTGAATGTATAAAGGTACTGATGCGATTTGAACTCAGGATCTGCTGTTTACCAGACATGCACTTTAACCATCAAAGCAACAGCACCAATCTGCAAGACAGGCTTGCTAGTGTGGAACAGATTTCAATTGTTTTGATTAACCATCAGTATTGTTGATTTCTCCTGCTGACTTTGAGAGTGCAAATTAAAATATTCATCGGCACTGGGCTTTTGAAACTGAAAAATTGCAGTCATTTCTGTAAGTTATTAATTTAAAATTTCCATCATTTCCTGAAAAAAAACAGGAAATTATGGAAAATCTCAGTGGGTCTGGCAGCATCTGTGAAGAGAGAACCGAGCTAACGTTTCGAGGCTGCGTCACTCTTCATCAGAGTAAATCATTTAATCATTCAATCTTTGCTCACAGACATCGCTGACAGACATTTAAAATGTTCCTACTGGATTTCCTGAGGTCAATCCTGTCGTGCATTCAAAGGAAAATACTGCACATGTTGTGAACCTGCATGAGAAGCTAAATATGATTGGATTAAAGCTCAGAAAATTAGAGGATGTCTGTGGAGCCAGACACAAAGTTAATGTTTCAAATCCGTGTGATCCTTATTCAGAGCTGAAGCGAAGTTACATGCAATGGAGTAGATGAGGAAAATGGAAGTTGCGTGAAAAGTGGGAGATATGGAAATTTGAATCAAGTTTGACATAAATCAAGGGAAAGCAATGTTGAAGGTCAGGACCTCAGAAATGTTGTCAACATTTTCTGTGTCCACCATTAAATGAGGAGCATTCTTCATAGACTACATGCTTTGACCTGAACGTAGAAAGGTGCAGCTGAGATTTGAACTCAGGATCTCCTGTTTACAAGACAGGTACTTTAACCATTTAAGCCACAGCACCAATCTGTAAGACAACTTTGCAAGTGTAGAACAGATTTCAATTGTTTTGATTAAATTTTGTATTGTTGATTTCTCCTGCTGACTTTGAGAGTGCAAACTAAAATATTCATCGTCACTGGGCTTTTGAAACTGTAAAGATTGCAGTTATTTCTGAAAGTTATTAATTTAAAAGCAGTTCTGCAGGAAAGAAGTATACAAACAGGAAATATTTTGCGAATTGGGAAGTGATTAAACATGGCCAGAAAACTACAGTGGTATAATGCAGGACAAGACCAGGAGAGAGTTTATACATTCACTGAAAATCTAGCAAAAATTTTTGAAAATTCTGGACGGCTGTTGCAATTTGGCAAACACGACGTGGTCACGGTTCTTCCACTTTCCATAAAGCATCCTGCATTCTTTATTTTTATTTCGGCCGTTAATTGGGAAGAAAACGCCTTGAGCCAAAATCAAAACCCTGACAGGGACTTGAACCCTGGACCCTCAGATTAAAAGTCTGATGCTCTACCGACTGAGCTACCAGGGCCCATTTCAATAATCCTCTCATAGCTCCCGTCAAAGTCTCATATTGTATCTTTTGAATTTCCTTCACTGGTCATTCAGCCTCTCCAGCTCATTTCCCTCGCAAGCAGACCGGCAGCCTCTCACTAATACGTCCATTTGCTTCCAAATGGGAGTAGATCCTGTCTCGAAGAATTCTCTCCAGTAATTTCCCTACCACTGACGTAAGGCTCACCGGCCTGTAGTTCCCGGGATTATCCTTGCTACCCTTCTTAAACAGAGGAACAACATTGGCTATTCTCCAGTCCTCCGGGACATCCCCTGAAGACAGCGAGGATCCAAAGATTTCTGTCAAGGCCTCAGCAATTTCCTCTCCAGCCTCCTTTAGTATTCTGGGGTAGATCCCATCAGGCCCTGGGGACTTATCTACCTTAATATTTTTTAAGACACCCAACACCTCGTCTTTTTGGATCACAATGTGACCCAGGCTATCTACACCCCCTTCTCCAGACTCAACATCTACCAATTCCTTCTCTTTGGTGAATACTGATGCAAAGTATTCATTTAGTACCTCGCCCATTTCCTCTGGCTCCACACATAGATTCCCTTGCCTATCCTTCAGTGGGCCAACCCTTTCCCTGGCTACCCTCTTGCTTTTTATGTACGTGTAAAAAGCCTTGGGATTTTCCTTAACCCTATTTGCTAATGACTTTTCGTGACCCCTTCTAGCCCTCCTGACTCGTTGCTTAAGTTCCTTCCTACTTTCCTTATATGCCACACAGGCTTCGTCTGTTCCCAGCCTTTTAGCCCTGACAAATGCCTCCTTTTTCTTTTTGACGAGGCCTACAATATCACTCGTCATCCAAGGTTCCCGAAAATTGCCGTATTTATCTTTCTTCCTCACAGGAACATGCCGGTCCTGCATTCCTTTCAACTGACACTTGAAAGCCTCCCACATGTCAGATGTTGATTTGCCCTCAAACATCCGCCCCCAATCTATGTTCTTCAGTTCCCGCCTAATATTGTTATAATTAGCCTTCCCCCAATTTAGCACATTCATCCTCGGACCACTCTTATCCTTGTCCACCAGTACTTTAAAACTTACTGAATTGTGGTCACTGTTACCGAAATGCTCCCCTACTGAAACATCTACCACCTGGCCGGGCTCATTCCCCAATACCAGGTCCAGTACCGCCCCTTCCCTAGTTGGACTGTTTACATATTGTTTTAAGAAGCCCTCCTGGATGCTCCTTACAAACTCCGCCCCGTCTAAGCCCCTGGCACTAAGTGAGTCCCAGTCAATATTGGGGAAGTTGAAGTCTCCCATCACCACAACCCTGTTGTTTTTACTCTTTTCCAAAATCTGTCTACCTATCTGCTCCTCTATCACCCGCTGGCTGTTGGGAGGCCTGTAGTATACCCCCAACATTGTGACTGCACCCTTCTTATTCCTGATCTCTACCCATATAGCCTCACTGCCCTCTGAGGTGTCCTCTCGCAGTATAGCTGTGATATTCTCCCGAACAAGTAGCGCAACTCCACCTCCCCTTTTACATCCCCCTCTATCCTGCCTGAAACATCTAAATCCTGGAACGTTTAGCTGCCAAGCCTGCCCTTCCCTCAACCAGGTCTCTGTAATGGCAACAACATCATAGTTCCAAGTAGTAATCCAAGCTCTAAGTTCATCTGCCTTACCCGTAATGCTCCTTGCATTAAAACATATGCACTTCAGGCCACCAGACCCGCTGTGTTCAGCAACTTCTCCCCGTCTGCTCTGCCTCAGAGCCACACTGTCCCTATTCCCTAGTTCTCCCTCAATGCTCTCACCTTCTGACCTATTGCTCCCGTGCCCACCCCCCTGCCATACTAGTTTAAACCCTCCCGTGTGACACTAGCAAACCTCGCGGCCAGGATATTTATGCCTCTCCGGTTTAGATGCAACCCGTCCTTCTTATACAGGTCACACCTGCCCCGGAAGAGCTCCCAGTGGTCCAGATAATGGAAACCCTCCCTCCTACACCAGCTGTTTAGCCACGTGTTTATCTGCTCTATCTTCCTATTTCTAGCCTCACTGGCACGTGGCACAGGGAGTAATCCCGAGATTACAACCCTCGAGGTCCAGTCTTTTAACTTTCTGCCTAGCTCCCTGAACTCCTGCTGCAGGACCTCATGCCCCTTCCTGCCTATGTCGTTAGTACCAATATGTACAACGACCTCTGCCTGTTTGCCCTCCCCCTTGAGGATTCCCTCTACCCGTTCGGAGACATCCTGGACCCTGGCACCAGGGAGGCAACATACCATCCTGGAGTCTCTTTGACGTCCACAGAAGCGCCTATCTGTGCCCCTGACTATAGAGTCCCCTATTACTATTACTCTTCTGCGCTTTGACCCTCCCTTCTGAACATCAGAGCCAGCCGTGGTGCCACTGCTCTGGCTGCTGCTGTTTTCGCCTGATAGGCTATCCCCCCCGACAGTATCTAAAGGGGTATATCTGTTCGAGAGGGGGACAATCACAGGGGAGAAAAATGGCCAGAAAACTATAGTGGTATAATGCTGGATAAGAACAGGAGAGAGTTTTTACGTTAACTGAAAATCTAGCAAAAATTCTTGAAAATTCTGGACGGCTGTTGCAATTTGGCAAACACGACGTTGTCACGGTTCTTCCACTTTCCATAAAGCACCCTGCATTCTTTATTTTTATTTCCGACCGTTCATTGGGAAGCAAACGCCTTGAGCCAAATTCATAACCCTGACAGCGACTTGAACCCTGGACCCTCAGATTAAAAGCCTGATGCTCTACCTACTGAGCTACCAGGGCCCATTATAAAAATATTCTCATAGCTGACTTCAAAGTCTCATATTGTATCTTTTGAATTTCCTTCACTGGTCATTCAGCCTCTCCAGCTCATTTCCCTCGCAAGTAGACTGGCAGCCTCCCTTCGGCCTTCTTTCTCAAATTCTTCAACTTGGACTCGCATTTTACCAATGACCTGTGATGTGACAACTGTTGTTACCCAGGGACATGCACTGGGACTTCACAACATTGAAGATTATGTTTAGTTTGCTGAGATGTGAGTGGGAAGCTGGAGAGATACAGGTTGTATTTTGAGAGAGGGAATAAAGCGTGTCATCTGTTGTTTGTTGTGGCAGAGTGTGAACGCAAGTAAGCTCATCTAGTAAAGTAGCAAATTATGCAAATCGCAAATTTCAGGGTGTAAATAGATCTGTCAACACCACATCTTCATGGAAAATGCCCAACAATTTATCCCGCCCGAATCGTTCTTGCTAACATGCAGCAACATATATCGTCCAATAAAAAAGCAAATTACTGCGGATGTGAAATCTGAATTAAAACAGGAAATGATGGAAAATCTCAGTGGGTCTGGCAGCATCTGTGAAGAGAGAACCGAGCTCACGTTTCGAGGCTGGGTAACTCTTCATCAGAGTAAATCATTTAATCATTCAATCTTTGCTCATAGACATCGCTGACAAACATTCAAAATATTCCTACTGGATTTCCTGAGGTCAATCCTGTCGTGCATTCAAAGGAAAATACTGCACATATTGTGAATCTGCATGAGAAACTAAAAATGCTTGGATGAAAGTTCATAAAATTTGAGGATGCCTGTGGAGCCAGACACAAAGTTAATGTTTCAAATCCGTGTGATCCTTATTCAGAGCTGATGCGAGGTCACATGCAATGGAGTAGATGAGGAAAATGGAAGTTGCGTGAAAAATGGGAGATATGGAAGTTTGAATCAAGTTTGACATAAAACAGGGGAAAGCAATCTTGAAGGACAGGACCTCAGAAATGTTGTCAACATTTAATATGTTCACCATTCTTCACAGGAAACATACTTTGACCTGAATGTATAAAGGTACTATCGAGTTTTGAACTCAGGATCTCCTGTTTACAAAACACGCTTTAACCATCTAAGCCACAGCACCAAGCTGCAAGACAGCTTTGCAAGTGTAGAACAGATTTCAATTGTTTTGATTAAACATCAGTATTGTTGATTTCTCCTGCTGATTTTAAGAGTGCAAATTAAAATATTCATCGGCACTGGGCTTTTGAAACTGAAAAATTGCAGTTATTTCTGAAAGTTATTAATTTAAAAGCAGTTCTGCAGGAAAGAAGTATACAAACAGGAAATATTTTGCGAATTGGGAAATTATTAAACATGGCCAGAAAACTATAGTGGTATAATGCTGGATAAGAACAGGAGAGAGTTTTTACGTTAACTGAAAATCTAGCAAAAATTCTTGAAAATTCTGGACGGCTGTTGCAATTTAACAAACACGACGTTGTCACGGTTCTTCCACTTTCCATAAAGCATCCTGCATTCTTTATTTTTATTTCCGCCCTTTCATTGGGAAGCAAACGCCTTGAGACAAAATCAAAACCCTGACGGGGACCTGAACCCTGGACCCTCAGATTAAAAGTCTGATGCTCTACCGACTGAGCTACCAGGGCCTACTATAAAAATATTCTTTATGGACCAAATGGGGGGAGTGGATCCACGGCGATTTCTTAGACCCAGGGCTAGGAAGTATTCCTTCTCCTCCCACGTCCATAAAGTGTACTCCCGGATAGATTTTTTTGTTTTCGGAAGGTCGTTGATCTCGAGGGTGGAAGAAGCTGAATACTCAGCCATAGCGGTTTCGGATCATGCCCCGCATTGGGTGGACCTGGAAGTAGGAGAGGACAGGGAGCTGAGAACACTCTGGCGATTAGACGTGGGACTGAAGACGAATGAGGGAGTGTGTGCAAGAGTGAGGGGGTGTATTGAGAGATACCTGGAGGTCAATGACGACGGCGAGGTCCCTGTGGGAGTGGTCTGGGAAGCACTAAAATCGGTGGTCAGAGGAGAGCTGATTTCTATTGGGGCCCACAAAAGGAAAACAGAGGCCAAGGAAAGGGATAGATTACTGGGGGAGATTTTAAGGGTGGACAGGGAATTTGCAGAGACCCCGGAGGAGGAGCTGTACAGGGAGAGGAGACGACTCCAGACCGAGTTTGACCTTCTGACCACCAGAAAGGCGGAGGTACTGTGGAGGAAGGCACAGGGGAGGAGGTACGAATATGGGGAAAAGGCTAGTCGCCTGTTGGCGCACCAACTGCGAAAGAGGGCAGCAGCGAGGGAGATAGGAGGAATTAGGGATGAAAGGGGAGACACTGAACGAAGGCCAGGAAAGATAAATGAGGTGTTTAAGACCTTTTATGAGGAACTGTATAGGTCTCAACCCCCAGAGGGAGAGGAGGGGATACGGCAGTTCCTGGACCAATTGAAGTTCCCGAAAGTGGAGCAGCAGGTGGTGGCAGGCCTGGGGGCGCCGATTGAGGTGGACGAGGTTATTAAGGGACTGGGAAGCATGCAAGCAGGGAAGGCTCCGGGGCCGGATGGGTTCCCGGTGGGATACTACAGAAAATATGTGGACTTGTTGGCCCCGTTGATGGCGAGGATGTTCAATGAGGCCAGGGAAGGGGGGACTCTAACCCCGACGATGTCGGAGGTGACGATATCGCTAATTTTGAAGAGAGACAAAGATCCGTTGCAGTGCAGGTCCTATAGACCTATTTCACTATTGAACGTGGACGCCAAGTTGCTGCAAAGGTACTGGCATCGAGGATAGAGGACTGTGTCCCAGGGGTGGTGCACGAAGACCAGACAGGGTTCGTAAAAGAGAGACAACTGAATGTTAACGTGCGACGACTATTAGGGGTGATAATGATGCCCCCAGTGGAGGGGGAGGCAGAGATAGTGGCGGCAATGGACGCAGAGAAGGCATTTGATAGGGTGGAGTGGGAGTATTTATGGGAAGTGTTAAGGAGGTTTGGGTTTGGAAACGGGTTAATTCGCTGGCTAGACTTCTTTATGGGGCACCAACGGCAAGCGTAGTTACAGGTCGACATAGATCGGAGTATTTCCGATTATATAGGGGAACAAGACAGGGATGCCCGCTGTCTCCATTGTTGTTTGCGTTGGCAATTGAACCTCTGGCCATGGTGTTGAGAGACTCCAGGAAATGGAGAGGGGTGATTAGAGGGGGAGAAGAACATCGAGTCTCGTTATACGCGGATGACCTATTGTTATACGTGTCGGACCCAACGGGGGGGGGGGGGGGGGATGATCGAGGTTATGCGAATTTTGAGGAGGTTCGGGGAATTCTCGGGGTATAGGCTAAACATGGGGAAGAGTGAATTATTTGTGATACATCCAGGGGACCAGAGTAGAGGGATAGAAGGCTTACCGCTAAGGAAAGTGGAAAGAAACCTCCGATACCTGGGGATTCAGATCGCTAGGAGCTGGGGAACCTTGCACAGACATAATTTGACACGGCTGGTAGAACAAATGGAGGAGGACTTCAAGAGGTGGGACATGCAGCCTTTATCACTGGCGGGCAGGGTGCAAGCAATTAAGATGATGGTCCTCCCGAGGTTCTTATTTGTATTTCAATGTCTCCCTCTACTAATCACCAGGACCTTTTTTAATAAAATAGATAGGAGCATTACGAGCTTTGTGTGGGCAGGGAAAGTTCCGAGAGTAAGGAGGGGGTTCCTTCAGCGTAGTAGGGACAGAGGAGGACTGGCACTACCGAACTTAGGAGATTATTATTGGGCCGCCAATGTGGCAATGATACGTAGATGGATGATGGAGGGTGAGGGAGCGGCGTGGAAAAGACTGGAGAGAAAGTCCTGTAAAGGGACGAGTTTAGAGGCGCTGGTGACGGCACCGCTACCGCTCTCACCTAAAAAGTTTACCACGAACCCGGTGGTGGCGGCAACACTGATCATATGGGGACAGTGGAGGCGACAGAGAGGGGTGCCGGGAGCCCTGGTGGGGTCCCCTATCAGGAACAACCATAGGTTCGCCCCAGGAAGAATGGATGGAGGATTTCAGAGCTGGTACCAGTTGGGAATTAGGAAGGTGGGAGATTTATTCATAGATGGGACTTTTGCGAGCTTGGGAGCATTGGAGGAAAAGTATAAGTTACCCCGGGGGAATTTCTTGAGATATATGCAGGTGAGGGCGTTTATTAGACAACAGGTGAGGGAATTTCCGTTGCTCCCGACACAGGGGATACAGGACAGGGTGCTTTCAGGGGTGTGGGTCGGAGAGGGCAAGGTGTCAGAGATTTACAGAGAGATGAGGGAAGAGGGGGAGGAGTCGGTGGGAGAACTAAAGGGAAAGTGGGAAGAAGAATTTGGGGAGGAGCTAGAAGAGGGTATGTGGGCTGATGCCCTAAGCAGGGTAAACTCCTCTTCCTCATGCGCCAGGCTTAGCCTGATTCAATTTAAGGTGCTACATAGAGCACACATAACGGGGGCAAGATTGAGCAGGTTCTTTGGAGTGGAGAACAGATGTGGGAGGTGTGACGGGAGCCCGGCAAACCACACACATATGTTTTGGGCGTGCCCGGCACTGGAAGGATATTGGAAGGGAGTGACGGGAGTGATCTCGCAGGTGGTGAATGCCTGGGTCAAACCAAGCTGGGGGCTAGCTCTATTTGGAGTTGCGGACGAGCCGGGAGTGCAGGAGGCGAAAGAGGCCGACGTCATGGCCTTTGCGTCCCTAGTAGCCCGGCGCAGGATCCTACTTATGTGGAAGGAGGCGAAACCCCCCGGACTGGAGGCCTGGGTAAATAGCGGGGTTTATTAAACTGGAGCAGATAAAGTTTGCCCTGAGAGGATCGGCTCAAGGGTTCACCAGGCGGTGGCAGCCATTTTTCGACTACCTAAGGGAACGTTAGAGGGAAGACAGATGACCAGCAGCAGCAACCCAGGGGGAGTGGGGGGGGGAGGGGGGAGAGGGGGGGAGGGGGGAGAGGGGGGAGGGGGGGGTTTAGTTTAGTCTAGGTCAATAGATAATGGGGTTTTGTTACTTTTGTATTGTTAAAAATTTCTATTTTGTTATCGTTACGTTTGTTTTGTAAGAGGGAAAAATGTTGTTTAGAAAAAAAAATTTCAGAAAATATATATATTTTTTAAAAATATTGATCGGCACTGGGCTTTTGAAATTGCAAAAATTGCAGTTATTTCTGAAAGTTATTAATTTAAAAGCAGTTCTGCAGGAAAGAAGTATACAAACAGGAAATATTTTGCGAATTGGGAAGTGATTAAACATGGCCAGAAAACTACAGTGGTATAACGCAGGACAAGACCAGGAGAGAGTTTTTACATGCAATGAAAATCTCGCAAAAATTCTTTAATTCTGGACGGCTGTTTGCAATTTTGGCAAACAAGACGTTGTCACGGTTCTTCCACTTTCCATAAAGCATCCTGCATTCTTTATTTTTATTTCCGACCGTTCATTGGGAAGCAAATGCCTTGAGCCAAAATCAAAGCCCTGACAGGGACTTGAACCCTGGACCCTCAGATTAAAAGTCTGATGCTCTACCGACTGAGCTACCAGGGCCCATTCCAAAAATGCTCTCATAGCTCACGTCAAAGTCTCATATTGTATCTTTTGAATTTCCTTCACTGGTAATTCAGCCTCTCCAGCTCATTTCCCTCGCAAGCAGACCGGCAGCCTCCCTTCGGCTTTCTTTCTCAAATTCTTCAACTTGGACTCGCATTTTACCAATGACCTGTGATGTGACAACTGTTGTTACCCAGGGACATGCACTGGGACTTCAAGATATTGAAGATTACGTTTAGTTCGCTGAGATATCAGTGCGAAGCTGCAGAGATACAGATTGTATTTTGAGAGAGGGAATAAAGCGTGTCATCTGTTGTTTGTTGTGGCAGAGTGTGAACGCAAGTAAGCTCATCGAGTAGAGTAGCAAATTATGCAAATCTCAAAGTGTCAGTTGTAAGGTTTTCGGGCAATTCGGCCCTTTTTGGACTGCCCAAGTATAAAATCCAGAGACTGTAAACTGGACACTTTTCAGCCAAAGGAACGTAACCAAATTTCCCAGCAGGCTTGGTCCGCTGAGCTGAGTAGGGGCATAGGTATTTACAAACCCCCCCTCCCCGGAGCTACAAGGAAGAAGGAGCCAGACAACTAGATAAGATTAAAACACAGACAAAGGGGCACGGGAATACAAAGGGGCCTGCCTGCAAGCAGGACAATGGGATGGTCATAGCCCCATGCAGATGTAAATGACTTGGCCTCCACCAGAGCAGAATCCAATCAACACCCCATCAACATAGCGAGGTGAGAATAGCAGCGATCTCCAGAGCAGATGGAAGACTTTGAAAATCTTCACAAGAGAGCTTAACCTTGTTATCCCAAAAAGCAGACAGTCTGGGCTCAGTATATTGCGCTGGAAAAGCCCCTTGAAGACAAACGGTAGAAAAAAACCAAGTTGGAGGCAGACCTGGGGGAGGTACTCCAATCTTGACAGAAGCCACCGGCAGGAACTCACTGGGTGGAGGGGGCGGAGTCGGCGCCAAATTCAAATCGGGACAGGTCTGCCTGGCTGGAAGGAGCGGACCTGCGAGGAGAACCCGGAAGTCAACAGGTCTGCCCGGCTCAAAGGGGGCGGGGCCAGCGGGAACTTTAAACCTTACCAATTCATTGCAAAAGGGGCTGGCCGAACACAGGAAAAAGCCAGGTAAAACGGATATAAAAGGGGCTGTGTTGGGATTGAGGCTCTCTTGGCTTGACCTCTCCACCTTCGACTTGACCTCCTGCAGCCTGTGACCGTAAGTACCCTGCAGCAGCTTGCGAAACTCCCTTGACTTTGATAGTGGTTGAGGCTTTGGGGCAGGGGCTTGATTTGTGTTTTGTGCCATTGCTAAACCTGTGTAACAATAAGATTTTACGTTGTGTCCGTTATAGTACTTCCTGAATAGACTTAGTTTGTGTTAGAGTTTAAGATTTTATTATAATTTCTTCTGTTTGATGATTTCGACCTGGGTTTTGCAATAAACCTCGATTTGCTGATAATTGGAGTCGTTTCAATTCTTCAATCTCTCACCAGTGATCTCTGACCAAGTCATTGCTAAGATATTCCTCACCTTAGTTCCGGGGTCGAGAATCTAGGGTCATCTTGAACGATTCGAACCCATTCACTTAGGACAGGCTGCTGGTTAGGTAATAAACAGCAGTGTCCTATTCTCTCTCTTGGGAAAGCTACTCCAGCGAAGTAGGAACCGGGTGGGTGTTGCACCACCGGCAAGAGAGAGAATCACCTGGGCATTGGTGGGGGTCTGGATATCTGTGTGACATAAGCCTCAGGCTTCCGGTTAGGGATAAACGGCAGGCTTGATTCAGTGCTCTCTTCCGTGGAGGTGTCCCAGTGCGGCATCCCCTGGCCTCTGATGTTTCAGTGCCAGCTGGAGAGAGACACACACAGATACTCAAACCCCTGATATCGGCCCAGTAGTGGAGTAGCAGAGATGGAACCCTCTACACAGGGTGTAAATAGATCTGTCAACGCCACATCTTCATGATGCTTTACCGACTGAGCTACCAGGGCCCATTTCAACAGTTCTCTCATAGCTCACGTCAAAGTCTCATATTGTATCTTTTGAATTTCCTTCACTGGTCATTCAGCCTCTCCAGCTCATTTCCCTCGCAAGCAGACCGGCAGCCTCCCTTCGGCTTTCTTTCTCAAATTCTTCAACTTGGACTCGCATTTTACCAGTGACCTGTGATGTGACAACTGTTGTTACCCAGGGACATGCACTGGGACTTCAAGACATTGATGATTACGTTTAGTTCACTGAGATATCAGTGGGAAGTTGCAGAGATACAGATTGTATTTTAAGAGAGGGAATAAAGGGTGTCATCTGTTGTTTGTTGTGGCAGAGAGTGAACGCAAGTAAGCTCATCTAGAAAAGTAACAAATTATGCAAATCGCAAAGTTTCAGGGTGTAAATAGATCTGTCAACGCCACATCTTCATGGAAAACGCCCCATCCTTTGTCCCGCCCAAATCGTTCTTGCTGACATGCAGCAACATATATCGTCCAATAAAAAGGCAAATTACTGCAGATGTGAAATCTGAAAAAAAACAGGAAATAATGGAAAATCTCAGTGGGTCTGGCAGCATCTGTGAAGAGAGAACCGAGCTAACGTTTCGAGGCTGGGTCACTCTTTATCAGAGTAAATCATTTAATCGTTCAATCTTTGCTCAAAGACATCGCTGACAAACATTCAAAATGTTCCTTCTGGATTTCCTGAGGTCAATCCTGTTGTGCATTCAAAGGAAAATACTGCACATGTTGTGAATGTGCATCAGAAACTAAAAATGGTTAAAGCGCCTGTTTAGTAAATAGGGGATCCTGAGTTCAAATCTCAGCAGTTCCTTTATACCTTTACGTCAAAACAAGTAACCTGTTATGAAAAGCTCCCAATTTAATGGTGAATGCTGAGTTTATTGGCAAAATCTCCATGGCACTAACCTTGAAGTGCCCTCCCTACTCTTATGTCAAACCTTTCATAGCTTCATTTTTCACGCAACTTCCATTTTCTCATCTACTCCATTGCATTTGCTCCTTGTGGCGCACAAAGACTCCGAGAGACGAAGAGAGTGAAGTCGATGAGGCTTTATTAAGCGTGTCTGTTCCCCCGCAGCTCAATAGTAGACTGGCCTGCGGGGGAGGACTCCGGCTTCTTATACTCCGCCTTCAGGGCGGAGCTAGAGGTCAACGGACAACCAGGACCCGGGATCTGTCAGCCAATGACATTAGGCCTTCCAGTCCCACATGGCCCCTAATGCAGACTACCACATTCACCCCTTGTCAAAATTGAACCCGGCGGGGTGATGCTTCGCATGGTGGTAAGGTTTTACAGGGCTGGTCCTGGGAGGAAAAAACATTCATATGGTAATACAGTATGTACAATTTTGTCCTGTTTCAACTATTTACAGAAGGTATCGGGAGAAAAAGCAAAATGTTCTTGTGAAAAGTCCATATATTGATTTAGATCGACGCCACGAATCGGTCGGGCGGTCTGGTCGTCCGTGTCGATCGCCTCGGCCCCGCTGGTGGTGGTGGTGCTTTTTCCGGTGTTGTCGTCTCCGGGAGCCTTACGGTTTCAGCTTGGGCTTTATTCTTGGTCGGGCCTGAGGGGAGGGGAACCGATCCTCCTGGGAAGGGGGCGGTCGCAGGGCGCGGCGGTGGCAGGAAGTGGGGGGTTGGGTGAATGGTGTCGGGGGGGTGTGTGTGTTGCCGGCGGGCGCCAGATCCCGCAGGGAGACCGTGTCCTGTCGGCCGTCGGGGTACTCCACGTAAGCGTACTGCGGGTTCGCGTGGAGGAGGTGAACCCTTTTGACCAACGGGTCCGCCTTGTGTGCCCGCACATGCTTTCGGAGCAAGATGGGTCCTGGGGCCGCCAGCCAGGTCGGCAGCGACTTTCCAGAGGAGGACTTCCTAGGGAAGACAAGGAGACGCTCATGAGGCGTTTGATTAATGCTCATACACAATAATGACCGGATGGAGTGGAGAGCGTCGGAGGACCTCCTGCCACCGTGAAACTGGGAGGTCCCTGGACCGTAGGGCCAGTAGGACGGTCTTCCAGACCGTGCCGTTCTCCCTCTCTACTTGCCCGTTCCCCCGGGGGTTGTAGCTGGTCGTCCTGCTTGAGGCTATGCCCTTGCTGAGCAGGAACTGGCGCAGCTCGTCACTCATGAAAGAGGACCCCCTGTCGCTGTGGACGTATGCGGGGCAACCGAACAGTGTGAAGATGGTGTTCAGGGCTTTAATGACTGTGGCCGCGGTCATGTCAGAGCAGGGGATGGCGAATGGGAAGCGGGAGTACTCGTCCACCACATTAAGGAAGTATGTGCTGCGGTCGGTGGAGGGGAGGGGCCCTTTGAAATCCAGACTAAGGCGTTCAAAGGGGCGGGAAGCCTGAATCAGGTGCGCACCATCCGGCCTGAAAAAATGCGGTTTGCATTCTGCGCAGATGTGGCAGTCCCTTGTGACTGTACGGACCTCCTCTAAAGAGTATGGGAGGTTGCGGGACTTGATAAAGTGGAAAAATCGAGTGACCCCCGGGTGGCAGAGGTCCTCGTGGAGGGTTTGGAGGCGGTTAATACGTGCGTTGGCACATGTGCCGCGGGATAGGGCATCGGACGGCTCGTTCAGCTTTCCGGGACGATTCAAGATCTCGTAGTTGAAGGTGGAGAGCTCGATCCTCCACCTTAAGATCTTGTCGTTTTTGATTTTGCCCCGCAGTGCATTATCGAACCTGAAGGCTACCGACCGTTGGTCGGTGAGGAGAGTGAATCTCCTGCCGGCCAGGTAATGCCTCCAATGTCGCACAGCTTCCACTATGGCTTGGGCTTCCTTTTCCACTGAGGAGTGGCGGATTTCTGAAGCGTGGAGGGTTCGGGAGAAAAAGGCCATGGGTCTGCCCGCTTGGTTAAGGGCGGCCGCTAGAGCTACGTCGGAGGCGTCGCTCTCGACCTGGAAGGGGAGGGACTCGTCGATGGCGCGCATCGTGGCCTTTGCAATATCCGCTTTGATGCGGCTGAAAGCCTGGCAAGCCTCTGTCGACAGAGGGAAGGTCGTGGTCTGTATCAGGGGGCGGGCCTTGTCTGTGTACTGGGGGACCCACTGGGCGTAGTATGAAAAAAAACCCAGGCAGCGTTTCAGGGCTTTTGAGCAGTGCGGGAGGGGAAATTCCATGAGGGCGCGTATACGTTCGGGGTCGGGGCCTATTATCCCATTGCGCACTACATAGCCCAGAATGGCTAGCCGGTTGGTGCTAAAAACGCACTTGTCCTCGTTGTACGTGAGGTTCAAGGCTTTGGCGGTCTGGAGGAATTTTTGGAGGTTGGCGTCGTGGTCCTGCTGGTCGTGGCCGCAGATGGTTACATTGTCGAGATACGGGAACGTGGCCCGCAACCCATGTTGATCACCCATTCGGTCCATCTCCTGTTGGAAGACCGAGACCCCGTTTGTGACGCCAAATGGGACCCTTAGGAAATGGTATAAGCGCCCGTCTGCCTCGAAGGCTGTGTACTTGCGGTCACTTGGGCGGATGGGGAGCTGATGGTAGGCGGACTTGAGGTCCACGGTGGAGAAGACTTTATATTGGGCAATCCGATTGACCATGTCGGATATGCGGGGGAGAGGGTACGTGTCTAGTTGTGTGTACCTGTTGATGGTCTGGCTATAGTCTATGACCATCCTTTGTTTCTCCCCTGTCTTCACTACTACCACCTGTGCTCTACAGGGACTATTGCTGGCCTGGATTATGCCTTCCTTTAGCAGCCACTGGACTTCGGACCGAATGAAGGTCCGGTCCTGGGCGCTGTACCGTCTGCTCCTAGTGGCGACGGGTTTGCAATCCGGGGTGAGGTTCGCAAACAAGGACGGGGGTTGCACCTTGAGGGTTGCGAGGCCGCAGATAGTGAGTGGGGGTATTGGGCCGCCGAATTTGAACGTAAGGCTCTGTAGATTGCACTGGAAATCTAATTCCAGTAATGTGGGGGCGCAGAGTTGGGGAAGGACGTGTAGTTTGTAGTTTTTGAATTCCCTCACCTGCACCGTTAGGGTAACTATGCAGAAACCTTTGATCTGTACGGAGTGGGATCCTGCAGCTAGGGAAATCATTTGTGCGCTGGGATAGGTGGTCAAGGAACAGCGTCTTACCGTGTCGGGGTGGATAAAGCTCTCCGTGCTCCCGGAGTCGACTAGGCATGGTGTCTCGTGCCTGTTTATTAGAACTGTTGTCGTCGTCGTCTGGAGTGTCCGGGGCCGAGCTTGATCGAGCGTTATTGAAGCGAGACGTGGTTGTAGTAGTGGAGCGTCTTCCTTGGACCCCGTCGAGCCGTCGACACTGGGGTCCGTTGTTGCCGTCCAAGATGGCATCGGGGATGAACAAATTGGCTGCCCCCATACATCGCACATGGCTGGGGGGTCACAAGATGGCAGCGGGGGTGGACAAAATGGCCGCCCCCATGCGTCGTACAGGTCTGGGGTGGTCCAAGATGGCGGCGCCCTTCCTCCCCTCGTGGTGGCCGGGACCCAAAATGGCGGTGTCTGCTGGTCGCACATGGGGCGCTGGGGTGGTTGGGGAGTGTTAGGACCGCGCGGGGCTCCCTCATCTCTGGGGACAGCGGTGGTCGGGACCCAAATTGGTAGCGCCAGCGGGTCATACGTGGGAACGGGGGGGGCGTTGGGGAGCGTAAGCGGCGTGCAGGGCTCCCTGTTCTCCCGGGACCGCGGTGGTCGGGACCCAGAGTGGCTGCGCCTGCGGGTCGTACATGGGGTGCTGGGGGGGTTGGGGAGTATAAGCGGCGTGCAGGGCTCCCTGTTCTCCCGGGACAGCGGCGACCTCGCGGGACCGGCACACAACCGCGAAATGGCCCTTTTTCCCGCAGCTCTTGCAGATTGCTGCGTGGGCCGGGCAGCGCTGCCGGGGGTGTTTCGCCTGGCCGCAGAAATAGCAGCGGGCGCCCCCGGTGCGACTTGGCGTTTGGACCGCGCAAGCCTGTGGGGTATCCGGGGGGGGGTGGGTTTGTCGCGACGGGTACGTACGGAGCCCAATGGGCTGCCACGCGGTCGGGGCCGTAGGCGTGGGTATTCCGCGCGGCCACGTCTAGGGAGGCTGCTAGGGCCCGTGCCTCTGAGAGTCCTAGCGACTCTTTTTCTAGAGGTCTTTGGAGGATTTGGGAGGAGTGCATACCTGCCACAAAAGCATCGCGCATTAACATGTCCGTGTGTTCATTTGCGTTCACCGAAGGGCAGCTGCAGGCTCGTCCCAAAATCAGCAGCGCGGCGTAGAATTCGTCAATCGATTCTCCGGGACTTTGCCGTCTCGTCGCGAGCTGGTAGCGAGCGTAGATTTGGTTAACTGGGCGGACATAGAGACTTTTCAGTGCTGCGAACGCCATCTGGAAATCCTCCGCGTCTTCGATGAGGGAGAAAATATCCGTGCTTAACCTCGAGTGCAGGACCTGTAGTTTTTGTTCTTCTATGACTCGGCCGGTGGTCGTTCTGATGTAGGCCTTGAAACAAGTCTGCCAGTGCTTGAAGGCTGCTGCCGCGTTCACTGCGTGGGGGCTGATCTTCAGGCATTCCGGGATCATCCTGAGCTCCATAGTCCTTTTTAGGCACGCTTAATAAATTGTGGCGCACAAAGACTCCGAGAGACGAATAGAGTGAAGTCGATGCGGCTTTATAAGCGTGTCTGTTCCCCCGCAGCTCAATAGTAGACTGGCCTGCGGGGGAGGACTCCGGCTTCTTATACTCCGCCTTCAGGGCGGAGCTAGAGGTCAACAGCCAACCAGGACCCGGGATCTGTCAGCCAATGACATTAGGGCTTCCAGTCCCACATGACCCCTAATACATACTACCACAGCCCTCACTTCAGCTCTGATTAAGGATCACACGGATTTGAAATGTTAACTCTGTTTCTGGCTCCACATATATCCTCTGATTTTTTGAGCTTAAATCCTATCATGTTTCGCTTGTCCTGCATTATACCACTGTAGTTTTGTGGTCATGTTTAATTACTTCCAATTCACAAAATATTTCCTGTTTGTTTACTTCTCCCTACAGAATGCTATAATCTAATAACTTTCAGAAATAACTGCAATTTTTGCAGTTTCAAAAGTCCAGTGCCGATGAAATTTGCACTCTCAAAGTCAGCATGAGAAATCAACAATACTGAGCGGTAATCAAAATAATGGAAATCTGCTCCAAACTTGCAAAGCTAGTCTGCAAGTAGGTGCTGTGGCTTAGATGGTGAAAGTGCCTGTCTAGTAAAGAGGAGATCCTGAGCTCAAATCTCAGCAGTGCCTTTATACCTTCTGTCAAAACAAGTAACCTGTTATGAAAAGCTCCCAATTTAATGGTGAATGCAGAGTTTATTGGCAAAATCTCCATGGCACTAACCTTGAAAATGCCCACCCTACTCCTATGTCAAACCTTTCATAGTTCCATTTTTCTCATCTACTCCATCTCATCTACTCCATTGCATTTCCTCTTCACTTCAGCTCTGATGAAGGATCACACGGATTTGAAATGTTAACGCTGTGTCTGGCTCCACATATATCCTCTGAATTTTTGAGCTTCAATCCTATCATGTTTAGCTTCTCATGCAGATTCGCACCATCTGCAGTATTTTCTTTGAATGCATGACAGGATTTACCTCCGGTAATCCTGAAGGAACTTTTTGAATGTTTTTTAGCGCCATCTGTGAGCAACGATTGAATGATTAATTGATTTACTGTGACGAAGAGTGACCCGGACTCGAAATGTTAACTCGGTTCTCTCTTCACAGGTGGTGCCAGACCCGCTGAGATTTTCCGTCATTTCCTGTTTTTCTTTCAGATTTTACATCAGCAGTAATTTGCTTTTATATTGAACGATTTATGTTGCTGCACGTTTGCAAGAACGACTCGGGCGGGATAAAGAATGGGGTTATTTTCCATGATGATGTGGTGCTGACAGATCTATTTATATCCTGAAACTTTGCGATTTGCATAATTTGCTAGTTTACAAGATGAATTTATTTACGTTCACACACTGCCACAACAAACACCAGATGATACCTTTTATTCCCTCTCTCAAAATACAATCTTTGTCTCTGTAGCTTTCCACTCAGATCTCACCGAACTAAACGTAATCTTCTTGAAGTCTTGAAGTCCCAGTGCAGGTCCCTGGGTAAACAGTTGTCAAATCACAAGTCACTGGTAAAAAGCGAGAACAAGCTGAAGAATTTGAGAAAGGAAGCCAAAGGGAGGCTGCCGGTCTGCTTGCGAGGGAAATGTGCTGGTGAGGCAGAATTACCATTGAAGGAAATTCAAAATATACAATATGAGACTTTGAAGTGAGCTATAAGACTGCGTTTGGAATGGGCCCTGGAAGCGCAGTCGGTAGAGCATCTGACTTTTAATCTGAAGATCGATGGGTTTAAGTCCCTGCCTGGGCTTCAACTTTGTCTCAAGGTGTTTTTGTTCCCAATGAACGACAGGAAAAATGAATAAAGAATGCAGGGTGATTTGGTGAAAGTGGATGAACCGTGACAACGTCGTGTTTGCCAAATTGCAATTGCCGTCGACAACTTTCAAGAATTTTTGCTAGATTTTCAGTTAATGTAAAAACTCTCTCCTGGTCTTGTCCTGCATTGCATCACAATAGTTTTGTGGTCATGTTTAATTACTTCCAATTCACAAAATATTTCCTGTTTGTTAACTTCTCCCTGCAGAATGCTATAATCTAATAACTTTCAGAAATAACAGCAATTTTTGCAGTTTCAAAAGTCCAGTGCCAATGAAATTTGCACTCTCAAAGTCAGTATGAGAAATCAACAATACTGAGCGGTAATCAAAATAATGGAAATCTGCTCCAAACTTGCAGAGCTGGTGTGCAAGTAGGCGCTGTGGCTTAGATGGTTAAAGCGCCTGTCTAGTAAACAGGAGATCCTGAGTTCAAATCTCAGCAGTGCCTTTATACCTTTCTGTCAAAACAAGTAACCTGTTATGAAAAGCTCCCAATTTAATGGTGAATGCAGAGTTTGCTGGCAAAATCTCCATGGCACTTACCATGAAGATGTCCTCCCTACTCTAATGTCAAACCTTTCATGGCTCCATTTTTCACGCAACTTCCATTTTCTCATCTACTCCATCTCATCTACTCCATTGCATTTACTCCTCACTTCAGCTCTGATTAAGGATCACACGGATTTGAAATGTTAACGCTGTGTCTGGCTCCACATATATCCTCTGAATTTTTGAACTTCAATCCTATCATGTATGGCTTCTCATGCAGATTCGCACCATCTGCAGTATTTTCTTTGAATGCATGACAGGATTTACCTCCGGTAATCCTGAAGGAACTTTTTGAATGTTTTTTAGCGACATCTGGGAGAAACGATTGAATGATTAATTGATTTACTGGGAAGAAGAGTGACCCGGACTCGAAATGTTAACTCGGTTCTCTCTTCACAGGTGGTGCCAGACCCGCTGAGATTTTCCATCATTTCCTGTTTTTCTTTCAGATTTTACATCCGCAGTAATTTGCTTTTATATTGAACGATTTATGTTGCTGCACGTTTGCAAGAACGACTCGGGCGGTATAAAGGATGGGGTTATTTTCCATGATGATGTGGTGCTGACAGATCTATTTATATCCTGAAACTTTGCGATTTGCATAATTTGCTAGTTTACTAGATGAATTTATTTACGTTCACACACTGCCACAACAAACACCAGATGATACCTTTTATTCCCTCTCTCAAAATACAATCTTTGTCTCTGTCGCTTCCCACTCAGATCTCACCGAACTAAACGTAATCTTCAAAGTCTTGAAGTCCCAGTGCAGGTCCCTGGGTAAACAGTTGTCACATCACAAGTCACTGGTAAAAAGCGAGAACAAGCTGAAGAATTTGAGAAAGGAAGCCAAAGGGAGGCTGCCGGTCTGCTTGCGAGGGAAATGTGCTGGTGAGGCTGACTTACCATTGAAGGAAATTCAAAATATACAATATGAGACTTTGAAGTGAGCAAAAAGACTGCGTTTGGAATGGGCCCTGGAAGCGCAGTCGGTAGAGCATCTGACTTTTAATCTGAAGATCGATGTGTTTAAGTCCCTGACTGGGCTTCAACTTTGTCTCAAGCCGTTTTTGTTCCCAATGAACGACAGGAAAAAAGAATAAAGAATGCAGGGTGATTTTGGGAAACTGGATGAACCGTGACAACGTTGTGTTTGCCAAATTGCAATTGGCGTCGACAACTTTCAAGAATTTCTGCTAGATTTTCAGTTAATGTATAAACTCTCTCCTGGTCTTGTCCTGCATTGTATCACAATAGTTTTGTGGTCATGTTTAATTACTTCAAATTCACAACATATTTCCTGTTTGTTTACTTTTACCTGCAGAATGCGATAATCTAATACTTTCAGAAATAACTGCAATTTTTGCTGTTTCAAAAGTCCAGTGCCAATGAAATTTGCACTCTCAAAGTCAGTATGAGAAATCAACAATACTGAGCGGTAATCAAAATAATGGAAATCTGCTCCAAACTTGCAGAGTTGGCGTGCAAGTAGGCGCTGTGGCTTAGATGGTTGAAGCGCCTGTCTAGTAAACAGGAGATCCTGAGTTCAAATCTCAGCAGTGCCTTTATACCTTTACGTCAAAACAAGTCAACTGTTATGAAAAGCTCCCAATTTAATGGTGAATGCAGAGTTTACTGGCAAAATCTCCATGGCACTTACCTTGAAGATGTCAAACCTTTCATAGCTCCATTTTTCACGCAACATCCATTTTCTCATCTACTCCATCTCATCTACTCCATTGCATTTACTCCTCACTTCAGCTCTGATTAAGGATCACACGGATTTGAAATGTTAACGCTGTGTCTGGCTCCACATATATCCTCTGAATTTTTGAGCTTCAATCCTATCATGTTTAGCTTCTCATGCAGATTCGCACCATCTGCAGTATTTTCTTTGAATGCATGACAGGATTTACCTCCGGTAATCCTGAAGGAACTTTTTGAATGTTTTTTAGCGACATCTGGGAGAAACGATTGAATGATTAATTGATTTACTGGGACGAAGAGTGACCCGGACTCGAAATGTTAACTCGGTTCTCTCTTCACAGGTGGTGCCAAACCCGCTGAGATTTTCCATCATTTCCTGTTTTTCTTTCAGATTTTACATCCGCAGTAATTTGCTTTTATATTGAACGATTTATGTTGCTGCACGTTTGCAAGAACGACTCGGGCGGTATAAAGGATGGGGTTATTTTCCATGATGATGTGGTGCTGACAGATCTATTTATATCCTGAAACTTTGCGATTTGCATAATTTGCTAGTTTACTAGATGAATTTATTTACGTTCACACACTGCCACAACAAACACCAGATGATACCTTTTATTCCCTCTCTCAAAATACAATCTTTGTCTCTGTCGCTTCCCACTCAGATCTCACCGAACTAAACGTAATCTTCAAAGTCTTGAAGTCCCAGTGCAGGTCCCTGGGTAAACAGTTGTCACATCACAAGTCACTGGTAAAAAGCGAGAACAAGCTGAAGAATTTGAGAAAGGAAGCCAAAGGGAGGCTGCCGGTCTGCTTGCGAGGGAAATGTGCTGGTGAGGCTGAATTACCATTGAAGGAAATTCAAAATATACAATATGAGACTTTGAAGTGAGCAAAAAGACTGCGTTTGGAATGGGCCCTGTAAGCGCAGTCGGTAGAGCATCTGACTTTTAATCTGAAGATCGATGTGTTTAAGTCCCTGCCTGGGCTTCAACTTTGTCTCAAGCCGTTTTTGTTCCCAATGAACGACAGGAAAAAAGAATAAAGAATGCAGGGTGATTTTGGGAAAGTGGATGAACTGTGACAACGTTGTGTTTGCCAAATTGCAATTGGCGTCGACAACTTTCAAGAATTTCTGCTAGATTTTCAGTTAATGTATAAACTCTCTCCTGGTCTTGTCCTGCATTGTATCACAATAGTTTTGTGGTCATGTTTAATTACTTCAAATTCACAACATATTTCCTGTATGTTTACTTTTACCTGCAGAATGCGATAATCTAATAACTTTCAGAAATAACTGCAATTTTTGCAGTTTCAAAAGTCCAGTGCCAATGAAATTTGCACTCTCAAAGCCAGTCTGAGAAATCAACAATACTGAGCGGTAATCAAAATAATGGAAATCTGCTCCAAACTTGCAGAGCTGGCGTGCAAGTAGGCGCTGTGGCTTAGATGGTTGAAGCGCCTGTCTAGTAAACAGGAGATCCTGATTTCAAATCTCAGCAGTACCTTCATACCTTTCTGTCAAAACAAGTAACCTGTTATGAAAAGCTCCCAATTTAATGGTGAATGCAGAGTTTACTGGCAAAATCTCCATGGCACTAACCTTGAAGATGCTCTCCCTACTCTTATGTTAAACCTTTCATAGCTCCATTTTTCACGCTACTTCCATTTTCCCATCTACTCCATCTCATCTACTCCATTGCATTTACTCCTCACTTCAGCTCTGATTAAGGATCACACGGATTTGAAATGTTAACTCTGTGTCTGGCTCCACATATATCCTCTGAATTTTTGAGCTTCAATCCTATCATGTTTAGCTTCTCATGCAGATTTGCAACATCCGCAGTATTTTCTTTGAATGCATGACAGGATTTACCTCCGGTAATCCTGAAGGAACATTTTGAATGTTTTTTAGCGACATCTGTGAGCAACGATTGAATGATTAATTGATTTACTGTGACGAAGAGTGACCCGGACTCGAAATGTTAACTCGGTTCTCTCTTCACAGGTGGTGCCAGACCCGCTGAGATTTTCCATCATTTCCTGTTTTTCTTTCAGATTTTACATCCGCAGTAATTTGCTTTTATATTGAACGATTTATGTTGCTGCACGTTTGCAAGAACGACTCGGGCGGTATAAAGGATGGGGTTATTTTCCATGATAATGTGGTGCTGACAGATCTATTTATATCCTGAAACTTTGCGATTTGCATAATTTGCTAGTTTACTCGATGAATTTTTTTACGTTCACACACTGCCACAACAAACACCAGATTATATCTTTTATTCCCTCTCTCAAAATACAATCTTTGTCTCTGTAGCTTCCCACTCAGATCTCACCGAACTAAACGTAATCTTCAAAGTCTTGAAGTCCCAGTGCAGGTCCCTGGGTAAACAGTTGTCAAATCACAAGTCACTGGTAAAAAGCGAGAACAAGCTGAAGAATTTGAGAAAGGAAGCCAAAGGGAGGCTGCCAGTCTGCTTGCGAGGGAAATGTGCTGGTGAGGCTGAATTACCATTGAAGGAAATTCAAAATATACAATATGAGACTTTGAAGTGAGCTATAAGACTGCGTTTGGAATGGGCCCTGGAAGCGCAGTCGGTAGAGCATCTGACTTTTAATCTGAAGATCGATGGCTTTAAGTCCCTGCCTGGGCTTCAACTTTGTCTCAAGGCGTCTTTGTTCCCAATGAACAACAGGAAAAAAGAATAAAGAATGCAGGGTGATTTGGTGAAAGTTGATGAACCGTGACAACGTCGTGTTTGCCAAATTGCAATTGCCGTCGACAACTTTCAACAATTTCTGCTAGATTTTCAGTTTATGTATAAACTCTCTCCTGGTCTTGTCCTGCATTGTATCACAATAGTTTTGTGGTCATGTTTAATTACTTCCAATTCACAAAATATTTCCTGTTTGTTTACTTCTCCCTGCAGAATGCTATAATCTAATAACTTTCAGAAATAACAGCAATTTTTGCAGTTTCAAAAGTCCAGTGCCAATGAAATTTGCACTCTCAAAGTCAGTATGAGAAATCAACAATACTGAGCGGTAATCAAAATAATGGAAATCTGCTCCAAACTTGCAGAGCTGGTGTGCAAGTAGGCGCTGTGGCTTAAATGGTTAAAGCGCCTGTCTCGTAAACAGGAGATCCTGAGTTCAAATCTCAGCAGTGCCTTTATACCTTTCTGTCAAAACAAGTAACCTGATATGAAAAACTCCCAATTTAATGCTGAATGCAGAGTTTATTGGCAAAATCTCCATGGCACTTACCTTGAAGATGCCCTCCCTACTCTAATGTCAAACCTTTCATAGCACCATTTTTCACGCAACTTCCATTTTCTCATCTACTCCATCTCATCTACTCCATTGCATTTACTCCTCACTTCAGCTCTGATTAAGGATCACACGGATTTGAAATGTTAACGCTGTGTCTGGCTCCACATATATCCTCTGAATTTTTGAACTTCAATCCTATCATGTTTAGCTTCTCATGCAGATTCGCACCATCTGCAGTATTTTCTTTGAATGCATGACAGGATTTACCTCCGGTAATCCTGAAGGAACTTTTTGAATGTTTTTTAGCGACATCTGTGAGCAACGATTGAATGATTAATTGATTTACTGGGACGAAGAGTGACCCGGACTCGAAATGCTAACTCGGTTCTCTCTTCACAGGTGGTGCCAGACCCGCTGAGATTTTCCATCATTTCCTGTTTTTCTTTCAGATTTTACATCCGAAGTAATTTGCTTTTATATTGAACGATTTATGTTGCTGCACGTTTGCAAGAACGACTCGGGCGGTATAAAGGATGGGGTTATTTTCCATGATGATGTGGTGCTGACAGATCTATTTATATCCTGAAACTTTGCGATTTGCATAATTTGCTAGTTTACTAGATGAATTTATTTACGTTCACACACTGCCACAACAAACACCAGATGATACCTTTTATTCCCTCTCTCAAAATACAATCTTTGTCTCTGTAGCTTCCCACTCAGATCTCACCGAACTAAACGTAATCTTCAAAGTCTTGAAGTCCCAGTGCAGGTCCCTGGGTAAACAGTTGTCACATCACAAGTCACTGGTAAAAAGCGAGAACAAGCTGAAGAATTTGAGAAAGGAAGCCAAAGGGAGGCTGCCGGTCTGCTTGCGAGGGAAATGTGCTGGTGAGGCTGAATTACCATTGACGGAAATTCAAAATATACAATATGAGACTTTGAAGTGAGCTATAAGACTGCGTTTGGAATGGGCCCTTGAAGCGCAGTCGGTAGAGCATCTGACTTTTAATCTGAAGATCGATGGGTTTCAGTCCCTGCCTGGGCTTCAACTTTGTCTCAAGGTGTTTTTGTTCCCAATGAACGAAAGGAAAAAAGAATAAAGAATGCAGGGTGATTTTGGGAAACTGGATGAACCGTGACAACGTCGTGTTTGCCAAATTGCAATTGCCGTCGACAACTTTCAACAATTTCTGCTAGATTTTCAGTTAATGTAAAAACTCTCTCCTGGTCTTGTCCTGCATTGTATCACAATAGTTTTGTGGTCATGTTTAATTACTTCCAATTCACAAAATATTTCCTGTTTGTTAACTTCTCCCTGCAGAATGCTATAATCTAATAACTTTCAGAAATAACAGCAATTTTTGCAGTTTCAAAAGTCCAGTGCCAATGAAATTTGCACTCGCAAAGTCAGCATGAGAAATCAACAATATTGAGCGGTAATCAAAATAATGGAAATCTGCTCCAAACTTGCAGAGCTGGTCTGCCAGTAGGGCTGTGGCTTAGATGGTTAAAGTGCCTGTCTGGTAAACAGGGGATCCTTAGTTCAAATATCAGCGTTCCTTTACACCTTTCTGTCAAAACAAGTAACCTGTTATGAAAAGCTCCCAATTTTATGGTGAATGCAGAGTTTATTGGCAAAGTCTCCATGGCACTACCCTTGAAGATGCTCTCCCTGCTCTTATGTCAAACCTTTCATAGCTCCATTTTTCACGCAACTTCCATTTTCTCATCTACTCCATCTCATCTACTCCATTGCATTTACTCCTCACTTCAGCTCTGATTAAGGATCACACGGATTTGAAATGTTAACGCTGTGTCTGGCTCCACATATATCCTCTCAATTTTTGAGCTTCAATCCTATCATGTTTAGCTTCTCCTGCAGATTCGCAACATCCGCAGTATTTTCTTTCAATGCATGACAGGATTTACCTCCGGTAATCCTGAAGGAACATTTTGAATGTTTTTTAGCGACATCTGTGAGCAACGATTGAATGATTAATTGATTTACTGTGACGAAGAGTGACCCGGACTCGAAATGTTAACTCGGTTCTCTCTTCACAGGTGGTGCCAGACCCGCTGAGATTTTCCATCATTTCCTGTTTTCTTTCAGATTTTACATCCGCAGTAATTTGCTTTAATATTGAACGATTTATGTTGCTGCACGTTTGCAAGAACGACTCGGGCGGTATAAAGGATGGGGTTATTTTCCATGATAATGTGGTGCTGACAGATCTATTTATATCCTGAAACTTTGCGATTTGCATAATTTGCTAGTTTACTCGATGAATTTTTTTACGTTCACACACTGCCACAACAAACACCAGATGATATCTTTAATTCCCTCTCTCAAAATACAATCTTTGTCTCTGTAACTTCCCACTCAGATCTCACCGAACTAAACGTAATCTTCAAAGTCTTGAAGTCTCAGTGCTGGTCCCCGGGTAAACAGTTGTCACATCACAAGTCACTGGTAAAAAGCGAGTACAAGCTGAAGAATTTGAGAAAGGAAGCCAAAGGGAGGCTGCCGGTCTGCTTGTGAGGGAAATGTGCTGGTGAGGCTGAATTACCATTGAAGGAAATTCAAAATATACAATATGAGACATTGAAGTGAGCTATAAGACTGTGTTTGGAATGGGCCCTGGAAGCGCAGTCGGTAGAGCATCTGACTTTTAATCTGAAGGTCGATGGGTTTAAGTCCCTGCCTGGGCTTCAAGTTTGTCTCAAGGCGTTTTTGTTCCCAATGAACGACAGGAAAAAAAATAAAGAATGCAGGGAGATTTTGGGAAAGTGGATGAACCGTGACAACGTCGTGTTTGCCGAATTGCAATTGCCGTCGACAACTTTCAAGAATTTCTGCTAGATTTTCAGTTATTGTAAAAACTCTCTCCTGGTCTTGTCCTGCATTATACCACTGTAGTTTTGTGGTCATGTTTAATTACTTCCAATTCACAAAATAGTTCCTGTTTGTTTACTTCTCCCTGCAGAATGCTATAATCTAATAACTTTCAGAAATAACTGCAATTTTTGCAGTTTCAAAAGTCCAGTGCCGATGAAATTTGCACTCTCAAAGTCAGCATGAGAAATCAACAATACTGAGCGGTAATCAAAATAATGGAAATCTGCTCCAAACTTGCAGAGCGAGTCTGCAAGTAGGTGCTGTGGCTTAGATGGTAAAAGCGCCTGTCTAGTAAACAGGGGATCCTGAGTTCAAATCTCAGCAGTGCCTTTATACCTTTATGTCAAAACAAGTAACCTGTTATGAAAAGCTCCCAATTTAATGGTGAATGCAGAGTTTCTTGGCAAGATCTCCATGGCACTAACCTTGAAGATGCCCTCTCGACTCTTATGTCAAACCTTTCATAGCTCCATTTTTCACGCAACTTCCATTTTCTCATCTACTCCATCTCATCGACTCCATTGCATTTACTCCTCACTTCAGCTCTGATTCAGGATCACACGGATTTGAAATGTTAACGCTGTGTCTGGCTCCACATATATCCTCTGAACTTTTGAGCTTCAATCCTATCATGTTTAGCTTCTCATGCAGATTCGCACCATCTGCAGTATTTTCTTTGAATGCATGACAGGATTTACCTCCGGTAATCCTGAAGGAACTTTTTGAATGTTTTTTAGCGACATCTGTGGGCAACGATTGAATGATTAATTGATTTACTGGGACGAAGAGTGACCCGGACTCGAAATGTTAACTCGGTTCTCCCTTCACAGGTGGTGCCAGACCCGCTGAGATTTTCCATCATTTCCTGTTTTTCTTTCAGATTTTACATCCAAAGTAATTTGCTTTTATATTGAACGATTTATGTTGCTGCACGTTTGCAAGAACGACTCGGGCGGGATAAAGGATGGGGTTATTTTCCATGATGATGTGGTGCTGACAAATCTATTTATATCCTGAAACTTTGCGATTTGCATAATTTGCTAGTTTACAAGATGAATTTAAATACGTTCACACACTGCCACAACAAACACCAGATGATACCTTTTATTCCCTCTCTCAAAATACAATCTTTGTCTCTGTAGCTTCCCACTCAGATCTCACCGAACTAAACGTAATCTTCAAAGTCTTGAAGTCCCAGTGCAGGTCCCTGGGTAAACAGTTGTCACATCACAAGTCACTGGTAAAAAGCGAGAACAAGCTGAAGAATTTGAGAAAGGACGCCAAAGGGAGGCTGCCGGTCTGCTTGCGAGGGAAATGTGCTGGTGAGGCTGAATTACCATTGAAGGAAATTCAAAATATACAATATGAGACTTTGAAGTGAGCTATAAGACTGCGTTTGGAATGGGCCCTAGAAGCGCAGTCGGTAGAGCATCTGACTTTTAATCTGAAGATCGATGGGTTTCAGTCCCTGCCTGGGCTTCAACTTTGTCTCAAGGTGTTTTTGTTCCCAATGAACTAAAGGAAAAAAGAATAAAGAATGCAGGGTGATTTTGGGAAACTGGATGAACCGTGACAACATCGTGTTTGCCAAATTGCAATTGCCGTCGACAACTTTCAAGAATTTTTGCTAAATTTTCAGTTAATGTAAAAACTCTCTCCTGGTCTTGTCCTGCATTGTATCACAATAGTTTTGTGGTCATGTTTAATTACTTCCAATTCACAAAATATTTCCTGTTTGTTAACTTCTCCCTGCAGAATGCTATAATCTAATAACTTTCAGAAATAACAGCAATTTTTGCAGTTTCAAAAGTCCAGTGCCAATGAAATTTGCACTCTCAAAGTCAGCATGAGAAATCAACAATACTGAGCGGTAATCAAAATAATGGAAATCTGCTCCAAACTTGCAGAGCTGGTCTGCCAGTAGGGCTGTGGCTTAGATGTTAAAGTTCCTGTCTAGTAAACAGGGGATCCTGAGTTCAAATCTCAGCGTTTCTTTACACCTTTCTGTCAAAACAAGTAACCTGTTATGAAAAGCTCCCAATTTAATGGTGAATGCAGAGTTTATTGGCAACATCTCCATGGCACTAACCTTGAAGATGCTCTCCCTACTCTTATGTCAAACCTTTCATAGCTCCATTTTTCACGCTACTTCCATTTTCCCATCTACTCCATCTCATCTACTCCATTGCATTTACTCCTCACTTCAGCTCTGATTAAGGATCACACTGATTTGAAATGTTAACTCTGTGTCTGGCTCCACATATATCCTCTGAATTTTTGAGCTTCAATCCTATCATGTTTAGCTTCTCATGCAGATTTGCAACATCCGCAGTATTTTCTTTGAATGCATGACAGGATTTACCTCCGGTAATCCTGAAGGAACATTTTGAATGTTTTTTAGCGACATCTGTGAGCAACGATTGAATGATTAATTGATTTACTGTGACGAAGAGTGACCCGGACTCGAAATGTTAACTCGGTTCTCTCTTCACAGGTGGTGCCAGACCCGCTGAGATTTTCCATCATTTCCTGTTTTTCTTTCAGATTTTACATCCGCAGTAATTTGCTTTTATATTGAACGATTTATGTTGCTGCACGTTTGCAAGAACGACTCGGGCGGTATAAAGGATGGGGTTATTTTCCATGATAATGTGGTGCTGACAGATCTATTTATATCCTGAAACTTTGCGATTTGCATAATTTGCTAGTTTACTAGATGAATTTTTTTACGTTCACACACTGCCACAACAAACACCAGATGATACCTTTTATTCCCTCTCTCAAAATACAATCTTTGTCTCTGTAGCTTCCCACTCAGATCTCACCGAACTAAACGTAATCTTCAAAGTCTTGAAGTCCCAGTGCAGGTCCCTGGGTAAACAGTTGTCACATCACAAGTCACTGGTAAAAAGCGAGTACAAGCTGAAGAATTTGAGAAAGGAAGCCAAAGGGAGGCTGCCGGTCTGCTTGCGAGGGAAATGTGCTGGTGAGGCTGAATTACCATTGAAGGAAATTCAATATATACAATATGAGACATTGAAGTGAGCTATAAGACTGCGTTTGGAATGGGCCCTGGAAGCGCAGTCGGTAGAGCATCTGACTTTTAATCTGAAGGTCGATGGGTTAAAGTCCCTGCCTGGGCTTCAAGTTTGTCTCAAGGCGTTTTTGTTCCCAATGAACGACAGGAAAAAAAAATAAAGAATGCAGGGTGATTTTGGGAAAGTGGATGAACCGTGACAACGTCGTGTTTGCCGAATTGCAATTGCCGTCGACAACTTTCAAGAATTTCTGCTAGATTTTCAGTTAATGTAAAAACTCTCTCCTGGTCTTGTCCTGCATTATACCAATGTAGTTTTGTGGTCATGTTTAATTACTTCCAATTCACAAAATAGTTCCTGTTTGTTTACTTCTCCCTGCAGAATGCTATAATCTAATAACTTTCAGAAATAACTGCAATTTTTGCAGTTTCAAAAGTCCAGTGCCGATGAAATTTGCACTCTCAAAGTCAGCATGAGAAATCAACAATACTGAGCGGTAATCAAAATAATGGAAATCTGCTCCAAACTTGCAGAGCCAGTCTGCAAGTAGGTGCTGTGGCTTAGATGGTAAAAGCGCCTGTCTAGTAAACAGGAGATCCTGAGTTCAAATCTCAGCAGTGCCTTTATGTCAAAACAAGTAACCTGTTATGAAAAGCTCCCAATTTAATGGTGAATGCAGAGTTTATTGGCAAAATCTCCATGGCATTAACCTTGAAGATGCCCTCTCGACTCTTATGTCAAACCTTTCATAGATCCATTTTTCACGCAACTTCCATTTTCTCATCTACTCCATCTCATCGACTCCATTGCATTTACTCCTCACTTCAGCTCTGATTAAGGATCACACGGATTTGAAATGTTAACGCTGTGTCTGGCTCCACATATATCCTCTCAATTTTTGAGCTTCAATCCTATCATGTTTAGCTTCTCATGCAGATTCGCAACATCCGCAGTATTTTCTTTCAATGCATGACAGGATTTACCTCCGGTAATCCTGAAGGAACATTTTGAATGTTTTTTAGCGACATCTTTGAGCAACGATTGAATGATTAATTGATTTACTGTGACGAAGAGTGACCCGGACTCGAAATGTTAACTCGGTTCTCTCTTCACAGATGGTGCCAGACCCGCTGAGATTTTCCATCATTTCCTGTTTTCCTTTCAGATTTTACATCCGCGGTAATTTGCTTTTATATTGAACGATTTATGTTGCCGCACGTTTGCAAGAACGACTCGGGCGGGATAAAGGATGGGGTTATTTTCCATGATGATGTGGTGCTGACAGATCTATTTATATCCTGAAACTTTGCGATTTGCATAATTTGCTAGTTTACTAGATGAATTTATTTACTTTAACACTCTGCCACAACAAACACCAGATGATACCTTTTATTCCCTTTCTCAAAATACAACCTTTGTCTCTGTAGCCTCCCACTCAGATCTCACCGAACTAAACGTAATCTTCAAAGTCTTGAAGTCCCAGTGCAGGTCCCTGGGTAAACAGTTGTCACATCACAAGTCACTGGTAAAAAGCGAGTACAAGCTGAAGAATTTGAGAAAGGAAGCCAAAGGGAGGCTGCCAGTCTGCTTGCGAGGGAAATGTGCTGGTGAGGCTGAATTACCATTGAAGGAAATTCAAATTATACAATATGAAACATTGAAGTGAGCTATAAGACTGCGTTTTGAATGGGCCCTGGAAGCGCAGTCGGTAGAGCATCTGACTTTTAATCTGAAGGTCGATGGGTTTAAGTCCCTGCCTGGGCTTCAACTTTGTCTCAAGGCGTCTTTGTTCCCAATGAACGACAGGAAAAAAGAATAAAGAATGCAGGGTGATTTTGGGAAAGTGGATGAACCGTGACAACGTCGTGTTTGCCAAATTGCAATTGCCGTCGACAACTTTCAACAATTTCTGCTAGATTTTCAGTTAATGTAAAAACTCTCTCCTGGTCTTGTCCTGCATTATACCACTGTAGTTTTGTGGTCATGTTTAATTACTTCCAATTCACAAAATATTTCCTGTTTGTTTACTAGTCCCTGCAGAATGCTATAATCTAATAACTTTCAGAAATAACTGCAATTTTTGCAGTTTCAAAAGTCCAGTGCCAATGAAATTTGCACTCTCAAAGTCAGCATGAGAAATCAACAATACTGAGCGGTAATCAAAATGATGGAAATCTGCTCCAAACTTGCAGAGCTCGTGTGCCAGTAGGTGCTGTGGCTTAGATGGTTAAAGCGCCTGTCTAGTTAACAGGAGATCCTGAGTTCAAATCTCAGCAGTGCCTTTATACCTTTACGTCAAAACAAGTAACCTGTTATGAAATGCTCCCAATTTAATGGTGAATGCAGAGTTTATTGGCAACATCTCCATGGCACTAACCTTGAAGATGCTCTCCCTACTCTTATGTCAAACCTTTCATAGCTCCATTTTTCACGCTACTTCCATTTTCCCATCTACTCCATCTCATCTACTCCATTGCATTTACTCCTCACTTCAGCTCTGATTAAGGATCACACTGATTTGAAATGTTAACTCTGTGTCTGGCTCCACATATATCCTCTGAATTTTTGAGCTTCAATCCTATCATGTTTAGCTTCTCATGCAGATTTGCAACATCCGCAGTATTTTCTTTGAATGCATGACAGGATTTACCTCCGGTAATCCTGAAGGAACATTTTGAATGTTTTTTAGCGACATCTGTGAGCAACGATTGAATGATTAATTGATTTACTGTGACGAAGAGTGACCCGGACTCGAAATGTTAACTCGGTTCTCTCTTCACAGGTGGTGCCAGACCCGCTGAGATTTTCCATCATTTCCTGTTTTTCTTTCAGATTTTACATCCGCAGTAATTTGCTTTTATATTGAACGATTTATGTTGCTGGACGTTTGCAAGAACGACTCGGGCGGTATAAAGGATGGGGTTATTTTCCATGATAATGTGGTGCTGACAGATCTATTTATATCCTGAAACTTTGCGATTTGCATAATTTGCTAGTTTACTAGATGAATTTTTTTACGTTCACACACTGCCACAACAAACACCAGATGATACCTTTTATTCCCTCTCTCAAAATACAATCTTTGTCTCTGTAGCTTCCCACTCAGATCTCACCGAACTAAACGTAATCTTCAAAGTCTTGAAGTCCCAGTACAGGTCCCTGGGTAAACAGTTGTCACATCACAAGTCACTGGTAAAAAGCGAGTACAAGCTGAAGAATTTGAGAAAGGAAGCCAAAGGGAGGCTGCCGGTCTGCTTGCGAGGGAAATGTGCTGGTGAGGCTGAATTACCATTGAAGGAAATTCAATATATACAATATGAGACATTGAAGTGAGCTATAAGACTGCGTTTGGAATGGGCCCTGGAAGCGCAGTCGGTAGAGCATCTGACTTTTAATCTGAAGGTCGATGGGTTAAAGTCCCTGCCTGGGCTTCAAGTTTGTCTCAAGGCGTTTTTGTTCCCAATGAACGACAGGAAAAAAAAATAAAGAATGCAGGGTGATTTTGGGAAAGTGGATGAACCGTGACAACGTCGTGTTTGCCGAATTGCAATTGCCGTCGACAACTTTCAAGAATTTCTGCTAGATTTTCAGTTAATGTAAAAACTCTCTCCTGGTCTTGTCCTGCATTATACCACTGTAGTTTTGTGGTCATGTTTAATTACTTCCAATTCACAAAATAGTTCCTGTTTGTTTACTTCTCCCTGCAGAATGCTATAATCTAATAACTTTCAGAAATAACTG
The DNA here is from genome assembly GCF_047496885.1 of Scyliorhinus torazame. Classification (NCBI taxonomy): domain Eukaryota; kingdom Metazoa; phylum Chordata; class Chondrichthyes; order Carcharhiniformes; family Scyliorhinidae; genus Scyliorhinus; species Scyliorhinus torazame. The sequence continues at coordinate 52,535,529 of NC_092710.1, forward strand.
CAATTTTTGCAGTTTCAAAAGTCCAGTGCCGATGAAATTTGCACTCTCAAAGTCAGCATGAGAAATCAACAATACTGAGCGGTAATCAAAATAATGGAAATCTGCTCCAAACTTGCAGAGCTCGTTTGCCAGTAGGTGCTGTGGCTTAGATGGTTAAAGTGCCTGTCTAGTAAACAGGAGATCCTGAGTTCAAATCTCAGCAGTGCCTTTATACCTTTACGTCAAAACAAGTAACCTGTTATGAAACGCTCCCAATTTAATGGTGAATGCAGAGTTTATTGGCAACATCTCCATGGCACTAACCTTGAAGATGCTCTCCCTACTCTTATGTCAAACCTTTCATAGTTCCATTTTTCACGCTACTTCCATTTTCCCATCTACTCCATCTCATCTACTCCATTGCATTTACTCCTCACTTCAGCTCTGATTAAGGATCACACTGATTTGAAATGTTAACTCTGTGTCTGGCTCCACATATATCCTCTGAATTTTTGAGCTTCAATCCTATCATGTTTAACTTCTCATGCAGATTTGCAACATCCGCAGTATTTTCTTTGAATGCATGACAGGATTTACCTCCGGTAATCCTGAAGGAACATTTTGAATGTTTTTTAGCGACATCTGTGAGCAACGATTGAATGATTAATTGATTTACTGTGACGAAGAGTGACCCGGACTCGAAATGTTAACTCGGTTCTCTCTTCACAGGTGGTGCCAGACCCGCTGAGATTTTCCATCATTTCCTGTTTTTCTTTCAGATTTTACATCCGCAGTAATTTGCTTTTATATTGAACGATTTATGTTGCTGCACGTTTGCAAGAACGACTCGGGCGGGATAAAGGATGGGGTTATTTTCCATGATGATGTGGTGCTGACAGATCTATTTATATCCTGAAACTTTGCGATTTGCATAATTTGCTAGTTTACTAGATGAATTTTTTTACGTTCACACACTGCCACAACAAACACCAGATGATACCTTTTATTCCCTCTCTCAAAATACAATCTTTGTCTCTGTAGCTTCCCACTCAGATCTCACCGAACTAAACGTAATCTTCAAAGTCTTGAAGTCCCAGTGCAGGTCCCTGGGTAAACAGTTGTCACATCACAAGTCACTGGTAAAAAGCGAGTACAAGCTGAAGAATTTGAGAAAGGAAGCCAAAGGGAGGCTGCCGGTCTGCTTGCGAGGGAAATGTGCTGGTGAGGCTGAATTACCATTGAAGGAAATTCAATATATACAATATGAGACATTGAAGTGAGCTATAAGACTGCGTTTGGAATGGGCCCTGGAAGCGCAGTCGGTAGAGCATCTGACTTTTAATCTGAAGGTCGATGGGTTAAAGTCCCTGCCTGGGCTTCAAGTTTGTCTCAAGGCGTTTTTGTTCCCAATGAACGACAGGAAAAAAAAAAAAAGAATGCAGGGTGATTTTGGGAAAGTGGATGAACCGTGACAACGTCGTGTTTGCCGAATTGCAATTGCCGTCGACAACTTTCAAGAATTTCTGCTAGATTTTCAGTTAATGTAAAAACTCTCTCCTGGTCTTGTCCTGCATTATACCAATGTAGTTTTGTGGTCATGTTTAATTACTTCCAATTCACAAAATAGTTCCTGTTTGTTTACTTCTCCCTGCAGAATGCTATAATCTAATAACTTTCAGAAATAACTGCAATTTTTGCAGTTTCAAAAGTCCAGTGCCGATGAAATTTGCACTCTCAAAGTCAGCATGAGAAATCAACAATACTGAGCGGTAATCAAAATAATGGAAATCTGCTCCAAACTTGCAGAGCGAGTCTGCAAGTAGGTGCTGTGGCTTAGATGGTAAAAGCGCCTGTCTAGTAAACAGGAGATCCCGAGTTCAAATCTCAGCAGTGCCTTTATGCCTTTATGTCAAAACAAGTAACCTGTTATGAAAAGCTCCCAATTTAATGGTGAATGCAGAGTTTATTGGCAAAATCTCCATGGCATTAACCTTGAAGATGCCCTCTCGACTCTTATGTCAAACCTTTCATAGATCCATTTTTCACGCAACTTCCATTTTCTCATCTACTCCATCTCATCGACTCCATTGCATTTACTCCTCACTTCAGCTCTGATTAAGGATCACACGGATTTGAAATGTTAACGCTGTGTCTGGCTCCACATATATCCTCTCAATTTTTGAGCTTCAATCCTATCATGTTTAGCTTCTCATGCAGATTCGCAACATCCGCAGTATTTTCTTTCAATGCATGACAGGATTTACCTCCGGTAATCCAGAAGGAACATTTTGAATGTTTTTTAGCGACATCTTTGAGCAACGATTGAATGATTAATTGATTTACTGTGACGAAGAGTGACCCGGACTCGAAATGTTAACTCGGTTCTCTCTTCACAGATGGTGCCAGACCCGCTGAGATTTTCCATCATTTCCTGTTTTCCTTTCAGATTTTACATCCGCGGTAATTTGCTTTTATATTGAACGATTTATGTTGCCGCACGTTTGCAAGAACGACTCGGGCGGGATAAAGGATGGGGTTATTTTCCATGATGATGTGGTGCTGACAGATCTATTTATATCCTGAAACTTTGCGATTTGCATAATTTGCTAGTTTACTAGATGAATTTATTTACTTTAACACTCTGCCACAACAAACACCAGATGATACCTTTTATTCCCTTTCTCAAAATACAATCTTTGTCTCTGTAGCCTCCCACTCAGATCTCACCGAACTAAACGTAATCTTCAAAGTCTTGAAGTCCCAGTGCAGGTCCCTGGGTAAACAGTTGTCACATCACAAGTCACTGGTAAAAAGCGAGTACAAGCTGAAGAATTTGAGAAAGGAAGCCAAAGGGAGGCTGCCAGTCTGCTTGCGAGGGAAATGTGCTGGTGAGGCTGAATTACCATTGAAGGAAATTCAAATTATACAATATGAAACATTGAAGTGAGCTATAAGACTGCGTTTTGAATGGGCCCTGGAAGCGCAGTCGGTAGAGCATCTGACTTTTAATCTGAAGGTCGATGGGTTTAAGTCCCTGCCTGGGCTTCAACTTTGTCTCAAGGCGTCTTTGTTCCCAATGAACGACAGGAAAAAAGAATAAAGAATGCAGGGTGATTTTGGGAAAGTGGATGAACCGTGACAACGTCGTGTTTGCCAAATTGCAATTGCCGTCGACAACTTTCAACAATTTCTGCTAGATTTTCAGTTAATGTAAAAACTCTCTCCTGGTCTTGTCCTGCATTATACCACTGTAGTTTTGTGGTCATGTTTAATTACTTCCAATTCACAAAATATTTCCTGTTTGTTTACTAGTCCCTGCAGAATGCTATAATCTAATAACTTTCAGAAATAACTGCAATTTTTGCAGTTTCAAAAGTCCAGTGCCAATGAAATTTGCACTCTCAAAGTCAGCATGAGAAATCAACAATACTGAGCGGTAACCAAAATGATGGAAATCTGCTCCAAACTTGCAGAGCTCGTGTGCCAGTAGGTGCTGTGGCTTAGATGGTTAAAGCGCCTGTCTAGTTAACAGGAGATCCTGAGTTCAAATCTCAGCAGTGCCTTTATACCTTTACGTCAAAACAAGTAACCTGTTATGAAATGCTCCCAATTTAATGGTGAATGCAGAGTTTATTGGCAACATCTCCATGGCACTAACCTTGAAGATGCTCTCCCTACTCTTATGTCAAACCTTTCATAGCTCCATTTTTCACGCTACTTCCATTTTCCCATCTACTCCATCTCATCTACTCCATTGCATTTACTCCTCACTTCAGCTCTGATTAAGGATCACACTGATTTGAAATGTTAACTCTGTGTCTGGCTCCACATATATCCTCTGAATTTTTGAGCTTCAATCCTATCATGTTTAGCTTCTCATGCAGATTTGCAACATCCGCAGTATTTTCTTTGAATGCATGACAGGATTTACCTCCGGTAATCCTGAAGGAACATTTTGAATGTTTTTTAGCGACATCTGTGAGCAACGATTGAATGATTAATTGATTTACTGTGACGAAGAGTGACCCGGACTCGAAATGTTAACTCGGTTCTCTCTTCACAGGTGGTGCCAGACCCGCTGAGATTTTCCATCATTTCCTGTTTTTCTTTCAGATTTTACATCCGCAGTAATTTGCTTTTATATTGAACGATTTATGTTGCTGGACGTTTGCAAGAACGACTCGGGCGGTATAAAGGATGGGGTTATTTTCCATGATAATGTGGTGCTGACAGATCTATTTATATCCTGAAACTTTGCGATTTGCATAATTTGCTAGTTTACTAGATGAATTTTTTTACGTTCACACACTGCCACAACAAACACCAGATGATACCTTTTATTCCCTCTCTCAAAATACAATCTTTGTCTCTGTAGCTTCCCACTCAGATCTCACCGAACTAAACGTAATCTTCAAAGTCTTGAAGTCCCAGTACAGGTCCCTGGGTAAACAGTTGTCACATCACAAGTCACTGGTAAAAAGCGAGTACAAGCTGAAGAATTTGAGAAAGGAAGCCAAAGGGAGGCTGCCGGTCTGCTTGCGAGGGAAATGTGCTGGTGAGGCTGAATTACCATTGAAGGAAATTCAATATATACAATATGAGACATTGAAGTGAGCTATAAGACTGCGTTTGGAATGGGCCCTGGAAGCGCAGTCGGTAGAGCATCTGACTTTTAATCTGAAGGTCGATGGGTTAAAGTCCCTGCCTGGGCTTCAAGTTTGTCTCAAGGCGTTTTTGTTCCCAATGAACGACAGGAAAAAAAAATAAAGAATGCAGGGTGATTTTGGGAAAGTGGATGAACCGTGACAACGTCGTGTTTGCCGAATTGCAATTGCCGTCGACAACTTTCAAGAATTTCTGCTAGATTTTCAGTTAATGTAAAAACTCTCTCCTGGTCTTGTCCTGCATTATACCACTGTAGTTTTGTGGTCATGTTTAATTACTTCCAATTCACAAAATAGTTCCTGTTTGTTTACTTCTCCCTGCAGAATGCTATAATCTAATAACTTTCAGAAATAACTGCAATTTTTGCAGTTTCAAAAGTCCAGTGCCGATGAAATTTGCACTCTCAAAGTCAGCATGAGAAATCAACAATACTGAGCGGTAATCAAAATAATGGAAATCTGCTCCAAACTTGCAGAGCTTGTTTGCCAGTAGGTGCTGTGGCTTAGATGGTTAAAGCGCCTGTCTAGTAAGCAGGAGATCCTGAGTTCAAATCTCAGCAGTGCCTTTATACCTTTACGTCAAAACAAGTAACCTGTTATGAAACGCTCCCAATTTAATGGTGAATGCAGAGTTTATTGGCAACATCTCCATGGCACTAACCTTGAAGATGCTCTCCCTACTCTTATGTCAAACCTTTCATAGTTCCATTTTTCACGCTACTTCCATTTTCCCATCTACTCCATCTCATCTACTCCATTGCATTTACTCCTCACTTCAGCTCTGATTAAGGATCACACTGATTTGAAATGTTAACTCTGTGTCTGGCTCCACATATATCCTCTGAATTTTTGAGCTTCAATCCTATCATGTTTAACTTCTCATGCAGATTTGCAACATCCGCAGTATTTTCTTTGAATGCATGACAGGATTTACCTCCGGTAATCCTGAAGGAACATTTTGAATGTTTTTTAGCGACATCTGTGAGCAACGATTGAATGATTAATTGATTTACTGTGACGAAGAGTGACCCGGACTCGAAATGTTAACTCGGTTCTCTCTTCACAGGTGGTGCCAGACCCGCTGAGATTTTCCATCATTTCCTGTTTTTCTTTCAGATTTTACATCCGCAGTAATTTGCTTTTATATTGAACGATTTATGTTGCTGCACGTTTGCAAGAACGACTCGGGCGGTATAAAGGATGGGGTTATTTTCCATGATAATGTGGTGCTGACAGATCTATTTATATCCTGAAACTTTGCGATTTGCATAATTTGCTAGTTTACTAGATGAATTTTTTTACGTTCACACACTGCCACAACAAACACCAGATGATACCTTTTATTCCCTCTCTCAAAATACAATCTTTGTCTCTGTAGCTTCCCACTCAGATCTCACCGAACTAAACGTAATCTTCAAAGTCTTGAAGTCCCAGTGCAGGTCCCTGGGTAAACAGTTGTCACATCACAAGTCACTGGTAAAAAGCGAGTACAAGCTGAAGAATTTGAGAAAGGAAGCCAAAGGGAGGCTGCCGGTCTGCTTGCGAGGGAAATGTGCTGGTGAGGCTGAATTACCATTGAAGGAAATTCAATATATACAATATGAGACATTGAAGTGAGCTATAAGACTGCGTTTGGAATAGGCCCTGGAAGCGCAGTCGGTAGAGCATCTGACTTTTAATCTGAAGGTCGATGGGTTAAAGTCCCTGCCTGGGCTTCAAGTTTGTCTCAAGGCGTTTTTGTTCCCAATGAACGACAGGAAAAAAAAATAAAGAATGCAGGGTGATTTTGGGAAAGTGGATGAACCGTGACAACGTCGTGTTTGCCGAATTGCAATTGCCGTCGACAACTTTCAAGAATTTCTGCTAGATTTTCAGTTAATGTAAAAACTCTCTCCTGGTCTTGTCCTGCATTATACCAATGTAGTTTTGTGGTCATGTTTAATTACTTCCAATTCACAAAATAGTTCCTGTTTGTTTACTTCTCCCTGCAGAATGCTATAATCTAATAACTTTCAGAAATAACTGCAATTTTTGCAGTTTCAAAAGTCCAGTGCCGATGAAATTTGCACTCTCAAAGTCAGCATGAGAAATCAACAATACTGAGCGGTAATCAAAATAATGGAAATCTGCTCCAAACTTGCAGAGCGAGTCTGCAAGTAGGTGCTGTGGCTTAGATGGTAAAAGCGCCTGTCTAGTAAACAGGAGATCCTGAGTTCAAATCTCAGCAGTGCCTTTATGTCAAAACAAGTAACCTGTTATGAAAAGCTCCCAATTTAATGGTGAATGCAGAGTTTATTGGCAAAATCTCCATGGCATTAACCTTGAAGATGCCCTCTCGACTCTTATGTCAAACCTTTCATAGATCCATTTTTCACGCAACTTCCATTTTCTCATCTACTCCATCTCATCGACTCCATTGCATTTACTCCTCACTTCAGCTCTGATTAAGGATCACACGGATTTGAAATGTTAACGCTGTGTCTGGCTCCACATATATCCTCTCAATTTTTGAGCTTCAATCCTATCATGTTTAGCTTCTCATGCAGATTCGCAACATCCGCAGTATTTTCTTTCAATGCATGACAGGATTTACCTCCGGTAATCCTGAAGGAACATTTTGAATGTTTTTTAGCGACATCTTTGAGCAACGATTGAATGATTAATTGATTTACTGTGACGAAGAGTGACCCGGACTCGAAATGTTAACTCGGTTCTCTCTTCACAGATGGTGCCAGACCCGCTGAGATTTTCCATCATTTCCTGTTTTCCTTTCAGATTTTACATCCGCGGTAATTTGCTTTTATATTGAACGATTTATGTTGCCGCACGTTTGCAAGAACGACTCGGGCGGGATAAAGGATGGGGTTATTTTCCATGATGATGTGGTGCTGACAGATCTATTTATATCCTGAAACTTTGCGATTTGCATAATTTGCTAGTTTACTAGATGAATTTATTTACTTTAACACTCTGCCACAACAAACACCAGATGATACCTTTTATTCCCTTTCTCAAAATACAATCTTTGTCTCTGTAGCCTCCCACTCAGATCTCACCGAACTAAACGTAATCTTCAAAGTCTTGAAGTCCCAGTGCAGGTCCCTGGGTAAACAGTTGTCACATCACAAGTCACTGGTAAAAAGCGAGTACAAGCTGAAGAATTTGAGAAAGGAAGCCAAAGGGAGGCTGCCAGTCTGCTTGCGAGGGAAATGTGCTGGTGAGGCTGAATTACCATTGAAGGAAATTCAAATTATACAATATGAAACATTGAAGTGAGCTATAAGACTGCGTTTTGAATGGGCCCTGGAAGCGCAGTCGGTAGAGCATCTGACTTTTAATCTGAAGGTCGATGGGTTTAAGTCCCTGCCTGGGCTTCAACTTTGTCTCAAGGCGTCTTTGTTCCCAATGAACGACAGGAAAAAAGAATAAAGAATGCAGGGTGATTTTGGGAAAGTGGATGAACCGTGACAACGTCGTGTTTGCCAAATTGCAATTGCCGTCGACAACTTTCAACAATTTCTGCTAGATTTTCAGTTAATGTAAAAACTCTCTCCTGGTCTTGTCCTGCATTATACCACTGTAGTTTTGTGGTCATGTTTAATTACTTCCAATTCACAAAATATTTCCTGTTTGTTTACTAGTCCCTGCAGAATGCTATAATCTAATAACTTTCAGAAATAACTGCAATTTTTGCAGTTTCAAAAGTCCAGTGCCAATGAAATTTGCACTCTCAAAGTCAGCATGAGAAATCAACAATACTGAGCGGTAATCAAAATAATGGAAATCTGCTCCAAACTTGCAGAGCTGGTGTGCCCGTAGGTGCTGTGGCTTAGATGGTTAAAGTGCCTGTCTAGTAAACAGGAGATCCTGAGTTCAAATCTCAGCAGTGCCTTTATACCTTTACGTCAAAACAAGTAACCTGTTATGAAAAGCTCCCAATTTAATGGTGAATGCAGAGTTTATTGGCAACATCTCCATGGCACTAACCTTGAAGATGCTCTCCCTACTCTTATGTCAAACCTGTCATAGCTCCATTTTTCATGCTACTTCCATTTTCTCATCTACTCCATCTCATCTACTCCATTGCATTTACTCCTCACTTCAGCTCTGATTAAGGATCACACGTATTTGAAATGTTAGCTCTGTGTCTGGCTCCACATATATCCTCTGAATTTTTGAGCTTCAATCCTATCATGTTTAGCTTCTCATGCAGATTTGCAACATCCGCAGTATTTTCTTTGAATGCATGACAGGATTTACATCCGGTAATCCTGAAGGAACATTTTGAATGTTTTTTAGCGACATCTGTGAGCAACGATTGAATGATTAATTGATTTACTGTGACGAAGAGTGACCCGGACTCGAAATGTTAACTCGGTTCTCTCTTCACAGGTGGTGCCAGACCCGCTGAGATTTTCCATCATTTCCTGTTTTTCTTTCAGATTTTACATCCGCAGTAATTTGCTTTTAAATTGAACGATTTATGTTGCTGCACGTTTGCAAGAACGACTCGGGCGGGATAAAGGATGGGGTTATTTTCCATGATGATGTGGTGCTGACAGATCTATTTATATGCTGAAACTTTGCGATTTGCATAATTTGCTAGATTTCTAGATGAATTTATTTACGTTCACACACTGCCACAACAAACACCAGATGATACCTTTTATTCCCTCTCTCAAAATACAATCTTTGTCTCTGTAGCTTCCCACTCAGATCTCACCGAACTAAACGTAATCTTCAAAGTCTTGAAGTCCCAGTGCAGGTCCCTGGGTAAACAGTTGTCACATCACAAGTCACTGGTAAAAAGCGAGTACAAGCTGAAGAATTTGAGAAAGGAAGCCAAAGGGAGGCTGCCGGTCTGCTTGCGAGGGAAATGTGCTGGTGAGGCTGAATTACCATTGAAGGAAATTCAAATTATACAATATGAGACTTTGAAGTGAGCTATAAGACTGCGTTTGGAATGGGCCCTGGAAGCGCAGTCGGTAGAGCATCTGACTTTTAATCTGAAGATCGATGGGTTTAAGTCCCTGCCTGGGCTTCAACTTTGTCTCAAGGTGTTTTTGTTCCCAATGAACGACAGGAAAAAAGAATAAAGAATGCAGGGTGATTTTGGGAAAGTGGATGAACCGTGACAACGTCGTGTTTGCCAAATTGCAATTGCCGCCGACAACTTTCAAGAATTTTTGCTAGATTTTCAGTTAATGTCAAAACTCTCTCCTGGTCTTGTCCTGCATTATACCACTATAGTTTTGTGGTCATGTTTAATTACTTCCAATTCACAAAATATTTCCGGTTTGTTAACTTCTCCCTGCAGAATGCTATAATCTAATAACTTTCAGAGATAACAGCAATTTTTGCAGTTTCAAAAGTCCAGTGCCAATGAAATTTGCACTCTCAAAGTCAGCATGAGAAATCAACAATACTGAGCGGTAATCAAAATAATGGAAATCTGCTCCAAACTTGCAGAGCTGGTCTGCCAGTAGGTGCTGTGGCTTAGATGGTTAATGCGCCTGATTTGAACTCAGGACACCCTGACTTCAAATCTCAGCAGTGCATTTATACCTTTATGTCAAAACAAGTAACCTGTGATGAAAAGCTCCCAATTTAATGGTGAATGCTGATTTTATTGGCAAAATCTCCATGGCACTAACCTTGAAGGTGCTTTCCCTCCTCTTACGTCAAACCTTTCATAGCTCCATTTTTCACGCAGCTTCCATTTTCTCATCTACTCCATTGCATTTACTCCTCACTTCAGCTCTGATTAAGGATCACACGGATTTGAAATGTTAACTCTGTGTCTGGCTCCACATAAATCCTCTGAATTTTTGAGCTTCAATCCTATCCTGTTTCGCTTCTCATGCAGATTCGCAACATCCGCAGTATTTTATTTGAATGCATGACAGGATTTACCTCCGGTAATCCTGAAGGAACATTTTGAATGTTTTTTAGCGACATCTGTGAGCAACGATTGAATGATTAATTGATTTACTGTGACGAAGAGTGACCCGGACTCGAAATGTTAACTCGGTTCTCTCTTCACAGGTGGTGCCAGACCCGCTGAGACTTTCCGTCATTTCCTGTTTTTCTTTCAGATTTTACATCCGCAGTAATTTGCTTTTATATTGAACGATTTATGTTGCTGCACGTTTGCAAGATCGACTCGGGCGAAATAAAGGTTGGGGTTATTTTCCATGATGATGTGGTGCTGACAGATCTATTTATATCCTGAAACTTTGCGATTTGCATAATTTGCTAGTTTACAAGATGAATTTATTTCCGTTCACACTCTGCCACAACAAACACCAGATGATACCTTTTATTCCCTCTCTGAAAATACAACCTTTGTCTCTGTAGCTTCCCACCCAGATCTCACCGAACTAAATGTAATCTTCAAAGTTTTGAAGTCTCAGTGCAGGTCCCTGAGTAAACAGTTGTCACATCACAAGTCACTGGTAAAAAGCGAGTATAAGCTGTAGAATTTGAGAAAGGAAGCCAAAGGGAGGCTGCCGGTCTGCTTGCGAGGGAAATGTGCTGGTGAGGCTGAATGACCATTGAAGGAAATTCAAAAGATACAATATGAGACTTTGAAGTGAGCTATAAGACTGCGTTTGGAATGGGCCCTGGAAGCGCAGTCGGTAGAGCATCTGACTTTTAATCTGAAGATCGATGGGTTTAAGTCCCTGCCTGGGCTTCAACTTTGTCTCAAGGCGTTTTTGTTCCCAATGAACGACAGGAAAAAAGAATAAACAATGCAGGGTGCTTTTGGGAAAGTGGATGAACCGTGACAACGTCGTGTTTGCCAATTTGCAATTGCCGTCGACAACATTCAAGAATTTTTGCTAGATTTTCAGTTCATGTAACAACTCTATTGGTCTTGTCCTGCATTATTCCACTTTAGTTTTGTGGTCATGTTTATTTACTTTCACTTCACAAAATATTTCCTGTTTGATTACTTCTTCCCTGCAGAATGCTATAATCTAATAACTTTCAGAAATAACTGCAATTTTTACAGTTTCAAAAGCCCAGTGCCGATGAATATTTTAATTTGCACTCTCAAAGTCAGCATGAGAAATCAACAATACTGAGCGGTAATCAAAATAATGGAAATCTGTTCCAAACTTGCAGAGTTGGTTTGCAAGTTGGTGCTGTGGCTTAGATGGTTAAAGTTCCTGTCTAGTAAACAGGCGATCCTGAGTTCAAATCTCAGCAGTGCCTTTATACCTTTATGTCAAAACAAGTAACCTCTTATGAAAAGCTCCCAATTTAATGGTGTATGCAGAATATATTGGCAAAATCTCCATGGCACTAACCTTGAAGGTGCTTTCCCTACTCTTATGTCAAACCTTTCATAGCTCCATTTTTCACGCAACTTCCATTTTCTCATCTACTCCATTGCATTTACTCCTCACTTCAGCTCTGATTAAGGATCACACGGATTTGAAATGTTAACTCTGTGTCTGGCTCCACATATATCCTCTGATTTTCTGAGCTTCAATCCTATCATGTTTAGCTTCTCATGCAGATTCGCAACATCCGCAGTATTTTCTTTGAATGCATGACAGGATTTACCTCCGGTATTCCAGAACGAACGTTTTGAAAATTTATCAGCGATATCTGTAAGCAAAGATTGAATGATTAAATGATTTACTCTGATGAAGAATGACCCAACCTTGAAACGTTAGCTCGGTTCTCTCTTCACAGATGCTGCCAGACCCACTGAGATTTTCCATCATTTCCTGTTTGTTTCCAGATTTCACATCTGCAGTAATTTGCCTTTTTATTGGACAATATATGTTGCTGCATGTCAGCAAGAACGATTTGGGCGGTATAAAGGATGGGGCGTTTTCCATGAAGATGTGGCATTGACAGATCTATTTACGCCCTGAAACTTTGCGATTTGCATAATTTGCGGTTTACAAAATGAGCTTACTTGCGTTCTCACTCTGCCACAACAAACAACAGATGACACGCTTTATTCCCTCTCTCGAAATCCAATCTGTATCTCTGTAGCTTCCCACTCATATCTCAGCGACCTAATCGTAATCTTCAATGTCTTGAAGTCCCAGTGCATGTCCCTGGGTAACAACAGTTGTCACATCACAGGTCATTGGTAAAATGTGAGTCCAAGTTGAAGAATTTGAGAAAGGAAGCCGAAGGGAGGCTGCCGGTCTGCTTGCGAGGGAAATGAGCTGGAGAGGCTGAATGACCAGTGAAGGAAATTCAAAAGATACAATATGAGACTTTGACGTAAGATATGAGAGCATTTTTGAAATGGGTCCTGGGAGCTCAGTTGGTAGAGCATTAGACTTTTAATCTGAGGGTCCAGGGTTCAAGTCCCTGTCAGGGCTTTGATTTTGGCTCAAGGCATTTGCTTCCCAATGAACGGTAGGAAAAAAGAATAAAGAATGCAGGATGCTTTATGGAATGTGGAAGGACCGTGAATAACGTTGTGTTTGCCAAATTGCAACAGCCGTCGCGAATTTTCAAGAATTCTTGCTAGATTTTCAGTTAATGTAAAAACTCTCTCCTGGTCTGGTCCTGCATTATACCACTATAGTTTTCTGGCCACGTTTAATCACTTCCCAATTCGCAAAACATTTCCTGTTTGTTTACTTCTTTCCTGCAGAACTGCTATAAACTAATAACTTTCAGCAAATAACTGCAATTTTGACAGTTTCAAAACCCCAGTGCACTCACAAAGTCAGTATGAGAAATCAACAATGATGCACGATCAATTACACTCAAGACGAAGTGATTTCATAACTGAAGGCTTTAATCGACTAGAACTGTTTCCCAGCAGCTTCGGTACAGAAAGCGAAGGCTGCTGGGACGGCATCAGTTCTTATACTCCACCTGTCAGGGCGGAGCTACGTATCAACAGCCAATGGTAAACTCCTAGGTTTAACCAATGGTCATCAGCCTCTTAGGTACAGCAATACCTGATAATACCACATTCACCCCCTGTTAAAAAAGAGTCCGGCGGGGGTGGTGGCCAGTGGTAACAGTCGCCTTTAACATGGTATGATCAGATATGGAGGTACTGTGATACGTCCTTACAGAGCTGTCGAGAATATTTACAAATTGTTTGTTCACGGTTAAAGTCACAGCGAAGCAATCAGTCGATCGGGTGACCTGGTCGTCCTTCTGGACCGTCTGGGCTTCGGTGGTGATTCTGGTGGGGGTCCAGGTGGTTGCGACTCCGGGAGTGTAGCTTTGGCCTCCCTGGCAGCTTCGTCACCCCTAGGCGGCGCTGTTGGGGCAAACGGTTGACACGGGGAGGTCGCCTGTAGGGGGCATCGGTGGGTGGGCGGGCCTCGGCAGGAGCGGCGGGAGTACTGACCCTCCAGTGAGGTGCTGTCAGGGGGGTGGGGGTGGGGGTAATGGTCCGGGTGCGTGTGGGGTTCCGGCGGGCGCCAGGTCCCGGAGGGAGACTGTATCTTGCCTGGCGTCAGGGAATGCCACAAAGACGTACTGGGGGTTAGCGTGCAGCAGGTGGACCCTCTCGACCAATGGGTCCAACTTGTGCGCCCGCACATGCTTCCGAAGCAGGATGGGTCCGGGTGTCGCTAGCCAGGTTGGGAGCGAGGTCCCGGAGGAGGACTTCCTGGGGAAAACAAGGAGACGTTCATGAGGTGTCTGATTGGTAGTTGTACAGAGCAGCGACCGGATGGCGTGGAGGGCCACCGGGAGGACTTCTTGCCAGCGGGAGACTGGGAGATTCCTGGACGTAGGGCCAGTAGAACAGTCTTCCAGACCGTTCCGTTCTCCCTCTCCACCTGTCCGTTTCCCCGGGGGTTGTAACTGGTCATCCTGCTTGTGGCAATGACCCTGCTGAGCAGGAATTGACGCAGTTCGTCGCTCATAAAGGAGGACCCCCTATCACTGCGTATGTACGCAGGGAAACCGAACAGTGTAAAGATACCCTGGAGGGCCTTGATGACGGTGGTTGCGGTCATGTCGGGGCAGGGGATGGCGAATGGGAACCGGGAGTACTCGTCAATCACGTTCAGGAAATACGTGTTGCGGTCGGTGGAGGGGAGGGGGCCTTTGAAGTCCATGCTGAGGAGTTCAAAGAGATGGGAAGCCTTTATCAGGTGCACCCTCTCTGGCCGGTAGAAGTGTGGTTTGCACTCCGCGCAGATTTGTCAGTCCTTGGTGACTGTCCTGACCTCCTCGATGGAGTCGGGCAGGTTGCGGGTCTTGATGAAGTGGAAGACACGAGTGACCCCCGGGTGGCAGAGGTCCTCGTGGAGGGCTCGGAGGGGGTCCACTTGTGCAGTGGCACAAGTGCCGTGGGACAGGGCATCAGGAGGCTCGTTTAGCTTCCCCAGACGGTACAAGATCTCGTAGTTGAAGGTGGAGAGTTCTATCCTCCACCGCAAGATCTTGTCATTTTTAATCTTGCCCCGCTGTGCATTATCGAACATGAAAGCAACCGACCGTTGGTCCGTGAGGAGAGTGAATCTCCTGCCGGCCAGGTAATGCCTCCAATGTCTCACAGCTTCAACTATGGCTTGTGCCTCTTTTTCGACCAAGGAATGGCGCATTTTGGAAGCGTGGAGGGTACAGGAGAAGAAGGCCACGGGCCTGCCCGCTTGGTTGAGGGTGGCCGCCAGAGCTATGTCGGACGCATCGCTCTCGACCTGGAAGGGGAAGGACTCGTCGATGGCGCACATCGTGGCCTTTGCAATGTCTGCTTTGATACGGCTGAAGGCCTGGCGGGCCTCGGTCGACAGGGGGAAGGTTGTGGACTGGATTAGGGGTCGGGCTTTGGCTGCGTAGTTCGGGACCCACTGGGCGTAGTAACCGAAAAACCCTCGACAGCGCTTCAGGGCCTTGGGGCAGTGAGGGAGGGGGAACTCCATAAGGGGGCGCATGCGCTCAGGGTCGGGGCCTAAAACTCAATTTCGCACTACGTAGCCTAGAATGGCTAGACAGTCGGTGTTGAATACGCATTTATCCTTATTGTACGTTAAGTTAAGGATTTTCAGGTTAGCTCTATTTGGAGTTGCGGAAGAGCCGGGAGTGCAGGAGGCGAAAGAGGCCGACGTTGTGCCCTTTGCGTCCCTAGTAGCCCGGCGCAGGATCCTACTCATGTGGAAGGAGGCGAAACCCCCCGGACTGGAGGCCTGGGTAAATGATATGGCGGGGTTCATTAAACTGGAGCAGATAAAATTTGCCCTGAGAGGATCGGCTCAAGGGTTCACCAGGCGGTGACAGCCATTTCTCGACTACCTAGGGGAACGTGAGAGGGAAGACAGATGACCAGCAGCAGCAACCCAGGGGGAGGGGGGGTCGGGGAGGGGGGGGGGTGGGGGTTTTAGTTTAGTTTATGTCAAAAGATAATGGGGTTTTGTTATTTGTGTATTGTTAAACATTTCTGTATTGTTACGTTTGCTTTGTAAGAGGGGAAAAATTGTTGTTTGGGAAAAAAATTTCAATAAAATATATTTTTTTTAAAAAGTTAAGGATTTTCGCGGTCTGGAGAAATTTACGGAGGTTGGTGTTGTGGTCCTGCTGGTCATGGCCGCAGATGGTGACGTTATCCAGATACGGGAACGTTGCGCGGAAGCCGTACTGGTCAACCATTCGGTCCATCTCTCGCTGGAAGACCGACACCAAAGGGAACTCTTAAAAATTGATAGAGCCGCCCATCTGCTTCGAAGGCAGTGTACTTGCGGTCACTATTAAGGAGGGGTAGCTGATGGTAGGCGGACTTGAGATCCACCGTGGAGAAGACCTTGTATTGCGCAATCCTGTTTACCAGGTCGGCTATACGGGGGAGAGGGTACGCGTCCAACTGCGTAAACCTGTTGATGGTCTGACTGTAGTCGATGACCATCCTATGTTTCTCCCCGGTCTTTACCGCCACTACTTGAGCTCTCCAGAGACTGTTGCTCGCTTCGATGACCCCTTCCCTCAGCAGCCTTTGGACCTCTGACCTGATGAAGGTCCGGTCCTGGGCACTGTACCGTCTGCTCCTGGTGGCGATGGGTTTGCAATCCAGGGTGAGGTTCGCAAACAGGGAAGGCGGGTCGACCTTAAAGGTCGCAAGGCCGCAGACATTAAGGGGGGGTATAGGGCCGCCGATTTAAAGGTCAGGCTTTGCAAGTTACATTGGAAGTCCAACCCCATGAGTGCAGCCGCGCAGAGGTGCGGCAGGACAAAAAGGCGGAAATTGTTGAATCTCCTGCCTTGGACAGTGAGATTCGCTAGGCAGAACCCCTTTATCTCCACCGAGTGTGACCCGGAGGCCAGGGAGATCCTTTGGTTTACAGGGTGGGTAACAAGTGAATAGCGCCTTACCATGTCGGGGTGAACAAAGCTTTCCGTGCTCCCAGAGTCAATCAGGCAAGATGTCTCGTGGCCGTTGATGAAGACCGTCATTGTTGCTGTTGCGAGTGTCCGAGGTCGACTTTGGTCCAGTGTCACCGAGGCCAGATGAAGCAGTTGCGATTTCTGATTGGGCAGCGTTTCGTCGGTTGTGCTGGGGGCCTGGGGCCCCATCCAAGTTGGCGTCTCCCATGGGTCGCACATGGTGATCGGTGATGGACAAGATGGCGGCGGGGATGGACAAAATGGCGGCACCCACCCGTCCAGCGTGGAGTCCGGGGGGCAAGATGGCCGTGCCCATGGGTCGCGTGTGGCCCGAGGATAGTGGGGTGGCGGTGAGCGCTGGCCGGTCGGGGCCTGAAGGGGGGGTTGGCGCGGCGGTCCGGAGTCGCTGGAGACCGCGGCCACAGCGTGGGCCTGGCAGACCCCCACAAAGTGGCCCTTCTTGCTGCACCCTTTGCAGGCGGCGGTGCGGGCCGGGCAGCGCTGGCGGGGATGATTCACATGCCCACAGAAGAAACAGCGGTGCCCGGCGGCGTTAGCGGGCCGTCTCGCAGCGCAGGCCTGCGCTGTCAGGGGAAGGTCTGTGGGGCTGCCGCTGTGGGGTGCCACGCAGCCCAGGGGGCTGCTGCGCGGTCGGGCGCATAGGACTGCGTGTTTTGGGAGGCTACGTCCATGGACCCTGCCAGGGCCCATGCCTCTCCAAGTCCCAGGGTGTCCTTTTCTAATAGTCTTTGGCGGATCTCAGAAGAGCTCATACCTGCTACGAAGGCAGCCCTGATTAAAAGTTCCGTATGCTCGCTCCCTGAAAATTGCGGGCAGCCACAGTTTCGGCCCAGCACCAGTAGCGCCCGGTAGAAAGCCTCCAACGATTCCCCGGGTCTTTGCCGTCTCGTTGCAAGCAGGTGACGTGCGTAGACCTGATTTACAGGGCGGATATAATGTCCTTTTAACAGTTCGATCGCGGGATCATAGTCCTCCGCCTCCTCGATAAGGGTGTAGATCCCAGGGCTGACCCTTGAGTGCAGGAGATGCATTTTCTGTCCTTCGGAGGGGGTACCTCCGGCCGTCTCGAGGTAGCCTTTAAAGCACGCCAGCCAGTGTTTAAATATTGCAGCCGAGTACTCCGCGTGGGGGCTGAGTTGTAGGTACTCCGGTTTGATTCGGAGATCCATCCTTCCAGCTGAAGTGTAGTTGATTAAATTGATGCACGATCAATTACACTCAAGACAAAGTGATTTCCTAACTGAAGGCTTTAATCGACTAGAACTTGTTCCCCAGCAGCTTCGGTACAGAAAGTGAAGGCTGCTGGGATGGCACCAGTTCTTATACACCATCTGTCAGGGCGGAGCTACGTATCAACAGCCAATGGTAAACTTCTAGGTTTAACCAATGGTCATCAGCCTCTTAGGTACAGCAATACCTGATAATACCACAAACAATACTGATGTTTAATCAAAACAATTGAAATCTGTTCTACACTTGCAAAACTGTCTGGCAGATTGGCGCTGTGGCTAAGATGGTTAAAGCGCCTGTCTTATAAACAGGAGATCTTGAATTCACATCTCAGCAGTGCCTTTGTACCTTTAGGTCAAAGCATGTAGCCTGTGAAGAATGCTCCTCATTTAATGGTGAACACAGAAAATGTTGGCAAAATGTCTGTGGTGCCGACTTTCAAGTTTGCTTTCCCTTGTTTTAATGTCAAACTTTATTCAACCTTCCATATCTCCCATTTTTCACGCAACTTCCATTTTCCTCTTCGACTCCATTGCATGTACCCTCGCTTCAGCTCTGAATAAGGATCACACGGATTTGAAACATTAACTTTGTGTCTGGCTCCACAGACATCCTCTAATTTTCTGAGCTTTAATCCAATCATATTTAGTTTCTCATGCAGATTCACAACAGGTGCAGTATTTTCCTTTGAATGCACGACAGGATTGACCTCAGGAAATTTTGAATGTCTGTCAGCGATGTCTGTGAGCAAAGATTGAATGATTAAATGATTTACTCTGATGAAGAGTGACCCAGCCTCGAAGCGTTAGCTCGGTTCTCTCTTCACAGATGCTGCCAGACCCACAGAGATTTTCCATCATTTCCTGTTTTTTTTCAGATTTCACATCTGCAGTAATTTGCCTTTTTATTGGACGATATATGTTGCTGCATGTCAGCAAGAACGATTTGGGCGGGATAAAGGATGGGGCGTTTTCCATGAAGATGTGGCGTTGACAGATCTATTTACCCCCTGAAACTTTGCGATTTGCATAATTTGTTACTTTACTCGATGAGCTTACTTGCGTTCACTCTCTGCCACAACAAACAACAGGGAACACCCTTTATTCCCTCTCTCAAAATACAATCTGTATCTCTGCAGCTTCCCACTGATATCTCAGTGAACTAAACATAATCTTCAATGTCTTGAAGTCCCAGTGCATGTCCCTGGGTAACAACAGTTGTCACATCACAGGTCATTGGTAAAATGCGAGTCCAAGTTGAAGAATTTGAGAAAGAAAGGCGAAGGGAGGCTGCCGGTCTGCTTGCGAGGGAAATGAGCTGGAGAGGCTGAATGACCAGTGAAGGAAATTCAAAAGATACAATATGAGACTTTGAAGTGAGCTATGAGAATATTTTTATAATGGGCCCTGGTAGCTCAGTCGCTAGAGCATCAGACTTTTAATCTGAGGGTCCAGGGTTCAAGTCCCTGTCAGAGCTTTGATTTTGGCTCAAGGCGTTTGCTTCCCAGTGAATGGTAGGAAATAAAAATAAAGAATGCAGGATGCTTTATGGAAAGTGGAAGAACCGTGACAACGTCGTGTTTGCCAAATTGTAACAACCGTCCAGAATTTTCAAGAATTTTTGCTAGATTTTCAGTGAATGTAAAACTCTCTCCTTGTCTTGTCCTGCATTATACCACTGTAGTTTTCTGGCCATGTTTCATCACTTCCCAATTCGCAAAATATTTCCTGTTTGTATACTTCTTTCCTGCAGAACTGCTTTTAAATTAATAACTTTCAGAAATAACTGCAATCTTTACAGTTTCAAAAGCCCAGTGACGATAAATATTTTAGTTTGCACTCTCAAAGTCAGCAGTAGAAATCAACAATACCGATGTTTAATCAAAACAATTGAAATCTGTTCTACACTTGCAAAGTTGTCTTGCAGATTGGTGCTGTGGCTTAGATGGTTAAAGCGCCTGTCTTGTAAACAGGAGATCCTGACTTCAAATTTAAGCAGTGCTTTCATGCCTTTAGGTCCAAGCAAGTAGCCTGTGAAGCAATGCTCCCAATTTAATGATGAATGCAGAAATTGTTGGCAAAATCTCTGTGGCACCGACCTTTAAGTTTGCTTTATGTCAAACTTTATTCAAACCTTCCTTAGCTCCCATTTTTCACGCAACTTACTTTGTCCTTGTGGTGAACGTATTGCTACTACAATTCACCACTGCATTGTATTGTATTATGTAGATGCCCTTGTGGGCTCCGCCCCCTCAGGGGTGGTATATAAATCTGCAGCTTGTAGGCGGCACTCAGTACAGAGCAGTCGCAGGCAGGCACTACTAATCGTCTCGTGTGAATTGATGGTCGCATCAATTTAATAAGCTAAGATATCGCAATGGAAGCCACCCTCACACCTGATCAACTGGAACTCGACCCACAGGCAACTGAAGCCAAAGGAATCTTTTCACACTGTCTCCGCTGCTTTGAGGCCTACCTCGCCGCCTCCTCCTCGCCCGCCGTCACTGAGGCACATTAGCTGAGTCTCCTCCACGCCCGGGTGAGCCACAGAATCTCGGTACAAATCGAAGACGCGACCACATACGCAGACACGGTCGCGATCCTGAAAAGACATTACGTGAGGCCGGTGAATGAAGTGTTCGCGCGGCATCTCCTCACCGTACGTTGTCAACGCCCCGGGGAAACGCTGGAGGAATATCTACGCGACCTGAGGGTACTCACTCGAAATTTTAACTGCAAGGACGTCACGGCCTCGCAGCACATGGAACTCGCCATCCGGGACACCTATGTGGCTGGAGTCTGCTCCAACTATGTCAGACAGCGCCTGCTCGAAAAGGGCGCCCTCGGCCTAGACGAGACGGTAAAACTATCCACCTAATTAGAGGAAGCCTTCCATAGCCTAAATGCTTTCCCCTCCGACCACGCGATTTCCTCATGGGCAGCGGAGGCGTGGCCATCACCCGGCCCGAGGGTGTCCCAGGTTCCTTGGTTGCGTCTTCGATTAATCCCGAGGGTGGCCCAGGCCTGTGCCGCGCGGCTGCCCGCCCAACTTGGGGGGTGGCGCCTTCCTATTTCTGCGGCCAGAACCAGCATCCCAGGCAGCGTTGCCCAGCTCGGAACACGACCTGCAGCGACTGCGGCAAGAAAGGACATTTTGCCAAAGTCTGTTTGGCCCGACTCAAAGTTTCAAAATCGCAGGCCCGACTCACAGGTCCGCAGACCCCGCAGCGTGGCTGTGTTCCTGCCGGTACCGCCCCCTTCTGATGTGTCATCCGCCTCGTGCTATCCGTGGGGGCCGCCATTTTTAACACTACCCGACACGTGCGACTCATGGGGCCGCCATCTTGGCCGATATCTTCAACGCCACCCGACACGTACGACCGACGGGGGCCGCCATTTGACCGCCATCTTCAACGCCGCCCGACACGTGCGACCGACGGGGGCCGCCATCTTAGCTGCCATCTTGGGACCACCCCGCTACCACCGACCACGCCAGCTACCCGCAGCTTGGCGCTGTCACTCTCGACCAGTCACGGCCCAAGCACCTCAAGAACTCCATGATGACCGTTTGGGTCAATGGGCACGAAACGCCCTTTCTGTTTGACTCTGGGAGCATGGAGAGCTTCATCCATCCGGACACGGTAAGGCGCTGTTCCCTCCAGATTTCCCCCGCATCCCAAACAATCTCCCTTGCTTCCGGATCACATTCAGTGCAGATCCAGGGGTACTGTGTCGCGAACCTCACGATACAGGGCGGCGAGTACGCTAATTTTAAACTATATGTCCTCCCCCATCTCTGCGCTCCTCTCCTGTTAGGACTGGATTTCCAGTGCTACCTCAGAAGCCTGACCCTGAAGTTTGGCGGACCCCTACCCCCTCCCACCGTATGTAGCCTCGTGACCCTTAAGCTCGCCCCTCCCTCGCTCTTTGCGACCCGACTGTAAACCCGTCGCCACCAGGACAGTGTACAGTGCCCAGGACAGGACTTTTATCAAGTCAGAGATCCAGCGGCTCTTGAGGGAGGATATCATCGAGGCCAGTTATAGTCCCCTGGTGGTCGTCAGGACCGGGGAAAAGAACCAGATGGTTGTAGACTACAGCCAGACCATAAATCGGTACACGCAACTCGATGCGTATCGCCTTCCCCGCAGAGCGGTCATGGTTAATCAGATTGCACACTATTGGGTTTTCTCCACGGTAGATCTGAAGTCCGCATACCACCAGCTTCCGATCCGCCCGGAAGACCGCCACTACACTGCCTTTGAGGTAGACGGCCGCTTCTTCCACTTCCTCAGGGTCCCCTTCGGCATCACCTAATGGGGTCTCGGTCTTCCAAAGAATGTTGGACCAAATGGTTGACCAGTACTGGCTGCGGGCCACGTTCCCGTACTTGGATAACATCACCATCTGCAGCCATGATCAGCAGGACCACGACGCTAACCTTCAGAAGTTCCTTCAAACTGCCCAAGCCCTCACTCTCACCTACAACAAGGAGAAATGCGTTTTCCACACCCATCCTCCAGCCATCCTCGGCTATGTCATGGAAAACGGAGTCCGAGGGCCCGACCCCGACCGCATGCGCCCCCTCCTGCAACTCCCCCTTCCCCACTGCCCCAAGGCCCTGAAAAGATGCCTGGAGTTCTTTTCATATTATGCCACGTGGGTCCCCAACTATGCGGACAAAGCCCTTCCACTTATCAAAGCCACCATCTTTCCCCTGACGACTGAGGCCCGCCTGGCCTTCAGCCGCTTCAAGGCCGCGATGCATGCAGTGGACGAGTCCATCCCCTTGCAGGTGGAGAGCGATGCGTCAGATGTCGTCCTGGCCGCTAACCTTAACCAGGCAGGCAGGCCCGTGGCCTTCTTTTCCCGTACCCTCAATGCCTCCGAGATTCGACACTCCTCTGTCGAAAAGGAAGCTCAAGCCATTGTGGAAGCTGTGCGGCATTGGAGGTTCACCCTCGTCACCGACCAACGGTCGGTAGCCTTTATGTTCAACAACACACAGCGGGGCAAGATCAAGAATGATAAAATCTTGTGGTGGGGAATCGTATTCTCCACCTAGAATTACGATATTGTGTATCGTCCGGGGAAGCTCAACGAGCCCCCAGATGCCCTGTCCCACAGCACATGCACAGTGCACAAGATGACCGACTTCGGGCCATCCACAATGACCTCTGTCACCCGGCTTCTCCACTTCATCAAGGCCCGCAACCTGCCCTACTCCACCGAGGAGGTCAGGGCCATGACCAGGTACTGCCAAGTCTGTGCTGAGTGCAAGCCGCACTTCTGTCGGCCAGACAAGGTCCACCTGGTGAAGGCATCCCGCCCCTTTGAGCGCCTCAGCGTCGATTTCAAAGGGCCCCTCCCCTCCACTGACCGCAACGTTTATTTTCTCAACGTCGTTGATGAGTACTCCTGTTTCCCCTTTGCCATCGCATGTCCCGACATGACTTCGGCCACTGTCATTAAGGCACAGCATCTTCACCCTGTTCGGTTTCCCCACTTACGTCCACAGAGACCGGTGCTCCTCGTTTATGAGCGATGAGCTGCGTCAGTACCTGCTCGGTAAGGGCATTGCCTCGAGCAGGACTACCAGCTACAACCCCCGGGGAAACGGACAGGTGGAGAGGGAGAACGTGACGGTATGGAAGGCTGTCCTTCTGGCCCTACGGTCTAGGAGTCTCCAAGTTTCCCGCTGGCAGGAGATCCACCCCGACACGCTCCGCTCCATTCAGTCGCTCCTCTGCACAGCCACGAACGAGACCCCTCACGACCGTCTGTTTGTCTTCCCCAGGAAATCCACCTCCGGGGTCTCGCTTCCGTCCTGGCTGACAACACCGGGGCCTGTCGTCCTCCGGAAGCACGTGAGGAGCCATAAGTCCGACTCACTGGTCGAGAAGGTCCACCATCTACATGCCAACCCTCAGTACGCCTACATGGCGCACCGCAACGGCCGACAAGATACAGTCTCCCTCCGGGATCTGGCACCCGCCGGTTCCCCAGCGACCATCACCTACGCTCCCCCTACGCCGAACACCGCCCCCGCCCCTACACGGCCTACACACCCCCTACCCCCATCGCCGACCCACCGTGATGAAGCTCCAGGCGACACACTCCCTGAGTCAATGAGCCCAACACCCGTGTCTGCAGCGACGAGTTCAACACCCGTGCCCGCAGCAAAGCCGGAGCTGAGCCGATCACAGAGAACAATCAAGGCGCCGGACAGACTCGATTGTGAGCCCACTTCACCCCCGTTGGACTTCAAACAGCGGGTGAATGTGGTGAACGTATTGCTACTCCAATTCACCACTGTTCTGTATTGTATTATGTTGATGGCCTTGTGGGCTCCGCCTGTGGTTCTGCCCCCTCGGGGGTGGTATATAAATCTGCAGCCTGTGGCGGCCCTCAGTACAGAGCAGTCGCAGGCAGGCACCGATCTAGCTTATTAAAACCGCTGTTCACTTCTACTAATCGTCTCGTGTGAATTGATGGTCACATCAGTCCTCATTTACTCCATTGTATGTACTCCTCGCTTCAGCTCTGAATAAGGATCACACGGATTTGAAACATTAACTCTGTGTCTGGCTCCACTGACATCCTCTAATTTTCTGAGCTTTAATCCAATCATTATTAGTTTCTCATGCAGATTCACTACATGTGCAGTATTTTCCTTTGAATGCACGACAGGATTGACCTCAGGAAATCCAGTAGGAACATTTTGAATGTTTGTCAGCGATGTCTGTGAGCAAAGATTGAATGATTAAATGATTTACTCTGATGAAGAGTGACCCAAACTCGAAACGTTAGCTCGGTTCTCTCTTCACAGATGCTGCCAGACCCACTGAGATTTTGCATCATTTCCTGTTTTTTTCAGATTTCACATCTGCAGTAATTTGCAGGTTTACCACCAAATCATTCCACTGTGGACAATCGAGCAAATCCTTCAGATGTTCCAAAAGCTCCTTTCGCAGAGACCTGAACACCACCAAACCTGCAGTGTACACTGCACAATTGTGTAGTCCAGTTAGTCTTCACAATGTTGCTCACGCATTATTCATTCCAAATGGCACCACTTTAAACTGATGCAGGCCATTTGGTGATACAAAAGCCAGAATCTCTATCACCCTGTCTGTTAAAGGTACTTGTCAGTATACGTTTAGTAAATAAACTTTGATATTACTCTTTGCTTGTGCAACACACAATCATTTTGTTCCATCTGGTTTTGGTACCATCACAATAGTTGATCTCCAATCGTTGTAATTGACTTCAATGATATTCTTAAGGGTGCTTGCAATCTCCTTTTGTATCTGAGCAATCTTTGTATCGGTAGCCATCTAAAATGGCCACCTGCAAAGGATCATGGGAATTGTGGTCAGCTTGGACACAGACAGGTACACAGCCTCTGTGTATTGTGCAAAGAAGCCAGGCCTGACTGAAACTTATATCCACTAAGAGTCAATCACCATGTCCCCCAGCACACTCAAGTTTGAATCAAGGTGTTACAACGGTAGCAGACTAACCGGCGCCACTTCCTGTTATTTGGAAAGGCCGATGTGCCTATGACAATGGTAGCTAGGACCTGCCCAGCCACCGAGGTATCCGCCCCTAAATGACTAGGGTCAAAGAGTGTGATCAAAACCCTATCGATCTACTGGATCTGCAGTTAGGACCGCCCCAAAGGGGGCAAAAGCCCAGGGGGATAAGAAGAACTGCAAACCGAAAGATCGGCCTCTTTTGAACCAGCCTGTGTGCGACCAATTGCAACATATCAACTAGCCAACTTCAAGGACCCGTGATCACTACCAGAAGGACAAGTCCAGCCGAGATGAACCTGAAGACTTCCAACCGACCCACGTGGACACAGATAAAGGCCTGATCTCTCGCACAGAGCCAGTCACCCCGAAGTGAAGTAAAGGTCATCTTTGGGATTAGGTCTAATTTAGTGCGTAGTCGCGTGTATCATTGCATATAGATGTAAGTCTTGTGTTATTCAGAAAACTGTCTTTGAACTAATACTCCAGTTGTGCGGTCATTCAGTCAATACAGGAAACAGCTTGTGGTTCACAGAGAAATAAAGATGTCAACACAGTCAATATGGATGTTGTCTTTAAAGTCTGATTCCACTTTTCAAATGCCACCTTTCTAAAGCTCCTTCTGATGCTGGATGATGCACTTTATTCCTCAGCTATTAATAACTTCCCTGAATAATGTTGCCATAAAGTTGGATCCCTGATCCGACGAGATATCTTTTGGTAGCCCGTTTGTGGCAAAAACAAAGTTAAGTCCTCTACAATCTTTTTTGCTGTAATATTTTGCAACAGAATTGCTTCCGGAAATCTAGCAACCACATCCATTATTGTCAACAAACATTGATTTATTTTTAACGTCTTAACAATTGAGGCCTCAACAAATGTTTCCTCAAATGCAAGAATGGGTATTAAGGTAGCTGGCTTGATTGTTGTTTAAGATTTTCCAATACCAATCAAGTATGACATGTATGGCAAAGTTCAACGACATCCCGCTGCAGGACAGGCCAATGAAAATGTTTTTGTATATTTGCTGGAGTTGTCCTTACTCCTAAATGACCCCCTACAGGAATCTCATGTGCTACCCACAGAACTTCATTTCTATAATGCACTGTTAATACCATGTGATCAAGCTCTGACCTTTTATCATCAACCTGAGCATTTAAAGGGCTTCACTTCCTTATTAATACATTATTTATTGTGTAATAACACTCCTGGCTACTCAGATTCTATCTCTGCGTATGCTTTCTGATCAACTTTATCTCTGAATTCCTCTGTTGTAATTCTCCTAATTTTCTGGAACTAAAGATATGCGGAATTTTCCGGTCCACCAGTCCTGCACGTCGCACCCCCGTCGGCAGCAGGATTCCCCATTCCCGTAGCTGGCCAATGGAGTACCCGATTGTGGGCCGACCCTCGCCGTCAGCAAACGTGGTGTGGGTGTGCTACCGGCGGGCCGGAGGATCCGCTGACAGAGAATTCCACAGCTGACCTCCACCCTCCACTTGCTCTTGTCCTTTATCAGTCATCTGGTTAAAGGCTGGACCTGATAAATGAACCTCAATCTCGCTGTCCGCACTCCTTGTTTTCTCCGCCTCATGTCTCAACCTGTGACTTTGTGATTTTATTCCCACACAATCTAGTAACACCACTCGGATATGATTCTTGAAACACCTCAGTCGCTTCACTTTCCACTGCCTTTCAACCACAGTAGGCATCACTCGCTATATAATTACCCACAAAGGACTGGACCTGCCTGTAAAAGATAATTACCCTGCAGCCACTTCACCAGTTTTACATAATGGAATACGACACACTTCATTGTGATCCCACATTTTACCACTTTATCGGGCAATTTTAATCTGAATTACATACCTCTGTCTCTCACCCATTAAAGATTGACTTCCTCCTGTATGCCTGAAGGTCTTAATCTCTTTACATACCCGCCTTGTCGACATGTGTAAACCCTACCCCACATCTAAAATATTTAAACAAACCAGACACCTTCCTAACATGCACCCTCTGAGCCAGTGTGCAGTATTGTGCACCTCTTGAGAGGTAACCACATTTTTTTCCCATTTTAATAAACCCTGTTAGTTTATCCTGTTAATCTACCTAGTTTTTATCTTAAGACATCAACACCGTGACTTGGTGGATCCAAACTTATTACAATGAAAACATTGAACTTTTCTTCAATCTCTTCCACACCCAGACGATTCCTTTCTGACCTGAGCTGAAAAGTCATCAATATCTCCGAGACTTGCTTTGCCTTCACTACCTGCAGTCTTCTCATTTCCCCAGCTCATATCCTTCACAGTTTAAAATTGATGTTGAACTACAAACCTTGATTTATGAACTAATTGACAGTGCTCTGCTGCCAGTCGAGTAATTTTAACCCTTTGCTCTTTCACAGCAGTTCTCACTACTATAGGAAGTGAATCTTCACATTGGTCACCAAATAACTATGTCCCCATGGGTTTCATGCATTCGGTCAATTTTTAATTCTCTTAACCACATATCAAAATTATTTTGTTTAATTCTTTCAAATTCCATATACGTCTGACATGATTCCTTCCATAGATTTCTAAACTTTCATCCATTGGAATCTGGCACTAGTCCATATGCATTTAATTGGCTTTTATCACCTCATCATAATCCCTAGATAACTCCCCTGCTAACAATGCAAACACTTCACTCGCTCCATCTAACAATTTTGTTTGAACCAACAATACCCACATGGTATTTGGCTAATTTCACAACGAGACAAAAGACGTTTTTCGACATCTTTCTCGTCAACCGTAGGAAGTTCATGAATATATTCAAACATTTTCACTTGAGGCTTTTGACAAAGAGTGATCCTGCCTTCCTCTGAACTTGCCTCTGTAGTGATCTCTGTATATGTATATACATAAAGGGTTAATGGTTAGTCAGTACAGTCAACTGATCACTAGAGGGCAACACTAATAGGGGGTATAAATACAGGCTCAATCTGTTTCCCCGTTCTCTTTGGGTGTGTTGTGACTAGAGAACAGAAGCGTAGAGGTAGCTCAGAGAACAAGTATAATATTCATAGTTAATCCAATCCTATCTTGTTTAATTTAACTGCGAGTAAAAGTATTGATAAACGTATTGAAGAATCAAACTCACAAGTTAATTGATTAGTTACTCAATAAATTATTCGCTATCACGAGATGACTTTGAGTATTCATCATCATCAAAGTTAAGAACTTCTCGGCATAAACAAATGTGTAACACACATTACTTCAAGTAATATAACATGCTACCAGGAGAAGTAATATAATACAACAGCCTCAATGTCCGCATTTAACTGCAAACTTTTCAGTTTGTAATCTATTTGCAGATTCATTTTCCGAAGTTCAAAATCTCTCTGCTTGTCTTTTCCCTCTACCGTTGCTGCTCTTTCCTTTACCTTTTCTTCTTTGTTTGCCTCTTTCCTTTTCATCCCTTGCTCATCTTTCCATTTCCACAACAAGTTTCCTCATTTCAATTTTCTTTTGAGGAGTTCAAGCTTTTCCTCTATTTCAAAATGTTTCACTCGTAATTAAATTTTAGCTAGTTCTAGTGATTCCGAATGATGCCTTTGGTGAATTTAAATGCTGAGCTATCACTTTAATTATCTCCAACGTCTGCACCCCTTCAGGTAAAGTCAATTGCAGTTTGACCGCCAAAGCCAAAAGTTTTGTTTTAACCACTCTTTGCAAAACAACTAGAGTAACCTCTTCCACACCCAGGAAACTCGTCCTCACTGAAAGAGTAATCTTACCAGTAAATTCCCACTTAAACTGAGTGATCACTCTGATTAATAAGTATCCTTTATTTCAAACAAACTTTAATTTAAGAACAGAATTACCCACATTTAGAGCAAAGAAGATAGTTTTACAATTATCAGTTAAAGAGCTCTTAAACATAAGGGAAATCTCAAACTGATGCCTTACACCATCGCCATATATATTCCAACTAAGCAACCCAAGATGGTTCAAATGCCACTTAGAAGTAAAGTTAACACAACGCTTTCCCTGCTTATTTGTGCAGACCATTGGAGAGAGTTCCCTTTCAGGAAGTCTGAAAATCCTTCTGTCTTATCAGACTCTTGTGCCCAGCCAGACTGCATTTGGCAAGCCTGCTATTCAACTCAAACCTTCTGGCAGACTGAAAAACTGCACACAGATCTGGCTTCTCCCATTGATTATATAATCTGTAGCCCACTAGGTTCCATGACCTGTTTAGCTAGGACTGACCACCACTCCTTGTAAAATTATCTGTACTCCAGTGAATCTCCAGCAATCAAAACACATTTCCATTGGTTGCTTGAATTTTAAATAATCAAGTGGTTGTCATCAATAATGGCCACGCCTTTTACAACACAGAAGCACAGCTTTAGCTGATACAGAGACTGGACACCTTAACATAGATTAGTTAGCCACATTACTGCCACGAACATAAAATCTATTATGTAACAATTTCTGCATTCAGCACGCAGACCGAAACCAAAAAACAGCTTGTAAGCCGTTTTCCAGGCACTTTTTAAAATGCTGTGATTTCCAGGAACAGCAACAACCAGTGTCCTTGAATTAAACAATAATGTTCTTAATCCTTCGTGATGAAAGATTTTCTGTGACTAAAGCAGCCATGAGAAGGTGAATTCCGGAAACCAGCGCATGTTTCAGAACATTTGTTATAAACCCTTACCTGGAACACCAATTATGGCAAGTATCAAGTAGTATATTTTCCTGACCATCTGAATTGGTCGATGCATTTTCTGTGTGGAGTGAATCTCTTCCGTTGATAAGCAACCAATGTCTCTCAATTAAACTGCATTCATTTTATACTCTCCAGCATCTCTCCAGGGAAGCTGAGGTTAGAAAACGGTTCAAGTTGTTTTTTTGTAATTTTTCACAAACAAGTTTCGACAGCTGAATGAATTCCCTTGTAGAAACTCTGTGATGCAATTGTACTCCATCCACCTCCTGACCACAAGAATGTACAAGTCCCATCACATGTAATAAAAAACAATTGGAAGCTGTATTAACCAGCATTAGAATCGTTCCTGTAAACAGCATGATTCCCATATTTAGATTTCATATCATTTCACCCAATGGCCTTTGTCTTTATTATTTTTTACATTATTTTTATTCAAAATTTTTGTCAAATACATAATTTTTGCATAACCGTGTGCAACCATTAACATAACAAAATGAAGTAAAAGTTAATCATATATACAAAGAAAAGAACAATACAACATAACAATTCTCCTCCCCCCCCCTCCCCGGGATGCCGCTGCTGCTGAACATTACTGCTCTCCATGAAAGTCGAGGAATGGCTGCCACCTCCGAGAGAACCCTCTCAAGGCAAACTTTATTTTCTCGAGACTGAGACAGCCAGCCATGTCACTAACCCAGGTCTCTACACTCGGGGGCTTCGAGTCCTCCCACATTAAAAGGATCCGTCTCTGGGCTACCAGGGAGGCAAAGGCCAATACGACGGCCTGTTTCGCTTCCTGAACTCCCGGAACGTCTGACACACCAAAGATCGCTATCTCTGGACTCGGCACCACCCGCGTGTTTAAGATCTTGGACATTGCCAGAGCAAAACCCTGCCAGAAACCCTCAAGAGCCGGGCATGCCCAGAAGATATGGACATGATCTGCAGGGCTTCCCGCACACCTCGCACATTTATCCTCAACCCCAAAGAGCTTGCTCATCCTGGTTGCCGTCATGTGTGCCCGGTGGACCACCTTAAACTGGATTAAGCTAAGCCTGGCACATGATAATGAAGAATTAACCCTGTTTAGGGCATCTGTCCACAGGCCCGCATCTCGCTCCCCACCTAGCTTCTTCTCCTATTTACCGTTAAGGTCCTCCACTGGGGCTTCCTCCGCCTCCTGAAATTCCTGGTAGATGTCCGACACCTTCCCCTCCCCTACCCAGGTGCCGGAGACCGCCCTATCCTGTATCCTGTGTGGGGGTAGCAGCGGAAATGACACCACCTGTTTTTTTAGAAATGCGCGTACCTGAAGGTATCTGAAAGCATTTCCAGGGGGCAAACTGAATTTCTCCTCCAGCGCTTTCAGGCTGGGAAAGGTCCCGTCTATGAACAGGTCCCCCATCCTTTTAATGCCTGCCCTATGCCAGCGTTGAAACCCTCCGTCTATCTTGCTCTGGACAAATCTGTGATTGTTGCGTGGCCTTTGTCTTTATTTACCATTCAGTAATGCTAACGTCAGCGTGCCCAGTTTGGGCAGTTCCTTTACACTCTCGCATATGGCGGCTCTCTTTCACCAGTTGAAATTCAATTGGAGAAATCTTCGAGTCCAAGGCAGATTATCGATGGGTAACACACAGCTGCTGTTGGCCATTTGGCACATGTTTCTCTTTCACACTCTCTGGAAGATCAGTTCAGCTAATCTCACTCCCCTTTATCCTCATCATTGGCGGGATTCTCCCCAGGCCGACTGGGAAATCGGGAAAGGAGATTGGGGGGAGAATTGGTCGTGAAGCCAAAATCATGGTGGGTGCCGGGCGTGCACCAATTTGTAATGTCCGGCACCTCGACAGTAGCATCAATGCGTTCTCCTCCGCATGTACAGTAAACAATGTTTCCATGTCATTAACGGTGTGGGACTGCGAGCGGCAGGATGGGAGAGGGGGACATGCGGGGGCAGGGTCTTCAATGCAGACCGGAACCACCGTGAATCCCTTTGGATCTGGATGAGCACAGAGGTATGCACCATGCTACATGTCTGACCTTCACCCCTGCAGACAATGGGCATTGGGATTCAACCTTGAATGGTGGCCTTGTGCGTAGTCACGGCAGCCCTGGGATGCACAGGCTGTGCTATCTGGTGGTGATTGAGGAGGACGTTTCAGTAGCGAAGCCTGCCCCAGAGGCACGGGAGTCAGTCGCTTAGGATGGAAGGCAGTCGCCCAACAGGCCGAGGGGGAGGAGGTGCAAAGGAGGTTCCGCATAAAGCCTCATGTGTACCGGCAGCACATGAGATCCCAGGCCCTGCCGGATCGAGCATGCCGTCTAAGGCATATCTACCAGATCATGGTGCATCTGGCACCCCGGGGGAATGGGGGGGTACACCCGCTCCCATTGGCCATCAAGGTGATGGTCGCCCGGATCCTTTATGAAACGGGGAACTTCCAAGCGCTGAGAGGGGGCTTGTCGGGAATCTCACAGAGCTCGGTGATTGATGGGATGCATGTCACCCTACGAGCTCCGGTATAGGACAGGCTGGTCTTCACAAACTGAAAGGGGTTCCTCTCGATGAACGTGCAGCTGGTGTGTGACCATGAGATGTGCATCATGCACCTCTTCACCCGAAACCTGGGCATTATGCACGTCTGCGCCCGAAACCCGGGTAGTGCGCACGGCGCCTTTACCTTGGCGCACTTGGCGGTTCATGAACTCTTTGAGGCGCCCAGACCAAGGTCGCAATGCTTGCAGCCATGGAGGGCAGGGAGTGGAACCCATCCCTCTAGGACTGAGCCATTTCACCCAGGGACTGGGCCACCACATTCTGGGTCTGTGCTACATCGGACAGTGACGGTGCCACCTCCCTCTGGGTCTGTGGCACGGCGGCCAGCACCCGGGCAATGCTGCCGAGGCCCTCAGTCATGGTCCCCCTGTGACTGGGCCGTTCCCAGGAGTGCTGCTGCAAAATCCAGGTGGCCCTGGCACATGGCTGCCTGTGAGAGGGTAGCCCTGTCCTGGGCCTTGGCCACTGACAGTGCAGAGTGGCCCTGGCCTTGAACATCTTGACCCATGGCCGAAACCTTCGTCCTCAAGGCCTCCATTGCAATTACTGCACGTACGGTGTTGACCTCAGTAGTACGCATGGTTGGCACCATCTCCTGCCCTACAGCAGGTTCACCAGCTCTAACTGCACATTCAGGCGATGGGTGGTTGCCGACTCCCCTCATGTAGTCCCTGGCTCTGAGACTGCATCTCCACAATAGATGGGACCGCCCTTTCCTGAAGGCCGAAACTTGCCCACAAGGCAGCTGGTCCCTGGGATGGTGGAGGGTGTTGGAGACAGCTCTGATGGGAAGTCAATTTCATCCCCAGACTGGTGCTCTGGGGTACCTCTGGCTGCGGGTCGAGGGCTCCCACCCGTGCCCGTGTCTGCATCCTCCTCGCTGCTCTCCTGGTATTGGGGTTGGGGACACCAGAAGGGCCCGCATCATCGCCCGGTGATCCTGCAAGACACAATTCGTGACCCATGATTGGAGGGTGATGGTGAGAGGATGGTGTTGGGGTTGTGAGAGGATGGTGAGGGGGTGGTGGGAGAGTGGGGTGGGGTGGGGGTGGGGTGGGGTGATGAGGGAGTGGTGTGGGGGTGGTATGCGGGTGGTGTGGGGGTGGTGTGAGGGTGGGGTGGGATGGTGTGGGGGTGGTGGGAGAGTGGTGATGGTGTGGGGGTGGTATGCGGGTGGTGTGGGGGTGGGGTGGGGTGGTGTGGTGTGGGGTGGGGTGGGGGAGGGATGGTGTGGGTGTGGGGCGAGGTGGTGTGTGGGTGGTGTGGGTGTGGGGTGGGGTGGTGGTGGGGTGGGCGTGGTGCCCATGCGTGCCATGGGAATCCACCATGCAGCGAGGAGCTCACTTGGTTGCCCGATTCAGATCTCCGTCTCGGTGACTGCCCTCTCTCCGAGCCAACCTACAAAGTCCAGTGCCCGCTGTTCCGCAACTGCTGAGGTCAAGCGGTCCCGCTGCGGTCCCCTCTCTCACTGTGGTTATTCGCCATCTTCTCCTGCGGGAGGGAGGAGACAGAAAGTGGACAGTGTTCGGCAGTCAGACCCGTGCCACACTCGGTGGAGCAGCTGGTGGCGTCCGTGGTCAGGGCACCAGCCATGGTGGCCGATATGGGTGTTGACATTTGTTGCAGTGCGGGGTGCGTGCACACCGCTGGCGGGTGGGGTTTGGTGTGGGGGAGGGGGGTTACAGGTGTTTTGGATGGGCATTAGTGCCAGGGGCACAATTCTGCCTACTCACCCTGACGGCCCTGAGAAACTGGTGCAGCGTCTTCCAGCATTGCTGTCCAGTCCTGATGGTTCGGCCCACGGCACTCACAGCCTCTGCCACCAGCGCCCAGGCCCATTGTATGATGGCAGTTGGCATCCTCCTTCCCACCTTGGGGAACAGGGTGTCCCACCTTTCTTCCATGGCGTCCAGCAGGGACCTGAGCTCTGCATCTACGAATCGGCTTCCGCTCTCTGTGCTGTCGTCTTCCTGGCTGGAATGAGTGCGTGTGGGGATTGGAGAGCTAACCTGCGGCTGCAGTTTGTCAGTCTCCTGTTGTGCAAAATCGCTCTATTTACTTATTGAGCCTCCATCACATTGCTGGCAGTCCCTCTGAGCTACAGAGGAAGGGTTCCTGGCCTCATCCTCATGCACACTTCTAAATGGGCCTCCACCAAGACAAGCATCTGTTGGGTGGGACCCTGCGTCTCCTCCTCTTTATTTCCCCTCGGTTAAAATGTTTGTGCAGGAGACAGTCACAAATGCTTCTCTCCATCTCTGGGAGGAAGCCATGGGAGTCACTGGGACGGAAGGACAAGATCACGAGGCTGCAAACCTTTCTCCGCCTATTTAAACCTGGAGAATAGGCACAGACACAGATTAATAATGTGAGGATCTACATCTCGTCCAGCCATAACTCCTCTTATTTAGGTGTGATAGTAATTCCACTCCGTGCCCAGGGTAACTCCAGGTAATGAATTGTAACTAGGGGCTGATTCCCGTCTCCAGCTGACATCACAAATGGAGCCGAGGACCAAACAATGAATCTTTGAGACACAAACCCTCGCATATTGATGGACCCTTAACTGCAACAATGAAAGGCCCCTCACATTAGTATTGTCTAAAACATTGATCCTTAGTAACCTAACCTTACATGCCCGCCACATCACATGGGAAACCTTCCACTTTTGGCTTGTTCTACGCCTCACTGACCCAGGGTCTGAGTTTAGGTGGGAACCGGATTAATCGGTAGCACGGGAGCACAGTGGTTAGCACTGTTGCTTCACAGCTCCAGGGTTCCAGGTTCAATTCCCGGCTTGGGTCATTGTCTGCGTGGAGGCTGCACAGTCTTTCTGTGTTTGTGTGGGTTTCCTCCGGGTGCTCCGGTTTCTTCCCACAAGTCCAAAGATGTGCAGGTTAGGTGGATTGGCCGTAGGGAGATACGGCGGAGGTGTGGGCTTAAGTAGGGTGCTTTTTCCAAGGTGCAGACCCGACGGGCCAAATCACTGTAAATTCTATGTAATATGTTACTCTCACTGGAAGTGTGTGCACCGTGTTATACAGTCACTTCTAGGTTCTCTGCACTGGAGTCATCTGTTCCGATTTTTGGTTTAATGTCATGACAGAAAAAATGTTCTCTGAACATGCAGAACATGCTCAAGGAATTTGACCACAAAGAGGCAATGGAGGCGTCGAGAAAAGTGGTGTCGAGGCAGAGTCAGGAATGTGTATGTGAAATCTGATCAGGTGTTTCTCAATAACTTCGCCAAGGTTAGCCTGGACAATGAAGAATAACAAGGTGAGCGGGACAACCAGTGGAAAGGGCGGAGATAGCAGTGCCAGCACTCGATGGTGAATCATTCCAGGATATTCTCTCTGTATCTGACTGTCAAATCCCAAATTTCTTTACCCGTCAGTCTGGCCTCAATAAAAGTCGAGATGGATTTGCAGGTACAGCATTAGTTATTTTATTTAGCTTGCAAGCTTGATTCATTTCACAAAGGTATAAGACACATCCCGTCTCCTACACCCCGGAAAGCGAATGAACAAAGAGACAAAGGGATCTCTGCAAATCAATTCAAATGGTATCAAGTTTCACATACACGATTCCCATAGGTCATCCTATACCCCTCCTGACCTAGTCAGACATTCAGATTGGCTCACTTCCAATCCCTTCCTCTGGCTCCTATTACCCAGCATCCTTTTCTCCTCCTTTGGTGGACACCCCTCCTCCTTGCTTTGCCATGCGGTCTGAAATCCTTTGTCTGTGAACTCACCAGAATGAGACTGGCCTATCTCTACATTACAGTAACTAATATCTCTAAAGTAAATATTTTATATCACATTCGTCATTCCCTCCTTTTATCATTCCAAGATAACCAAACTATCCAATCCATAGCTACGGTCCCTCATCTAAAAAGATCTGTCACTGCATTTCCAATTCCTGGCGTAGCCCCCCTTCATCTGCTGCACCCTCATGGATTTTGACAGCTAAGATTTTAGGGGCGTTGATCTGTTCCAGTGTAACCCGCATTCTACCCATCACACATTTAAGGATGACTGGACCCACAAAGATGCAGCCGATAGCCACCACTAAATACATGACCATATTTATCAACCAGTCCTTCCAACCTCCAAATCCCCAGTTACCCCAAGCGCCAGGATCCTGCATTCCGTCCAGGTGATCCCGTATGTGATCCATAAATTTAGTGATGTTAGCGGTCAAGTCCTGAGCTCCCATGATACACTTGCCCTGCACTATGGCGCATACCCCACCCTCACGGGCCAGAAGATAGTCAAGAGCATACCGGTTCTGCATTGCAAACAACCGTAGCTGAGACAATTCCTTGGTTATTGCCCCGAGGACTCCCAAGGTTTCATTTCCCAAGATGATAAGGCCACAAATAAAATAATTCCTATTGCTGACAGCCAAGGAACCCCCCAGTAGCCCAGTTTATCTAGCTTCGAAACGCCCATTCAGGCCGCCTAGCAATGCGGAAAGCCCTCGTCCCAACAGTGATATGAGAGACATTCCCCCAGCCACAAAGGAGCTGGAGGCCGGCGTTCAATGGAATGCAAGTGTTGTTGTAACAAACGCATTGGCCAGACGCCTGGGTGATATGGCACCTCCTGTCCGTACATGTGGGGAACAGGCATGTTATATTCGTTTCCACCTCTACCAGCAAACAGCCGTATCCTTCACTGCTGAAACAATTCTCGTACGACCGGGAATCCCTATTGGGAGTGAAGTGGCTAGGTATATATGGCCTCCACCGTTGCAGCCTATCGTACTGTGAATGGGAATTATCCCAAGGAAGGGGAAGGCAAATAGCCGGTGGTGCTGAACCCGGATCGTAAGGAAGAGTGACTTGCTCGGGCGGTGGCTCGGAACGCTGACAATGAACCACCGTTTGGGGAGTGCCCCAAAGCGGTGAAACAGAAAATAACCTAGACACCGCTGCGGGGCTCGGGTAGCAGACAACCCGTCCGTGGCCATACAAGCGGTGGTAAATCTGGTAGAAGAGATTCATACTACCCAGGTTTTCCTCAGTTTGGCATTTAACTAACTTAAGTGTATCTCCCGATAACCTACGTTCTAGCTGTACTTCCCTTCTCACACGCCCCGTCCTCTCTCTCGTCCCTCTCTCTCTCTCACAATCTCTTCCTACGCTCTCCTGACGGTCTGATGTTACCTTTATCGCACCAATCTTAACACATCCAAAATCAAATTTACATATACTCCAAAAACAAGGCAATGTCCATATAATGTTCCCTTCCCATCGCCGGGACCGATGCAATTGCTTCATGACTCCTGCATTCTCCTTAACTTTGACGACCTTCCATGAGTCGATACCATGTCTTCGTATATGGGGGCAGCGAAGAACATCACCTTTGCATAACTGAACTGCCCTTGTAGCTTGGTTGGGGTTACAAATGTAGATAATATTCCCCTTTTCTATGTCCGTCGCCAATAACACTCCAAGCGAGGTGAGGCCAAATATCACACAGATGGTGCGTAGCCACCCCATCATGCTCCACACCTGTAAAATAGCACTGGAGAAGGGAGGCAGGTTAATCTGTCCAAGAAAATGAGGCCCGTTATCAGAACTCAACTGAGCTGGTCTACTGTGCCGGGGAATGATTTCCCGCATCAGAACTTTAACCACAGTAGCAGCTTTATTATAGGTAGTCGGATACGCCTCAACCCATCTGCTGAACCCATTCGCAATGACCAAAACATATTTATAACATTGACACCTTTCCAACTCAATGTAATCCATTTGGAGCGTCTCAAAGGGACCACTGGGCAACGGGGTTTGCCCCATCCCACAAGGGATACCTTTGCCGGTGTTATATTGCTGACAAATCAAACACCGATTACTGATACTTTGGGCCAACCCCTGCATTTTAGGGTGCCACCAAGTGTCCAGCAACAAATCACTAGTCCCCCGAGCCCCACAATGAGTTGCAAAGTGTACACATTCGATGACCCATAAAGCCAGTACATCAGACATACAAGTCTGATGTGCTGGCGTGGTCCATAAAGAGGAAACAGAATCATATGTACAACCTAACCGTTTCCACATTTGTTTATCACTCTCAGG
Organism: Scyliorhinus torazame; assembly: GCF_047496885.1. NCBI lineage: Eukaryota > Metazoa > Chordata > Chondrichthyes > Carcharhiniformes > Scyliorhinidae > Scyliorhinus > Scyliorhinus torazame. The sequence goes on from NC_092710.1 coordinate 52,574,639, forward strand.
AGCGTCCTCCTGTAACCTTATGACGTCTTGGATGGTTGGCATTGACTTGTCATCAGCAGACATATTTATAGTAGATCGTTTAGTCTGACTTAATATTTTAGGCACCATCACTTGCTGAATTTGCGCGGCTGTCCGCGCTGCACAATCTGCTTGTTCATTACCAATGTCAACTGGGGTCTTACCATTTGTGTGGGCAGCGCATTTAATAACGGAAATCTGCGCGGGCATAAGAAGGGCCTGCAGTAAGTCATTAACTAAACCCCGGTGGAATATTTGACCACACATAATCATGTCAGGTTGTTCTGACGAAATGTCACTCAAATCGTCCCTTATTGGGGTAGTTTCCTGAATCAAGGCTAAACAGTCGTGGCCAGGTGCGTCTTCATGGACAGGGGGACCACTAAGAAAACAGGCTGGATTGATAGTGGTACAGTGTTTAAATGTCAGACGTGGATTGTTCAAAAGGTATACCTCATACCTATTCTGACGAGCTGCGGTAAGATGCTGAGTCTGCAGTTGCCTCAGTAGTGCGATGACCGAGTGGGAGCTATACACCGTAATATCCTGTTGGAGGGTGAGAGCATGTAACGGCTATGCGATGGCATTGATTGAACGTAAATCCTGTACGAATCGGTACTGGTCTGGTTTGGCTGGTTTAGGCACAGGAAGTATGGGGGTGTTACATTCTGATTGGCAAGGGACCAAAATACTCTGTTGCAACAGCTCTTGAATTAATTTGTCTATAGACGGAGCAGCTTGGGATTTCAGGGGGTATTACCGAATGGAAGGTAGCTTTACATGATCCTTAATCGTTACCTTTATAGGTGTAACATTTGTCTTTCCCACTTGTGATGGGTATTTCGCCCAGACCTGTGGATTGACAGATTCCAAAACATCACGTCCCCGGTGATGCTGCAGTCGAGTGTTAATTGTTTCAGGGACCTCAAAATATTTTATGGCAGTGCCGTCCGGCATGACTTGAAGTGCGTACTCTGTTGGATCCGAATGATCCACTGCCCTCCTTACCATTTGCCCCAGATTCCTGGCATGGTACTGGTCGTGGACCTGACGTGTAATATGAGGGCTTACCGAAGCTGACTGTGGCCATAAATGTGGTGGTATTGTAACAAAATCAGCTGTACCTTCTTTTCCCGTGACTGTGGCTGTACCTTTGACTGGCCATTCGATCCCAATTAATGGCCGGTATTTGTCCTCCAACTCCCTGTTTTGTCCGGTTCTGTCATAGGCCAGGATAACGTGATGCAATGAATGTTCAATGTCTAACGTCCACCACTGGGGAGTGATAGAAATATAGCACTGTTGTATCATCCTCCATGATTGGACCGTTACCCCTTCGTCTCCGTACTCTAGCTATAGCTGGAAGATACACAGTAAATCTCGGGCCAACAAATTACAGTCCAATCCAGTAGTCACTACAAACTGATGATCTGCAGACTTATTCTTGTAAGTGACTGTCACAGGTTCAGAAATAGGATACTCACACACCTGTCCTTGGAACCCTGACAATTGCTGGGTGTGGTCGGATAATGGTAGTCGAAGTTCTGATTGCACAGAAGACATGGCTGCTCCAGTGTCGTTTACAAATGAGTGATGTTAATCTCCTATCTGCAGAGAGATAATAGGTTCCCTGTCCGATTGGAGAGTCCTTATGACTAAATTAGCTAGTCAATCCTGTGTTGGGAAAGGGTTTGCCTGGGAGAATTCAGTGTATCTCGTCTGTCCTCCCCTTGGTGGGTACCCCCTCCTTTGGGTCGGATAATCTCCTTCTACTGCCTGTCTTTTAAAGGGGCATTCCTGTTGCCAGTGATCTGCTCGGCCGCAATTAAAACATGCATTGCTCCCTCTATATCTGCCCCGTCCTCTTCTCCCAGTAGACCAATGGCCCCTCAGAGGGGGCGCCGGTTGTAAAGCTGTTGGTGCATACGGTGGGCCATAAAAAGGAGCTGAGGGTCCCTTTGGGTGCGTTTGATAGCCTCCCCCTCGCTGATCCACCCACCCAAAGTCACAATATTGGGGCTCCTGCTGGTAAACTAACATTTCTGCCGCTTGTTGGGGTCGCAGATCATCCTTTTTCATTACATACTCAGTCTTAACCTTTGTAACTGAGCCTCCTTCCTGGCCTACACCCTCCTTCCAATAAAATCTGACTGCCCTTGCCATCTGGGAAGGGTCGTTCTCTGTCCAATTATGTTATTACATTTCACAGCAGTAGCCACAGAAGATGGTAGGCAATGCATTAACATAGCACAATATTGAGGGGAATTCTGACCATTTTGATATGGCAAGTCGCCTGATTGCCCACGGTAGATTTCATTAAAACGCTCCAGAAATTCCTCTGGCTCTTCAATCTTCTTAGGTTTTAGGTCTAAGATAGCAGAAATATTTATGGGCTTTTGAAATGTGCTACTCAACGCATTCAGGATCTGTGTCCGTCTATCGTCGTCTAACGCATGGGCTTGCTGAAGTGCGGCGTGGCTAGCATAATTCAGGTGATTGGTATCTTCCTAATCGGCAACTGTCTCCGAGTCTCACCGGGGGCACTCTAGCTATTTCCTCTGGTTCTTCCAAGACTTCGACGTCCCTCCCTGTCACTAGAGGGAGTTCTTTCTCTTCAAAATCATCTGTTGCAGCTCCCTTTGTTCTGAAATTTGAGGTTTCTCCTTGGTTTGGAAGGATTTAGGTGGTATGCTTAATTGTTTCTGGTTAGGATCAAGCCTTCTCTTGCTGTCCGAGATCTGGTCCTAGAGATAACTGGGCTTGGGGAACAGAGCTCCTCTTTCTCTACTGATCGTGAAGATGGTAAATCGGAACCCGCACGATCATCCAAAAGGGCTGGAGTTACTGGCAGGATTGGAATATGGGGAGCAGTGACTGGATATAAATTATTATACTCTGGTGGTTCTGGAATTAGTGCAGACAATGCTACAGGTGCAGTCAAAACTTTTACTGACATTTTTTAATTATTGAATTAATCATTTTCTGTCAATTCAAGGCCAGCCATTGAACTACGTAGCTCATCTTTTGTTTGACCCGAGACTTTCCTGTCTCTACTTGCGCGTTTTTTTTTTTTTTTCTTGGCAAAACGATTGAAAAGGTTCTAACAGTGTTCTTTTAAAACTTAAAAATATTTGAAAATTCAAATTGAATTACTGCAACTTGCAAGCTTAGCTCTGATCTCAACTCAGAACTAAATTTACGATTTGCTTAACACAACTTGTATAACATTTACAACTTAATTAATTCTTTATCTTAACAATTTTTCTTTCAACAAGTTTTTCTTACATTCACAAAAATGTTGGCAAAGTCAACTATCATCTCCAGATTTACAGTTTTTAAAATGGTGTCAGTGATCTTCTTTAAGTTTCTATTAATTCACAAATAAAATGAGATAAACATTATTTCAAGTAAGTAAAACTTAAGATTCTGGCAATTTTAATCAATTGCTTTCGAAAACAATAACTTTTATCAAAGAGGTGGAGAAACCCACTGGTTTCCTTTAATTAATTCAAAACGTAACTTTGCTGGAGTTCACTGACTCAAAGGAAAGGTATCCGATTACACTACAGGCTGCTGCTGTTATCTCAAGGCCTGAGTGAGAAGCACTGTCTGTCGTCTTTAACTTTGGCTGCTGCTGTTAACCCTTTGAGAGACTTCTGCTTCAACCAATATGCAGCATCCAGTTCTATGGATGTTCTTGTCTTGAAATTTATCCAAGCAATTCCCCACAATCTCAACTAGTCCTCAGAACTGCGTTTTTCGCCACTACAGTTCAAGGGTACAATTTCTTTTTAGCTTAATCAACTATAGATTTAAAACACTCACACATGGAATTGAATCATCTTCAGATTTAAAAACACTCATTGAACTGAACCCTCATCCTGAGGTCACATCAGCCATAAAGACACTTATACTTGACTGAACCTCCATCTACTGAAGTCACATCAGCCATAAAAACACTTATACTTGACTGAACCTCCATCTACTGAAGTCACATCAGCCATAAAAACACTTATACTTGGAATTGAATCATCTTTTAGATGTCCCATCAACCCAAAACCTAACCCAAGCCGAATCAACAATATGAAATCCCATCAATTAAATTTCTAGTCCCCAGACTGACCTTTGATTTCGTCGAGACGATCTTTCCGTACCAACCACGAGTGACCAGACTAATCAGACGATAAGAAGAGGGGAAAAATCAATGCGCGGTCATTTTCCAGCTGTACATTGTGGGCCCTTTTTCCCCATCCTCCTGTTCATAATCAGTCTAATTCTGATTTCGCAGTTGGTCAGAACCGTCTTGAGAAATCCCGGGTTTTCGGCACCAATTGTCAAATCCCAAATTTCTTTACCCGTCAGTCTGGCCTCAATAAAGTCGAGATGGATTTGCAGGTACAGCATTAGTTATTTTATTTAGCTTGCAAGCTTGATTCATTTCACAGAGGCATAAGACACATCCAGTCTCCTACACCCCGGAAAGCGAATGAACAAAGAGACAAAGGGATCTCTGCAAATCAATTCAAATGGTATCAAGTTTCACATACACGATTCCCATAGGTCATCCTATACCCCTCCTGACCTAGTCAGACATTCTGATTGGCTCACTTCCAATCCCTTCCTCTGGCCCCTATTACCCAGCATCCTTTTCTCCTCCTTCGGTGGACACACCTCCTCCTTGCTTTGCCATGCGGTCTGAAATCCTTTGTCTGTGAACTCACCAGAATGAGACTGGCCTATCTCTACATTACAGTAACTAATATCTCTAAAGTAACTATTTAATATCACATTCGTCATGACCACAGAGGTAAGAGTGGGACCAGGCGAGGGCAGTCCCACCCATCTGCTAACTGGAGCCTTGAGTTTAGAGTGGAAGGCGCGCTCCAACCATGTCAAAGACAGGATGAATGACACCATCGCCTTTTCCAAACTTTGTGAAAGGTTATTTCACTGCTGTGTCAAAGGCACAAAACTGAAACCTCAGGCGGATGAGAGGTTTGGGCAGACGAGAAAACATTGAAGGATTCTGGAGAGGGAATGCAGGATGGAGCTGGGCTAGTAGATTAGAACCACAGGACCCAAAAGTGTATTTGGTCGGAGCTACGAGATTTTGGCTAATTAAAAAGGGAGACGGATATAATAAACCATTCGTATTATCAGCGAACCTGCAGTTCGGAACGATCAATAGGTGAATCGGGTTAAGAGGTCACGAGTTGGATAGAATTCGCACTAATGAGCTTAAAGAATTAAGACCGGAAACAGAGAAAACAGAGGGGAGCTGGTAATACAGAGCTCCTTGAAGAGAGAGGGAAGTGAATTGAGGGGAATTGCTTAATTACAACGGGAATAAAGGAAGTTCAAAATTGGTAACTCGTAAACTGTAACTGGAGGATATTGGAATTTTGAGGAATGCAACAATAATGTAATTTGTCAAAGCAAAGTGGATTTAATGGGACAAAGTGACTTATTATTAGAATAGAATAAAAATAACTTGAATGAAGTGCTGTGATGTTTAATTAGGAATAGAGAAGAAGGGAACTTAATGGAACATATTGATTGTGAGGTGAGAAATAGGATAGAGGAGAGTTGTGTAGAAGGTTAAACTATAGGATGTATGCAATGTTTGTAGGTAAATGACGGGGAAGGCATTCAGTGTTTAAGAAGAAACAGATGGTGCAGAATGCCAGAGAAAAACTTACCGTGGAATTGGAAAAGAAAAACTCAAGACTCGAGGCAAAAAACAATAAAAGAGGGTATGGGAAATCTCTCCCCTATCTGGCTGTGATTGAGACGGAAATGTAACAGTTATTACATGAGTAATCAGTCAGTCACAATTGTCGCTGCGGGTCGATAAATTATTGACTGGTGAACACCTTTCTCCAAATTCCCCACTGATCAGAATAAAGATTGATGAAATATACATCAATGACCTCTGTTCATTCCATCGCTTGTCATTTCACTCTGAAACTGACCTTGGCTGCCAGGAGAGCCCACTCGCGTTCTCCTGAGACACATTTTATGCAATAAATTGACACTGTAACAACCCATATTCTGGACTCATCTTCAGAGAGTCTAAATCATGTACATAACATGATTCAGATGTGACACATTCCTTATGTCCACCTGGAACGCTAGTGCAGTGGTTAAATTACTGGGGTAATAATTCGGAGTCCTGGAGTGAAAGTTCCACCAGCTGGGGGAATATATTTGACTAAAGAAATAAATCGGGAACAAAATTGAGACTCAATAATAGTGAGCGTATCTTCACAGGAGTATGACAACAAAGGCAGAGATTAGCATTGTTTTACAGGGTGGTGGCTGGGGAAGCTCGAAAATTATGTTACAGTTATACAAAACATTGGGGAGGCCACATTTGGAATACTGTGTCCAATTTTGATCACCACACTACCAGAAGGACGTGGAGGCTTTGGCGAGAGTAGAAAAAAGGCTTACCAGGATGTTGCCTGGTATGGAGGGCATTAGCTATGAGGAGAGATTGAATAAACTGGGATTGTTTTCCCTGGAGCGATGGAGGCTGAGGGGTGACCTGAAAAAAGTTTATAAAATTATTAGTGGTATAGATAGGGTGAACAGTTGGAGACTTTTCCCCAGGGCACAATTGAAAATTACAAGGGGGCACAAGTTCAAGGTGAGGAGGGATAGGTTCGGTGGTGATGTGCGGGGGAAGGTTTTTACACAGAGGGCGGTGTGGCCTGCAATGCATTGCCAAGTGAGGTGGTTGAGGCAGATACGTTAGTGACCTTTAAGACTTATCTGGATAGGCACATGAACAGACGGGGTATGGAAGGATACAGGCGGTTGGTCTAGATAGGACACGTGATCGGCGCAGTCTTGGAGGGCCGAAGGGCCTGTTCCTGTGCTGTATTGTTCTTTGTTCTTTGTTCTATTAGTTCTTTGATATGAACACTGTTACAAAAGAGTGGGCGTTGAAGACGCTGTTTTTATGGTGATATTTTGGGAAATGTGGATGTACAAAGTGTTTCCTTGTAAACAAAAGTGAAGAGGCAGATGCAGCAAACAATTAGAAAGACAAATGGCAAGTTAGCCTTCATCGCAAGAGGATTTGAGTTCAGAAGTACACATATCTTAGTGTAGTAACACAGGGCCTTGGTGAGACCACAGCTGGAGTACTGTGTTCAGTTTTTGGCTCCCTACCTGACAACGGATATAACTACCAAGGAGAGCATGTAGCACAGGCTCAGTACACTGATATCAGGATTGCAGCAACTGTCCTTTGAGGAGAGTTGGTTTGATTGGGCCTGTATTCGAGATAAAATTAATGAGGTTTCCGAAATCAGAATGAAAGAATGAATTGAAACAAACGCAGTCATCGCTGTATAAGATAAAGATGTTAAACAGGTACCCTGAGAATTCCAGAGACGGAGTGATAGAGAGAGATTTACACCTGAGGAACAATGTGAACACATTTCAAAAGTCGCAAAACGGGCGTGAGGTTTTTCCAGGTTTGAGGAACTTCCGTCTTGCAGATAGATTAGAGAAACTGCATTTGTTTTCTCAGGGAAGGGAAGTTTGAGAGTAAATTGAATTGTGCTGAAAATCAGGATGGGGTCGGGGTTGGAGGACTCACTTTAAAATGGGTAGATAGAGAATAACAGAAAATACTGGGCAATCTCAGCAGGTCTGGCAGCATCTGTGGAGAGAGAAGGGAGTTAACATTTCCAGTCGGGATGACACTTTGTCAAATCTTTTGATTGTCCAGTATTTTCTGTTTTTGTTTCAGATTCCAGCAGCCGCAGTAATTTGCTTTGATCTCAGATAGAGAATAAACGTCAAAAACCATAGGACACAGGTTTCAGATGATTAACAATGTAACCAGGGGCTGGTTTAGCACAGGGCTAAATAGCTGGCTTTTAAAGCAGACCAGCCACACGGTTCAATTCCCATACCAGCCTCCCGAACAGGTGCTGGAATGGGGCGACTAGGGGCTTTTCACAGTAACTTGATTTGAAGCCTACTTGTGACAATAAGCAAATCTCATTTCATTTTTTAATCAACAGTGACATTAAGGAAATTATATTCTAAGTTATTCTTTCACAGGATCTGGACACCGCAGGTGAGGCCAACAATTATTGCCCATCCCGAATTGCGGTTGAGATATTGGTGCGGAAGCAATTTCTTGCACCTCTGCAGTACAAGTGTAACAGGGACACCCATAGTCCAGTTACAGAGGAGTTCCAGAATATTGATCCAGTGACAATGATGGAATGGCGATAGATATCCAAGACAGCATGGTATGTAGCGGTGCTGTTGACGGAATCTTGGTGATTTTCTGCAGTGCATCTTGTAAATGGTTCACACTGCTGCCACTGAGTGTTGATGGTGGAGGGACCGGATGTTAAAGTTGGTGAATGGAGTGCCAGTCCAGCGGGCTGCTTTTTCCTGGGCAGTGTCAATCTTCTTGATTGTTATTGGATCTGCACTCATCCAGGCAAGTGGAGAGTGTGCCAAGACACCCCTGGTGTGTACTTGGCAGATTTTGGCCAGAGCTTGGGGACTCAGGGCGTGAGTTACTCACTGCAGAATTCCCAGCATCCCACCTGTTCTTGTAGACTTGATATTTATATCATTAGTCCAGTTCAATTTTTGTTCAATGGTAACTTTGTTGATCATGAAATATTCAACGATGGAAACATTATTATATGTCAAGGTAATATGAGTAGATTATCTCTCGCTCCGTATACTAATTGCCCAGCACTTATGTCATTGTCATTGTTTAAGAAGGGAGGGAGGCAGAAGACGTAAGTTATAGGCCGGTTAGCCTGACTTCGGTCATTGGTAAGATTTTAGAGTCTGTTATTAAAGATGAGACCGTGATGCACTTGGAAGTGCATGGTAAAATAGGACTGAGTCAGCATGGCTTCGTCAAAGGGAGGTCGTGTCTGACAAATCTGTTAGAGTTCTTTGAGGAGATAACAAGAAAGTTAGATAAAGGAGAACCAGTGGACGTGATTTACTTAGATTTCCAGAAGGCCTTTGACAAGGTGCCGCACAGGAGACTGTTAAATAAGTTAAGGGCTCATGGTGTTCAGGGTAAGATCCTGGCATGGATAAAGGATTGGCTGACTGGCAGAAGGCAAAGAGTGGGGATAAAGGGGTCTTTTTCAGGATGGCAGCCGGTGCCTAGTGGTGTGCCTCAGGGGTCTGTGCTGGGACCACAACTTTTTACAATTTACATCAATGATCTGGAAGAAGGAACTGAAGACACTGTTGCTAAGTTTGCAGATGATACAAAGATCTGTAGAGGGACAGGTAGTATTGAGGCAGCAAGGGGGCTGCAGAAGGACTTGGACAGGCTAGGAGAGTGGGCAATGAAGTGGCAGATGAAATACAACGTGGAAAAGTGTGAGGTTATGCACTTTGGAAGGAGGAATCTAGGCATAGACTATTTTCTAAATGGGGAAATGCTTTGGAAAGCAGAAGCACAAAGGGACTTGGGAGTCCTTGTTCACGATTCTCTTAAGGTTAATGTGCAGGTTCAGTCGGTAGTTAAGAAGGCAAATGCAATGTTAGCATTCATGTCAAGAGGGCTAGAATACAAGACCAGGGATGTACTTCTGAGGCTGTATAAGGCTCTAATCAGACCCCATTTGGAGTATTGTGAGCAGTTTTGGGCCCCATGTCTAAGGAAGGATGTGCTGGCCTTGGAAAGGGTCCAGAGGAGGTTCACAAGAATGATCCCTGGAATGAAGAATTTGTCGTTTGAGGACTCTGGGTCTGTACTCATTGGAGTCCAGAAGGATGAGAGGGGACCTTATTGAAACGTACAAGATACTGCGAGGCCTGAATAGAGTGGACGTGGAGAGGATGTTTCCACTTGTAGGAAAAACTAGAACCAGAGGACACCATCTCAGATTAAAGGGACGATCCTTTGAAACAGAGATGAGGAGGAATTTCTTCAGCCAGAGGGTAGTGAATCTGTGGAACTCTTTGCCGTAGAAGGCTGTGGAGGCCAATTCACTGAATGTCTTTAAGACAGAGATAGATAGGTTCTTGATTAAAAAGGGGATCAGGGGTTATGGGGAGAAGGCAGGAGAATGGGGATGAGAAAATATCACCCATGATTGAATGGCGGAGCAGACTCGATGGGCCGAGTGGCCTAATTCTGCTCCTATGTCTTATAGTCTTATGGTCTGTGGTGACAAAAATATTGTTCGTACTTGTCAACCCAAGACTGAATACCGTCCAAGTATTGCATCAGATGGTCACGCACTGCTTGCGTATCTGTGGAGCTGCGGGTGATGTGGAACATTGCACAATTATCAGTGAAAATGCCAATTCTGACCTTATGGTTGAGGGAATGTCATTGGTGAAGTACCTGAAGGCGGTTGGACTGTGACCAATACAGTGAGACTCTCCTGCAGTGAAGCACCGGGTCGCAGAGGTTTGATGTCCAACCACTGCCACCATTTTCCTTTGTGTAGCGCACAAAGACTCCATGAGACGAAAAGAGTGAAGTCGATGAGGCTTTATTAAGCGTGTCTGTTCCCCAGCAGCCCGATAGTAAACTGGCCTGCGGGGGAAGGCACCGGCTTCTTATACTTCGCCTTCAGGGCGGAGTATGAGGTCAACGGCCAACCAGGACCCGGGATCTGTCAGCCAATGACATTAGGGCTTCCAGTCCCACATGACCCCCAATACATACTACCACATTCACCCCTTGTCAAAATTGAACCCGGCGGGGTGATGCTTCGTATGGTGGTAAGGGTTTACAGGGTTGGTCCTGGGAGGATAGAACAGTTACATGGTAGTACAGTACTGGACAGTATCGTCCTGTTACAACTATTTACAGAGGGTATAGGAAAAACAAATGTTCATTGAACAGTCCATCTTTGTTTTACATCGACGCCACGAGTCGGTCGGGCGGTCTGGTCGTCCGTGTCGATCGCCTCGGCCCCGGCGGTGGTGGTGGTGCCTGTACCAGTGTTGTCGCCTCCGGGAGCCGCACGGTTTCAGCTGTCGGTGCAAAGGGGAGGGGAACTGATCCTCCTGGGAAGGGGGCGGTCGCGGGGTGCGGCGGCGGCAGGAAGGGGGACGGTTGGGTTGATGGTGTCGGGGGGGGTGTGCGTGGTGCCAGCGGGCGCCAGATCCCGCAGGGAGACCGTGTCCTGTCGGCCGTCGGGGTACTCCACGTAGGCGTACTGGGGGTTTGCGTGGAGGAGGTGAACCCTTTCGACCAACGGGTCCGCCTTATGTGCCCGCACGTGCTTTCGGAGCAGGATGGGTCCTGGGGCCACCAGCCAGGTTGGCAGCGACGTTCCAGAGGAGGACCTCCTAGGGAAGACAAGGAGACGCTCGTGCGGCGTTTGATTAGTGCTTGTACATAATAACGACCGGATGGAATGGAGAGCGTCCGGGAGGACCTCCTGCCACCGTGAAACTGGGAGATCCCTGGACCGTAGGGCCAGTAGGACGGCCTTCCAGACCGTGCCGTTCTCCCTTTCTACTTGCCCGTTCCCCCGGGGGTTGTAGCTGGTCGTCCTGCTTGAGGCTATGCCCTTGCTGAGCAGGAACTGGCGCAGCTCGTCACTCATGAAAGAGGACCCCCTGTCGCTGTGGACGTATGCGGGGTAACCGAACAGCGTGAAGATGCTGTTCAGGGCTTTAATGACTGTGGCCGCGGTCATGTCGGAGCAGGGAATGGCAAAAGGGAAGCGGGAGTATTCGTCCACTACATTAAGGAAATATGCGTTGCGGTCGGTGGAGGGGAGGGGCCCTTTGAAATCCAGACTGAGGCGTTCAAAGGAGCGGGAAGCCTTAATCAGGTGCGCTCCATCTGGCCTGAAAAAATGCGGCTTGCATTCCGCGCAGATGTGGCAGTCCCTTGTGACTGTACGGACCTCTTCTAAAGAGTATGGGAGATTGCGGGACTTGGTAAAGTGGTAAAACCGAGTGACCCCCGGGTGGCAGAGGTCCTCGTGGAGGGTTTGGAGGCGGTTAATTTGTGTGTTGGCACATGTGCCGCGGGATAGGGCATCGGACGGCTCGTTCAGCTTTCCGGGCCGGTACAAGATCTCATAGTTAAAGGTGGAGTGCTCGATCCTCCACCTTAAGACCTTGTCATTTTTAATCTTGCCCCGCTGTGCATTATCGAACATGAAGGCAACCGACCGTTGGTCAGTGAGGAGAGTGAATCTCCTGCCGGCCAGGTAATGCCTCCAATGTCGCACAGCTTCCACTATGGCTTGGGCTTCCTTTTCCACTGAGGAGTGGCGGATTTCTGAGTCGTGGAGGGTTCGGGAGAAAAAGGCCACGGGTCTGCCCGCTTGGTTGAGGGTGGCCGCTAGAGCTACGTCGGAGGCGTCGCTCTCGACCTGGAAGGGGAGGGACTCGTCGATGGCGCGCATCGTGGCCTTTGCGATGTCCGCTTTGATGCGGCTGAAGGCCTGGCAAGCCTCTGTCGACAGAGGGAAGGTCGTGGTCTGTATTAGGGGGCGGGCCTTGTCTGCGTACTGGGGGACCCACTGGGCGTAGTACGAAAAGAACCCCAGGCAGCGTTTCAGGGCTTTTGGGCAGTGCGGGAGGGGAAATTCCACGAGTGCGCGCATACGTTCGGGGTCGGGGCCTATTATCCCATTGCGCACTATGTAGCCCAGAATGGCTAGCCGATCGGTGCTAAAAACGCACTTGTCCTCGTTGTACGTGAGGTTCAAGGCTTTGGCGGTTTGGAGGAATTTTTGGAGGTTGGCGTCGTGGTCCTGCTGATCGTGGCCGCAGATGGTTACATTGTCGAGATACGGGAACGTGGCCCGTAACCCATGTTGATCAACCATTCGGTCCATCTCCCGTTGGAAGACCGAGACCCCGTTTGTGACGCCAAAAGGGACCCGTAGGAAATGGTATAATCGCCCGTCTGCCTCGAAGGCTGTGTACTTGCGGTCACTTGGGCGGATGGGGAGCTGATGGTAGGCGGACTTGAGGTCCACGGTGGAGAAGACTTTATACTGGGCAATCCGATTGACCATGTCGGATATGCGGGGGAGAGGGTACGCGTCTAGTTGTGTGTACCTGTTGATGGTCTGGCTATAGTCAATGACCATCCTTTGTTTCTCCCCTGTCTTCACTACTACCACCTGCGCTCTCCAGGGACTATTGCTGGCCTGGATTATGCCCTCCTTTAGTAGCCGCTGGACTTCGGACCGAATGAAGGTCCGGTCCTGGGCGCTGTACCGTCTGCTCCTAGTGGCGACGGGTTTGCAATCCGGGGTGAGATTCGCAAACAAGGACGGGGGTTGCACCTTGAGGGTAGCGAGGCCGCAGATAGTGAGTGGGGGTATGGGGCCGCCGAATTTAAACGTAAGGCTCTGTAGGTTACATTGGAAGTCTAAGCCCAGCAAGGTGGGGGCACAGAGTTGGGGAAGGACGTTAAGTTTGTAGTTTTTGAATTCCCTCCCCTGTACCGTTAGGGTGACTATGCAGAATCCCTGGATCTGTACGGAGTGGGATCCTGCAGCTAGGCAAATATTTTGTGCGCTGGGGTAGGTAGTTAAGGAACAGCGTCTTACCGTGTCGGGGTGTATAAAACTTTCCGTGCTCCCGGAGTCGACTAGGCATGGCGTCTCGTGGCCGATAATTAGGACCGTTGTCGTCGTCGTCTGGAGAGTCCGGGGCCGAGCGTAACCGAAGCGAGCCGTGGTATTAGTAGTGGGGTGTGGTCCGTTGTTGCCGTCCAAGATGGCGTCGGGGATGGACAAAATGGCTGCCCCCATACATCGTACGTGGCTGAGGGGTCACAAGATGGCGTCGGTGGTGGACAAAATGGCCGCCCCCATGCGTCGTACAGGTCGGGGGCGGTCCAAGATGGCGGCGCCCCTCCTCCCCTCGTGGTGGTCGGGACCCAAAATGGCGGCGTCTGCGGGTCGCACATGGTGTGCTGGGGGGTCTGGGGAGTGCTAGGACCGCGCGGAGTTCCTTCACTGTGAGCGCCAGGGCCGCGGGCGCTCGGACCGTGCGGAGCTCCCTCTCTGCGAGCGCCAGGGCCGCGGGCGCTAGGACCGCGCGGAGCTCCCTCTCTGCGAGCGCCAGTGCCGCGGGCGCTAGGACCGCGCGGAGCTCCCTCGCCGGGGACAGCGGTGGTCGGGGCCCAGGTAAGTTGTGCCGGCGGGTCAGGCGTGGGGCGCGGGACGGGGGTGAGTGCCCAGGTCGGCGGCGCCGGCGGGTCAGTCGTGGGGCCGCGAGCGCAAGGAGCGCGAGGAGCTCCCTCACCGGGGACATTGGCGGTCGGGGCCCAGGTAAGTTGCGCCGGCGGGTCAGGCGTGGGGCGCGGGACGGGGGTGAGGGCCCAGGTCGGCGGCGCCGGCAGGACAGGCGTGGGGCGCGGGGTGAGGGCCCAGGTCGGCGGGTCAGGCGTGGGGCGCGGGACGGGGGTGAGGGCCCAGGTCGGCGGGTCAGGCGTGGGGCGCAGGACGGGGGTGAGGGCCCAGGTCGGCGGGTCAGGCGTGGGGCGCGGGACGGGGCTGAGGGCCCAGGTCGGCGGGTCAGGCGTGGGGCGCAGGACGGGGGTGAAGGCCCAGGTCGGCGGGTCAGGCGTGGGGCGTGGGACGGGGCTGAGGGCCCAGGTCGGCGGCGCCGGCAGGACAGGCGTGGGGCGGCGAGCGCTAGGACCGCGGGGAGCTCCCTCACCGGGGACAGCGGTGGTCGGGGCCCAAGTCGGCGGAGCCGGCGGGTCAGGCGTGGGGCGCGGGAGGGGGGTGAGGGTGGCGTTTGGGACGCGAAAGACCCCCTCCTCTCCGTGGAGAGTGTTGGCCGGCACCCAAATCGGGAGCGCCGGCGGCGGGTCGTACATGGACTGCGGGGAGGGGGGTTGGGGAGCGTAGACGGCGTGCAGGGCTCCCAGTTCTCCCGGGACCGCGGTGGTCGGGACCCAGAGCGGCTGTGCCTGCCGGTCGCACATGGCGTGCTGGGGGGGTTGGGAGGCATAGACTGCCTGTAGGGCTCCCTGTGGCCCCGGGACGGCAGCGACCTCGCGGGATCGGCACACCACCGCATAGTGGCCCTTTTTCCCGCAGCTTTTGCAGATGGCTGCGCGGGCCGGGCAGCGCTGTCGGGGGTGTTTCGCCTGGCCGCAGAAATAACAGCGGGCGCCCCCGGTGCGACTCGGCGTTTGGGCCGCGCAAGCCTGTGGGGTGTCCGGGGGGGGGGGGTTTGCCGCGACGGGTACGTACGGGGCCCAATGGCCTGCCGCGCGGTCGGGGCCGTAGGCGCGGGTAGCGCGGCGTAGAACTCGTCCATCGATTCTTCGGGAGCTTGCCGTCTCGTCGCGAGCTGGTAGCGAGCGTGAATTTGGTTAACTGGGCGGACACAGAGAATTTTCAGTGCTGCGAACGCCGTCTGGAAATCGTCAGTGTCTTCAATGAGGGTGAAAATCTCCGTGCTCACCCTCGAGTGCAGGACCTGCAGTTTTTGTTCGTCTGAGACCCGGCCGGTGGTCGGTCTGAGGTAGGCCTCGAAGCAAGTCTGCCAGTGTTTGAAGGCTGCTGCCGCGTTCACTGCGTGGGGGCTGATCCTCAGGCATTCTGGAATGATCCTGAGCTCCATAGTCCTTTTTAGGCACGCTTAATAAATTGTAGCGCACAAAGACTCCATGAGACGAAAAGAGTGAAGTCGATGAGGCTTTATTAAGCGTGTCTGTTCCCCAGCAGCCCGATAGTAAACTGGCCTGCGGGGGAAGGCACCGGCTTCTTATACTTCGCCTTCAGGGCGGAGCTTGAGGTCAACGGCTAACCAGGACCTGGGATCTGTCAGCCAATGACATTAGGGCTTCCAGTCCCACATGACCCCCAATACATACTACCACACTTTGTAACAGGTCCAACTGGGAGTTTGCTGTTTCTCGTAACCCTCATTGACTTCAGGTTTGCTCGGGCTCCTTGATGCCACATATGGTCAAACACTGCCTTGAGATCAGCTGAGGATCAGGGAGGAAGTTATTGCTGTGTAAGTGCCTTATTGTGGCACTATCGATGACACATTCCATCACTTAACTGATGATCGCGAGTAGAGTGATGAGGCGTAATTAGCCTGCTTGGATTTTATCCAGTTTCTGTGGACTGTGCATAACTGGGCAATTTCCCAAACTGCTCGGCAGATGTCAGGGTTGTAGCGTGAGAAACGTGACTAGTGGTGCGACTAGTTCTGGAGACCAAGAATTGCGCAGAATAGTGTCAGGGCCCGTAACCTTTGCAGTATCCCTTGATTGGATATCACACAGAGTGAATCGAATGGGCTGTGGACTGGCATCTGTGATTAAGGGGACCCCCGGAGGAGGTCGAGTTGGATTATTCACATGAAACCTTTGTTTGATTTTCTTTTGCAAAGGGTTCAGTACCGTCTTTTGCAATGACTGGCTCTGACATCACAGCGCATGGGGATATTGTCGATGCCTCCTCCTCCAGTTCAGTGTTTAATTGTCCACCGCCATTCAAGACTTGATCTTGAATTTAAATCTCAACCATCGTTTGTGGACTGGTTCATCTTTGGACAGTCCATGGTTAGGGTCTGAAATGAACTGCCTGAAAGGGTGGAGAATCCAGGCTTAATCAGGAGAGAACTGGATAAGCAACTGACGAGAAAATAAAACAAGGAGATTATGAGGAGACTTGAAAATGAGAGGTGGTGTTCGTGCAGCGCGCCGATACGGACAGACGAGTCCCAATACCCAACTGCTGGATTGCAACCATTCTATGATATTTTGGTCTCACTGATGTTTCCCAACAAATTACCATGGTGAAAGAGAGCAATCATGTCCATGAGTATGACTGAACATCACCAATATCAGTAAGACTAGGAACTTAATTTCTGAGGAACATGAAGGGTGCAGGCCATTCACTGGACCAATATGAGAACCAGGGATGGGATGTCTAATGTTTGAAGGAAGACTTCCTTGGTTGTTTAGCACATCTTCCAATGATGATTTGCTATTCTGCATAATCAGACTTGTCCTGACTTGAGGTTCCAATTAACTCTCAGCTTTGATTACATTTCAACCACAGGGAATTAACATAGTTGTCGTCATCTGTTTAAGCAAACTTCAAAAAACACATTTGGAATAATTCTTCAACCTCAATATCCCCGTGGGGATCGTCGGGGTATAAAGTAATTGCACTTGTAATGCCTAACCTGAGTTTATTTCAGAGATATTGTCTCCTGCACGGAAGAGAAGATTTCCTACGCACAGGAAAATGCACCGTATAATGATACCGGTCAGGAAAATATACTATACGATTCTTGCGATAATTGGTGCACCTGGTAAGTGTCTCTAAATAATAATAATTAAATAAACAAATTGCATTCACCTGAGGAAGAAGCTGTGCTCCAAAAGCTCGTGATTCGAAACAAACCTGTTGGACTCTAACCTGGTGTTGTCAGACTTCTTACTGTGCTGGCCCCAGTCCAACGCCGGCATCTCCACATTATAAATAATGAAGTTGTGTAAACCTTTGTTTGAAATGATTTCTGTTATTACGCTGTGAATGATAATGTCCCAGCGTATTAAATTCTCATAGTTATACAGGCACACACTCAGTAATATAATAACGTTAATTAAATGACCTGAATTACCTGAGCTGTTTTATTCTGTTGTCTCAATTGTTTCTAGTTCACAGGCACTCCACAGTATAAAGTAACTGCATTCAGTGAAATATTCTTTAATGTTGAAACAAATTTAAAGCAGGAAACCCTGTGAGTTGTAAGTATTACTGGGATTATTTATAGTTGTTGAATTGTGGATTCAGTGGGTGAATTATTGCAGTGGAACATTTCACCCTTGTAAACGTGTTATACTGAGAGTATCTGTGAATGCAGAATTATACTGATTTCTGTCACTAACCAGGGGCGTCATTCTCCGACCCCCCAGCGGGTCGGAGAATGGCCGCTGGCCGCCGTGAATCCCGCCCCCGCCGGTTGCCGAAGTCTCCGGTATCGGGCCGCGCCGGTTGGCAGCCCCCCGCTGGAGTCTCCGGCCCGGATGGGCCGAAGTCCCGCCGATAAATTGTGGCCTGGGGGCACTCTTTCCCTTCCGCCTCCGCAACGGTCTCCACCATGGCGGAGGCGGAAGAGACTCTCCCCACTGCGCATGCGCGGGAAACTGTCAGCGGCAAATTTATTGGCGGGACTTCGGCCCATCCGGGCCGGAGAATCGAGCGGGGGGCCCGTCGACAGGCACGGCCTGATTCCCGCCCCCGCCCAATCTCCGGTACCGGAGACTTCGGCAACCGGCGGGGGCGGGATTCACGGCGGCCAACGGCCATTCTCCGACCCGCTGGGGGGTCGGAGAATGACGCCCCTGATCTCAATGACCCTGTGTTACTGTGGCCATTTTTGGGAGCAGAATTGTACAGATTGCGGGTCACTAACAACAGTGCCTCCCTGACCCCATATGTTTCTGGGTTCACCTGTCAGTGTAGAATTGTACTCAGTGTGGGTCACGAACAAGAGTGGATTACATGACCCCGGTTGCCATGCGTTACTGGGAGCAGCTGTCAGTGTAGAATTGTACCGAGTGTGAGACACGAACTATAGTGTAATACCGGTCCCCAGTTAGCATGTGTTACTGGGAGCACCTAAATTTTGCTGACTGTAAGGCACTAATACAAGTGGAATACGGTGACCCTATTTTGAAATGACACTTTATTTGGAGAATATCTCTCCAATTAATGGAGCTCCATCTGTGTTTCACCAATACAATAGTTTAAAAACAGGATGAGCTTTTCTGTTGGCTCGTGATGTGTGGCAGTGCACGTATAAAGAGAAATGTCTTGATATTTTCCTATTTCCCATTGTTGATGTAGAATTGTCTTGACTGTGAATCATGAGTAATAGTGGAAGACCTGACCCTAGTGATGATGTATTACATAGATTACATAGAACATACAGTGCAGAAGGAGGCCATTCGGCCCATCGAGTCTGCACCGACCCACATTAATCCCTCACTTCCACCTTTTCCCCGCAACCCAATAACCCCTCCCAACCCTTATGGACACTACGGGTAATTTAGCATGGCCAATCCACCTAACCTGCACGTCTTTGGACTGTGGGAGGAAACCGGAGCACCCGGAGAAAACCCACGCACACACGGGGAGAACGTGCAAACTCCGCACAGACAGTGACCCAGCGGGGAATCGAACCTGGGGCCCTGGCGCTGTGAAGCCACAGTGCTAATCACTTGTGCTACCGTGCTGCCCTTATTACTGAGGTTTACTGTCTATCTAGAATGTGGGCCACTAATCAGAATGAACACCTGACAGTAGTGACCCTTTATTACTGGGAGTTCCTGTCAGGGAATAATTCAACTGTGTTTGTCGCTATTCAGAGTGGAATACCTGACTCCAGTGAAGATGTATATTGGGACTATCTGTCCGTGTAGAATTGGACTGTGTGTGGATCATTAACCAGAGTGGAATATCTGACCGCAGTTAGTGTATGCTGCCGGGAGTATCTGTCAATGTTACAAAGCACAGAGTGTGGATCACTAACTGGTGTGTAACACCTCACCACGGTTAGGATATTGTTCCTGCAGAATCTTCCATTGTTCAATTACGTTCGGTGTGGGGAACCATCTTATTCTTACTCTGGGTAGGGTTAATGACAGCACCTTTTGCAACTGAATAATTGCCTTCTTCAGTCCAGAGAGTGGCTGAGTCAGGAATGAACTGTATTAAATTTTAAATGACTTCAATATTATGAAGTTAAAACTCTGATGATTATGAAGTTACAGATGTTACAGCAGAGAAACGTGGCATTTGTGCCAACTGAGTTCCATCTGACTTTGTGCTGCGCACCTGCCTCCTCTGTTCCAGCTCATCGAATCCCATCAGAATGCATTTCCATCCCTGTCTCCTTCATGCACTGAGCTCACGTCCTTTAAATGTTTCGATTCTGAACTATTCCGTTTCCCAAGAATTCCCCATTCTCACCACTCGGAACAAACAGTTCTGCCTTTACTTTCTAAATAGACACGCTCACATGTGGAAATAACTTCTACATATGCCCCTCTCAAACCAGTCTATAATTTTAGGGTAATCTATTGGGTCATCACGCAGTCTTCTCCCATCCTTAGAATAGTGCCTCAGTCGGTTGAATATTTCACCACACCTATCATTTCCAATGGTGGCATTATTACTGAAAATACCGTGTGCACCTACTTCAATGCCTCGACATGATTTGTAGACTAGAGCCGTATATACTGTGCTAAATGTGCTATAACCTTGGTTTTACATAAGCTAATATGACCTTGTTTCTTTTAATGGTCTTCTTGTCGGCATGCACCCAGTGCTTTGAGCATATTAACATAATCAAAATAAACTCGCTTTCATTTCAATAATTGATGAATTTGCAACCCCGGTATCCTAATAATAGTCAGTGATTCAAATGAGAGTCCACTGTCTAACTGAATGATTTGAGCCAGGGAGGAATGTCTCCTATTCCGGGGACTGATCCGAATCCTGGATGGGTTACAACCTCGGGAGTGACCGAAGTCCAGAGAAGGGTTTGCCAACCGATCAGTTTCTTTGTTTCATGATTAGAATATTAAACATGCCTCACAGAATCACAGAAAAATACAGTGTAGTAAAGGCCCTTCGGCCCATCAAGTCTGCACCGCCGCATGGTCTGCCCATCCTAATCCCATTTACCAGCACTTGGCTCATAGCCTCGAATGTTAAGAGATGCCAAGTGCTCATCCCGGTAGTTTTGAAGGATGTGAGGCAACCTGCCTCTACTACTCTCCCAGGCAGTGCATTCCAGACCGTCATCACCCTCTGGGTAAAAAGGTTTTTCCTCAAACCTTCCCTGAACCATCTGCTCCTCACCTTGAACTTGTGTCCCCTCGTAACCAAGCCTTCAGCTACGGGGAACAGCTGTTCTCCATCCACCCTGTCCATGCGCCTCATAATCTTGTACACCTTGATTAGGTCACCCCTCAGTATTCTCTGCTCTAGTGAACACAATCCAAACCTATCCAACCTCTCTTCATAACTAAAATGTCCCATCCCAGGCAACATCTGTTGAAACGCCTCTTCAGGCGCTCCAGTGCAAACACATACTTACTATAATGCGATGACTAGAACTGCACACAGTATTCCAGCTGTGGCATCACCAATGCTCTACATAACTCCAACATGACTTCCGTGCTTTTACTATCTATGCCTCGATTGATAATTGCAAGTGTACCATATGCCTTTTTCACCACCCTATTAACCTGCCCTTCTGCCTTCAGAGATCTAATTACAAACACGCCAAGGTCTCCTTGTTCCACAGGACTTCCCAGTGTGGTGTCATTCATTGAATATTTCCTTGTCAACTTGCTCCTTCCAAAATGTAACGCCTCACACTTTCCGATAACTTTCCCTCCCTGTGACAACTTGCTCAATAACCTCACAATCTCTCTCCCAGAGTTCCATAGCTGCCTCCTCATTCTCCTGGGTGAAGATAAATGTGAAATATTAATTTAACACACTACCAATCCCTCTGGCTCCACCACAGATTCCCCCCTTGGTCCCGAATGGACCCTACTGTTTCTCTAGTTATCCTCTTCCCTTTGATATACTTAGAGAATATCCTGGGATTTTCCCTACTTTTACCAGCTAGAGATTTCTCATATCCCCTCTTTGCTTTCTTAAGCTCAATCCTGCCCTTTCTGTACTGCACGAATGTGTATGTTGATTTGTTTCCCTTGTACTTATTAAGGGCCTCTCTCTTCCTTCTCATTGTATCCTGAATATCTCTGGCCATCCATGCTTCTCTGGGCTTGTTACTCCTTCCTGTTACCATAAAGGGAACATGTTGGGCCTGTACCCTCCCCATTTCCTCTTTGAACCCCCCCCCCCCCACTGCTCTTCCGTAGATCTCCCCGCCAGTACTTTTCCCAATCTACCTTGGCCAGATCTGGCCTTATTTTATTAAAGTCTGCTCTTCCCCAATCCAACAAAATTTTCTGCAATTTGCTTATTTCCTTGTATATAATAAATTGACATTGCACCATGTTGAGGTCGCTATCACTAAAATGCTCCCCTGCCATCACGTCGACCACTCTGTCTGGCTTCATTCCCCAGCATTAGGTCCAGCACTGCAACATCACTTGTTGGACCCTCCACACATAAGTTTTATGAACTCTGCTCCATCTAAGCCCTTAACACAATGACTATGCCAGTTAATGTTGGGAAAGTTGAATTCACCCCGTATAATTACTCTGTTATTTTTACATCTGCATATTACGCCCATATTTGCTTCTCAATTTCCCTCTGGCTATTCGAGGGTCTATAATAAACACCTAGCAATGTGGCTGTCCCTTTTTTATTCTAAGCTCTACCCACAAAGCTTCAATTAATGCAACCCCCAAGATGCAACCCTCGGCAGCACGGTATCAGAAGTGGATAGCTCTGTGGCTTCGCAGCACCAGGGTCCCAGATTCGATTCCCCACTGGGTCACTTTCTGTACGGAGTCTGCACCTTCTTCCCGTGTCCGTGTGGGTTTGCTCCGGTTTCCTCCCACAGTCCGAAGACGTGCAGCTTGGATGGATTGGCCATGATAAATTGCCCTTAGTGACCAAAAAAGGTTCGTGAGGTTATTGGGTTACGGGGATAGGGTGGAAGTGAGGGCTTACGTGGGTCAGTGCAGACTCGATGGGCCGAATGGCCTCCTTCTGCACTGTATGTTCTCTCTCATCTCTCCTTACTGCAGTAATTGTCTTCGTAACTAATATTGCAATTCCTCCCCCTCTTTTGCCCCCTCCCCTGTCCGTCCTGAAGATTCTGTATCCCGGGAGGTTAAGCTGCCAATCCTGCCCCTCTCTCAACCACGTGTCCGCGATGGCTACTATATCATAATTCCACGTGTCAATCCTCGCCCTTAACTCATCCGTTTTACCTGTAATACTCCGTTAATAAAGCAGAGGCCATTCAGCCTTCTCTTACTCTCCTGCAACTTACTGCCACTGTATTCCCTCTGACTTGATTGTTTTTCTGTGATACACTCTGTCCCTATTCTGGTAACAGTCTGCGTCCCCTTCCCCTGCCACCTGCAAGTGATCTGCTGCATGTCCCAGCTGCTTATCTGTTAAGCCTGGAGGTTTAGATCGGAGACAAGGTGAGGTCATTATTGCGATTTTTTACCTCTTAAGCAATCCCAAATCCAATGTTTGCGTGACAAAAGCAGTCCTTACTACATGGGCTCAGAAACCAGGAATGTTTATTGGTAATTTTCAGTCTTCCCTCTTTCTCTGACAGCGAATTTAATGGTAATTGTGGTCGTGTCGCAGGGAAAGTGTGGCCTCTCCGCTGGTACCGTTCGTTACCTGGTAGCCATGGCAATGGCAGATCTCCTGTCAATTATCACTGAGGTCATACTCAACCGAATCAATAATTATCATTTCCCAATGGTTTTAATGGAATTCACCCCTGCGTGTCGAGTTCGATATGTCCTGCTCCGTATAGGCATCGACTGTTCTGTATGGTTCACCGTCACCTTCACTTTTGATCGATTTGTCCTTATTTGTTGTCAGAAGCTGAAATCTAAATATTGCACCAAGACAACTGCGGAGGTGATACTAGCAACAACCGGCATTTTTCTCTGTTTAAAAAACATTCCCCTGTACTTCAGATTTGAACCCAGCAGGATAGTTAACAATGTTGAAATCAGATGTTCTAATAAGCCAAGCTACTTTACTGACCCGGTTTGGATTGGATTCAGAATGTTTGATAAGGTTTTAACTCCTTTGCTGCCATTCGGTTTAATTCTGCTGCTCAACGCTCTGACAGTCAGACACATTTTAGTGGCCAGTCGAGCCCGGAAGGCACTAAGGGGTCAGAGGAAGAGAGAGAATGTCAGTGACCCAGAGATGGAGAGCAGAAGGAAATCTATGATTTTACTCTTCACTCTATCGGGCAGCTTCATATTCCTGTGGTTTATGTATATTTTATATTTTTTTGATGTCGATGGATATTTAGAAAATAGTTCTTCTTATATCTTTGATAAAGTCTCATACATGCTGCGGAATTTAAATTGCTGCACCAATGCGTTTATTTATGTGTTGACTCAGTCCAAATTTAGAGAACAGGTTGTGAAGTTAGTGAGATATCCGGCTGTGTCAATTATTAAATTAATGAAGAAACAGAAACACTGAGAGGAGCTCAATGGCCCAATGCTCAAGGGTAACAGAGGAATGCAGGAGGACTGGAAGGAAACCCCCCGAGGAGGGAATACGACAGATCGGGCCACGATGGATAAGCGCTGACATTCAGAGGAGCGGCTGTAAAGGGGCCAGGAGGACAGACAGCACAGTCTCTGAATATCAGGAAATACTGATGTGGAGATGCTGGCGTTGGACTGGGGTGGGCACAGTAAGAAGTCTGACAACACCAGGTTAAATCCAACAGGTTTGTTTCGAATCACTAGCTTTCAGAGCACTGCTCCTTCAGCAGGTGAGTGAAGAGGTGGGTTCCACAACCCATACATTGACAAAATCACTCGACACCAGCATCCCCCATGACGACGGCATTGCTGCAACAGCCTGAGTCCTCAACACCAACAACTACCAATCTCCAGACGCAATTCTGCAACTCATCCGCTTCATCCTGGATCACAACGTCTTCACCATCGACAACAAGTTCTTCGTCCAGACTCACGGAACAGCCATGGGGATCAGATTTTCATCCCAATACGCCAACATCATCACGCACAAGTTCGAACAAGACCTCCTCACTGCACAGGACCTTCAACACCAGACACATTGATGACATTTTTTTCCTTTGGACCCACAGCGATGAATCACTGAAATGACAACACAATGACATTAATAAGTTCCATCCCACCATCAGACTCATCATGGACTACTCTCCAGAATCAGTTGCATTCTTGGACACATGCATCTCCATCAAGGACGGTCACCTCAGCACTTCCCGCAAGCCCAAGGACAATCTCACGATGCTCCACTTCTCCAGCTTCCACCCTAAACACATTAAAGAAGCCATCCCCTATGGACAAGCCCTCCATATGCACAGGATCTGCCCAGTCAAGGAGGAACGTAACAGACATCTATAGACACTGAAAGACGCACTCGTAAGAACAGGATATGGTGCACGACTCATCGATCAACAGTCCCAACGTGCCACAGCAAAAAACCGCACCAAGCTCCACAGAAGACAAACATGGGACACAACCGACAGAGTACCGTTCGCCGTCCAGTACTTCCCCAGGGCAGAGAAACTACGACATCTTCTTCGCAGCCTTTAACATGCCATCAATGGAGACGAACATCTTGACAAGGCCATCCCCACACCCCACTACTTGCCTTCAGACAACCACACAGCCTCTAACAGGCCAACGTTGTCTACCTCGTACGCTGCAGGAAAGGATGTCCCGAAGCGTGGCACATTGGCGAGACGATGCAGACGCTGCGACAACGAATGATCGGACATCGTGCGACAATCGCCAGGCAGAAATGTTCCCTTCCAGTCGGGGAACACTTCAGCAGTCAAGGGTATTTAACCTTTGATCTTCGGGTAAGCGTTCTCCAAGGCGGCCTTCAGGATGCACGACAATGCAGAATCGCCGAGCAGAAACTGATAGCCAGGTTCTGCACTACAGCCTCAACCGAAACCTTGGACTCATGTTGCATTACATTCATCCCCCACCATCTGGCCTGTGTGGTGTTGGGCGTTCTGACACACAGATGAGCCAACACGGTTGTATATGGTACAACGCTATTTTATTTAAACTTTCTATGTACAGTTTTGTCTTGATACTCTGCACGTGGGGATTCCCTGTTTGTGATCTTGTAACAGGTCTTGTCCGTGTCTTTGTCCCCAGACCTACTGTCCACGAGGTGTCATGCTCGTGCTTTTATGTGGTTGCTGTCCTTGTGTGTGATTGGTTGTGGTGTTGTGTGCTCTGATTTGTCTGTTGGTGTGTCCATCATGATGCGTGTGTTTGAATATCATGACAGCCTGGGCTTGCAAACTCCTACCAACTGTCCTGGCTTGAGACAATTGACACCTGTTTAACCTGCGATTGTACTTCTCTCCAGTTGCTCCATCTGAACCTGTAGAGACATAATTACCTGCAAAGACTCGCATTCAAAGTATCGTCTTGCATCATTGACTTTGTCTGCATATGTGGATGTGGAACCCACCTCGTCATTCACCTGAGGAATGCGCTGCGCTCCGAAAGCTACTGATTTGAAACAAACCTGTTGGGCTTTAACCTGGACTTCTTGATGCATCAGGAAATACAACAGCAGGCCCGTGCCTCCTCCACCTCCTCTGTCTCGATTCTCAACACCTTCAGTGGTCTCAGAAGAAAGAATAGAGCTTTCACAAATACAACAGGCTGCCCATTGTGGAAACCTTGTGTGAATACATTTTATTTATTTATTATTCTATTTATTTATATGTGCCACTTTCATTCGCCCGCCTGATCATTGCGAACTCTCTCTCTCTCTTTCTATATCTCCTCTCCCCTGGATAGACAGACAGTGGGTGGAGGGGGGTGGGGGGGTGGAGGGGGTTATAAGGACCTCAGTGGGGAGCTGAGAACAGTAAGGGATGCGAGGGCAGTGAATGGATTGGCAAACGGTACTGACAACCCTTAGACTTAGCTTGGGGCTTTCTTGACGACTCCATCCCTCTTCCAGGGAACTGTCTGCAGCTGGCGCTGCCTGTTTGCAGACTGTTCATATCTGACATCAGACAAGTTTCTAACCAGATATCTACCACTCTCCTTCTCACTGCCCAGCACCAATATGTCTCTTCACAGTCCATTGTTCCCACCTTCAACCCTCAGGCTCCACTTTTGCTTTCTGCCTCCTGCTCAATACTCACTCTCCTACTTTATCTCTCACTCAACATCACACTGAATTCCTCTCCCATTACCTTTCCTCACTCTCCAGCATAATCAGTCCCTCTCGCCTCCCTATAATCATTTCCACACATTTTATTTTATTTCGCTCTCCCACTCTCTATTTATCAACCATACTGCTTGCTCCCCTTTCTCTCAGTCTCACCCTCTGTCTCTCCCCTTCCTTGCAATCTGTCCACACCCATTGCGTTTCTTCCAATGCAGGCCCCTGAATGGGTCTAACGAAAACGTGTAGAGACCCTTATTCTGCATCTAATGGGCACTTTAATTGCCCTGGAAATGTTGATGGGACAATCTAAAGGGGCATTTACTCTTCAATTACATCTTGATACACCTGCCCAGGACGTCTAGAGAACCTGGTTCTAGAGAACCATTTGATGGAAGTGCTTGACAGGGACAATATCGAGGGAGCTTTGGATGTATCTAGCTCCATGTTCCCTGGGAGGGACATTGTAGAGCTAGCTTTACTTTGTATCGAACCCTGTGTTTGGGGGCATTTGATAAGTGCGGTGCAGAAGGAGATTTATTCTGTGGATAATCGAGTGTAAATACATCCTGTGAGTATTCAATGACAACACTGCGGACATATTTGTACTCAGCGTTCCATCCAAATTCTTCCCCTTCCAATAAATAACAATAAAACCTAAGGAGCATTCTCTGACCTGTGATATATTTAGTCATGGCTTACTTTTCTGCATGTTATTTTTATCACAATCTCAGCTGGGACAGCACGTGACACGTGAACAGGAGAACACATGAACATGATATTTGAGGCATGCACTTTCAGCTACACTTGAACCTGGTTCAGGGGAACCACCTGTGCAAAGTAAAGCTCGCCGTGGACCCCAAGATGTGGGACGAGGAACAACAAATATCTGTACAGAGCGGAGGGGCGACAGGGGAGGTCATGATGAGGAGGAGAATACACCAAATCCTACAGAATCTTACATACAGGGTCACAGAGTTGCTCACTTGGACAGGGATTGCAGAAGAGCAGAACTAGATTGACATGGGTGAGCAGTATGTTTGCAGTGTACATGACTCACAAAATGCAAACCGGATGCTCAACTTTATTCCAAGTATAAAAGATGAGATTTCTTGATGTACATGGCATTGGAGAGAACACAGTGTTGGTCAGCTCCAATTAGATGACACTCAGAATCGTTTCACTTGGCTTTTTCCTGTAATGAAGGTGTTGGTTAGTGTTATAACCTGCCTACTGACGATTGGCTGGGGACTAATGACTATCCCACAATCCTATGGGAGTATGAACTTCCCCAATGAGGGGGGCGGAGAAACTCCTACTATAAATAAGCTGGCCAGTCCAGGAACCAGGAGGAAGGAGAAGGTAGCAAGGGAAGTTACTGCTACTGCTATGTATATATTGTTATAGTAAATAAACTTTATTATTTTGTATCCTTAAAACTCGTGCTGGGTTCTTCGGGGCCTTTACAAAACTGGCGACGAAGGTAAAAGTGAATAGCTGTCTACACTGCTGAAGCCACCTCCCTGGATTTTTGTTGGATACAGCTTGGAAGTTGTTTTCTATTATACCATGCCTCTGTACGGACGTTTGGATGTTTTTGATGCTGCGCTGGAAAGCTGGAACCAGTACACGCAACGGATGCGTTACTATTTCCGGGCAAACAATATCACTGAAAACGAGCGCCAGGTGGTCATATTGCTCACCGCCTGCGGGCCGCATACGTTTGGGGTGATTAGGAGCCTTACGTACCCAGCTGCGCCGGACACCAAAACATTTGACGAACTTGTGAATATAGTGGGGCAACACTTTAACCCAACCCCGTCCACGATAGTCCAACGTTACCGGTTTAATACCGCTGAGAGGACCCCTGGAGAATCCCTTGCCGATTTTTTATCCAGGCTACGCGGGATTGCGGAATACTGTGACGATGGTGAGACCTTGTCAGAAATGTTACGCGACCGTTTGGTTTGCGGTATTAACAATGCGGCCACCCAGAGAAAGTTGTTAGCGGAGCCAACATTGACTTTTCAACAGGCAATACAAATAGTCTTGTCCCGAGAGAGCGCAGAGCGAGGAGTACAGGAGCGACAGGGAATGGAAGTGCATGCCTTGGGGCGAAACCCTTTCCGCCCAAAAATGTCCCCCCGCACTCCTGCGGTACCTTGGGCGAGGCAACGACCAGACTGACGCCAGTGGCCATCGGACATTCCTCCCCGAAGGGAGCCTTCTCCAGAGCCAATGGATGAGGAGCCATGTCCGTGTCAGACTTGTAGGCGCCGACCCCGTCGCGGACGGCGGTCCTGGGGACGCCAGAGGCGCCGTCTTTCCGACCGAAACTGGGACCAGCCCAGGGGCCGTAACTGGGACCAGCCCAGAGGCCGTACCTTCCATGTGGATGAACCTGCGGCGACCACTCCTGAGGACGTGGAGACGGAGGACGACTGCCTGCAGCTGCATTGTGTGGCAGCTCCCCGTGTGGCCCCCATTAAGGTGACAGTACGGGTCAATGGCCACCCGCTGGAGATGGAGTTGGATACTGGCGCAGCAGTCTCCGTGATCGCCCAGAGGACATTCGACCGCATCAAGCAGGGTATACAGACCCTTACACTAACTGACTCACAGGCCAGGTTGGCCACCTACACGGGGGAACCACTGGACATTGCAGGAACTACAATGACCCCTGTTGTCTATGGACGCCAGGAGGGGCGTTTCCCACTTATCGTACTGCGTGGCCATGGGCCCAGCCTGTTGGGTCGGGACTGGTTGCGCCATTTGCGGTTGCAATGGCAGCACATCCTCCAAACAGTTTCTGGAGGGTTGACTGAGGTGCTAGGACGATACACAGAGGTATTCCAGCCTGGTCTGGGGAAAATAAAAGGGGCCGTAGCCCGTATCCAAGTTGAACCAGGAGCCACACCGCGCTATTTCCGGGCGCGCCCAGTGCCTTACGCTTTGCTCGAGAAGGTAGAAGGGGAGCTCACTCGTTTGGAGAGTTTGGGTATTATCAGGCCCGTCCGTTTTGCTGACTGGGCAGCACCAATTGTGCCAGTAATGAAGCCAGATGCCACAGTTCGCTTGTGTGGCGACTATAAACTTACAGTGAATACAGTTTCCCGACTCGACCGATACCCAATGCCTCGCATAGAGGATCTCTACGCGAAACTTGCAGGTGGACTCTCATTCACAAAATTAGATATGAGTCACGCCTACCTGCAGTTGGAGCTGGACCCTGCCTCCCGACCATATGTAACAATTAACACACACCGGGGCCTGTATGAATATACACGGTTGCCCTTTGGAGTATCCTCTGCCTGCGCAATTTTTCACCGTGTTATGGAGGGCATTTTGAGAGGTTTACCACGTGTGGCTGTCTACCTAGATGACGTGTTGATTACAGGGACGTCGGAGCAAGAGCATTTGGAAAATCTGGAGCCTGTCCTTAGACGCCTTTCGGAGGCTGGAGTCCGTTTACGTCACACAAAGTGCGTATTTCAGGCAAAAGAAGTAGTCTACCTAGGTTATCGGGTGGACCGCGAGGGTCTGCACCCCGTCGCAGAGAAGGTGCGTGCAATTCAACATGCCCCCACCCCGACTGACACTTCGCATCTTCGTTCTTTTCTCGGTCTCGTAAACTATTACGGGAAGTTCCTCCCCAATCTGGCAACTACGCTGGCCCCCTTACACCTGCTGCTAAAGAAAAATCACACCTGGGTTTGGGGTCAGCCGCAAGAAACCGCTTTCCGGCGGGTAAAGCAACAATTGTCGTCGTCTGGGTTACTAACCCACTATGATCCGGGAAAGCCTTTGCTCATCACATGTGATGCATCCCCGTATGGTATTGGGGCTGTCCTGTCCCACAAGATGGAGAACGGGGCCGAGCGACCGATAGCTTTCGCCTCCCGCACATTGACTGCAGCGGAGAAGAAGTACGCGCAGATCGAGAAGGAGGGCCTGGCAGTGGTTTTCGCGGTGAAACGCTTCCACCAGTATGTGTACGGCCGCCATTTCACTATCGTGACTGATCATAAGCCCCTGCTGGGACTCTTCAGAGAGGATAAGCCGATACCGCCCATTGCTTCTGCACGGATCCAGCGCTGGGCTTTGTTGCTTGCTGCATATGAGTATTCTCTGGAGCACAAACCAGGTACACAGATAGCAAATGCCGACGCACTGAGCCGATTGCCTTTATCGACCGGCCCCATGTCGACCCCCACGACCGGTGAGGTGGTCGCAACCCTAAATTTTTATGGACACCTTGCCTGTCACGGCATCACAGATCCGTGAGTGGACCCAGACGGAGTCAGTCCTGTCAAAGGTTCGGCACATAGTCCTGTATGGTGGGCAGCATAGACAGCTCCCAGGCGAGTTACGGGCATTTTCCTCCAAGCTGTCAGAGTTCAGCGTGGAAGACGGCATCCTCTTGTGGGGGACGCGTGTGGTTGTCCCGGAAAAAGGCCAGGAGCTGATATTATCAGACTTGCACAATGGGCATCCGGGCGTGACCAAGATGAAAATGTTGGCCCGGAGTTATGTCTGGTGGCCAGGCCTCGACACCGACATTGAGAAGGTGGCCCAAAACTGCTCCATTTGCCAGGAGCATCAGAAGCTTCCGCCGGCCGCGCCCCTACATCACTGGGAATGGCCAGGGCGGCCTTGGGCACGCTTACATGCAGATTTCGCAGGCCCTTTTCAGGGATCCATGTTCCTTCTACTAATTGACGCCCAGTCCAAATGGCTGGAGGTGCATAAAATGCAGGGGACAACGTCCTGCGCAACAATTGGAAAAAATGCGTTTATCATTCAGCATGCATGGCCTCCCCGAGGTGCTGGTCACGGATAATGGCACTCCATTCACGAGTGAGGGGTTTGCTAGGTTTACAAAGATGAACGGCATCCGCCATATCCGCACTGCCCCTTACCACCCGACTTCAAATGGGTTGGCAGAGCGTGCAGTGCAAACATTCAAAAGAGGCCTAAAGAAGCAGTATTCCGGATCAATGGACACGAGACTGGCTCGGTTTTTGTTTACGTACAGGACCACCCCCCATACAGTGACTGGGGTAGCTCCCGCAGAACTCCTAATGGGCCGGAGACTTCGCACCCGCCTTAGTATGGTCTTCCCGGACATTGGCGCAAAAGTACGCCGCACACAAGAACGGCAGGGACCGGGATTGTCTCGGCATCGTCCGATTCGGCAGTTTGCGCCCGGTGACCCAGTATTCGTTCGGAATTTTGCTGGTGGTGCCCAATGGGTTCCTGGGGTAATCTTTTGCCAAACGGGCCCTATATCGTACCAAGTGCAAGCCCAGGGTCGTCTCCAGCGAAAACATGTAGACCACGTCCGGTCCAGAAGATCATCCCCGCAAAAGATTCCCCGCCCCCGGAGCTCAGTTCAACAGCGGCAAAGACCAGAAACAAGGGAAGGTAGTCCTCCAAATCTTCCACTGGTGCCTCACTCAAAGCCTGCGCAGGTCATGACGGGACCGAATGGGGACAGAGACACTGACATGACGGAGGCAGCAGACTCTGACTCCGAGATGGAGACACAGGATGAATCAGAGGGGGAATCCTCGGGTCCACAGGCCGTGGATGTACAACCGCGCCGTTCATCACGGAAGCGCCGGTCTCCGTCTCGTAATACGCCGCCTGATCCAGCGCCGCGTGAAAATGGCGTCCGGCCTGCGGCCAAACGAGTTTGACGCCTTCCTTCGCCAGGGCCTACGGTGGATTCCTTGGACTTTGGGGGGGAGGGATGTTATAACCTGCCTACTGACGATTGGCTGGGGACTAATGACTTTCCCACAATCCTATGGGAGTATGAACTTCCCCAATGAGGGGGGCGGAGAAACTCCTACTATAAATAAGCTGGCCAGTCCAGGAACCAGGAGGAAGGAGAAGGTAGCAAGGGAAGTTACTGCTACTGCTATGTATATATTGTTATAGTAAATAAACTTTATTATTTTGTATCCTTAAAACTCGTGCTGGATTCTTCGGGGCCCTTACAAAAGTTAGGAGGAGACTTTGCCCATATTGGGCAATACTCATTAAATCTTTGAAGAATGAGAGGTGATCCTAGTGAAACATGTCCCATTCCGAGGAGGCGTGGCAGGCAAGATTAGGAGAAGATGTTCCTCTCATTTCAGTAATCTGGAGCTTCGTGAACATTAAAAGCGGGGCGAGGTTAAATTTAAGATGGAGCGGAGTGGGAATTGGTTCAACCTGAGGGTCGCTGGTATTTCCATTCCCTTTCCCAGCCAGCAGTGGAAGCTCTGCCCAGAGGGACTGTCAGGAAAGTGGAACTAAGATCACAATCAGGCCATCCACGGTTTCGCTGCTCGATGGGCCGAATCGCCTATTGCTGATCCTGTGTATTACTATATTCATGATTCCAATTATTCTTAATTTATTCAAGATAATATTCGAGGTTGGAGTACATACTCCC
The DNA here is from genome assembly GCF_047496885.1 of Scyliorhinus torazame. Classification (NCBI taxonomy): domain Eukaryota; kingdom Metazoa; phylum Chordata; class Chondrichthyes; order Carcharhiniformes; family Scyliorhinidae; genus Scyliorhinus; species Scyliorhinus torazame. Next base: position 52,607,975 of record NC_092710.1, read on the forward strand.
AGTTCAGCCATTTTAACCATTGTGTTATTCCAATCAATCTGCACATCACAGCCCGTTTCTAGCATCAGAACCGTGTGAGTTAAAGTCAGCATTGAAGAGCGGCCGCATTGTCAGATCGTAAGACTTGGGATAGTTCCACATAACAAGAGGTTTAGTGCTGTGAATAACAACTCACAGTCTGAGGCTCAGTGCTGGGGTCAGGGCCACACAGACAGAGGCTCAGTACTGGGGATAGTGCCACACAGTCAGAGGCTCAGTACTGGGGATAGTGCCACACAATCAGAGGCTCAGTACTGGGGATAGTGCCACACAGACAGAGGTTCAGTACTGGGGATAGTGCCACACAATCAGAGGCTCAGTACTGGGGATAGTGCCACACAGACAGAGGTTCAGTACTGGGGATAGTGCCACACAGACAGAGGCTCAGTGCTGGGGATAGTGCCACACAGACAAAGGTTCAGTACTAGGGATAGTGTCACACAGTCAGAGGCTCAGTGCTGGGGTCAGGGCCACACAGACAGAGGCTCAGTACTGGGGATAGTGCCACACAGTCAGAGGCTCAGTACTGGGGATAGTGCCACACAATCAGAGGCTCAGTACTGGGGATAGTGCCACACAGACAGAGGTTCAGTACTGGGGATAGTGCCACACAATCAGAGGCTCAGTACTGGGGATAGTGCCACACAGACAGAGGTTCAGTACTGGGGATAGTGCTACACAGACAGAGGCTCAGTGCTGGGGATAGTGCCACACAGACAAAGGTTCAGTACTAGGGATAGTGTCACACAGTCAGAGGTTCTGTACTGAGGATAGTGCCACACAGTCAGAGGCTCAGTACTGGGGATAGTGCCACACAGTCAGAGGCTCAGTACTGAGGATAGTGCCTCACAGTCAGAGGCTCAGTACTGGGGATAGTGCCACACAGTCAGAGGCTCAGTACTGGGGATAGTGCCACACAGTCAGAGGCTCAGTACTGAGGATAGTGCCTCACAGTCAGAGACACAGTACTGGGGATAGTGCCATACAGTCAGAGGCTCAGTACTGGGGATAGTGCCACACAGTCAGAGGCTCAGTACTGGGGATAGTGCCACACAGTCAGAGGCTCAGTACTGGGGATAGTGCCACACAGTCTGAGGCTAAGTACTGGGGATAGTGGCACACAATCAGAGGTTCTGTACCAGGAATAGTGCCACGCAGTCAGGCTCAGTACTGGGGATAGTTCCACACAGTCAGAGGCTCAGTACTGGGGATAGTGCCACACAGTCAGAGGTCAGTACTGGGGACAGGGCCACACATACAGAGGTTCAGTACTGGGGATAGTGTCACACAGTCAGAGGTTCTGTACTGAGGATAGTGCCACACAGTCAGAGGCTCAGTACTGGGGATAGTGCCACACAGTCAGGGGCTCAGTACTGGGGATAGCGCCATACAGTCAGAGGCTCAGTACTGGGGATAGAGACACACAGTCAGAGGCTCAGTCCTGGGGATAGTGCCACACTGTCAGAGGCTCAGTACTGGGGATAGTGCCACACAGTCAGAGGCTCAGTACTGGGGGTAGTGCCACACAGTCAGAGGCTCAGTACTGGGGATAGTGCCACACAGTCAGAGGCTCAGTACTGGGGATAGTGCCAACAGTCAGAGGCTCAGTACTGGGGATAGTGCCACACAGTCAGAGGCTCAGTACTGGGGATAGTGCCACAGTCGGAGGCTCAGTACTGGGGATAGTGCCACACAGTCAGAGGCTCAGTACTGAGGATAGTGCCACACAGTCAGAGGCTCAGTACTGGGGAGCGAGCCACACAGTCAGAGGGTCAGGACTGGGGATAGTGCCACACAGTCAGAGGCTCAGTACTGAGGATAGTGCCACACGGTCAGAGGCTCAGTACTGGGGATAGTGCCACACGGTCAGATGCTCAGTACTGGGGACAGTGCCACACAGTCAGAGGCTCAGTACTGGGGATAGAGCCCACACAGTCAGAGGCTCAGTACTGGGGGTAGTGCCACACAGTCAGAGGCTCAGTACTGAGGATAGTGCCACACAGTCAGAGGCTCAGTACTGGGGATAGAGCCACACAGTCAGAGGCTCAGTACTGGGGATAGTGCCACACAGTCAGAGGCTCAGTACTGGGGATAGAGCCACACAGTCAGAGGCTCAGGACTGGGGATAGGGCCACACAGCCAGAGGCTCAGTACTGGGGATAGAGCCACACAGTCAGAGGCTCAGTACTGGGGATAGTGCCACACAGTCAGAGGCTCAGTACTGGGGATAGTGCCACACAGTCATAGGCTCAGTACTGGGGATAGTGCCACACAGTCAGAGGCTCAGTACTGGGGATAGAGCCACACAGTCAGAGGCTCAGTACTGGGGATAGTGCCACACAGTCAGAGGCTCAGTACTGGGGATAGTGCCACACAGTCAGAGGCACAGTACTGGGGATAGTGCCACAGTCAGAGGCTCAGTACTGGGGATATTGCCACACAGTCAGAGGCTCAGTACTGGGGATAGTGCCACACAGTCAGAGGCTCAGTACTGGGGATAGTGCCACACAGTCAGAGGCTAAGTACTGGGGATAGTGCCACACAATCAGAGGTTCTGTACCAGGGATAGTGCCACGCAGTCAGGCTCAGTACTGGGGATAGTGCCACACAGTCAGAGGCTCAGTACTGGGGCTAGTGCCACACAGTCAGAGGTTCAGTACTGGGGATAGTGCCACACAGTCAGAGGCTCAGTACTGGGGATAGAGACACACAGTCAGAGGCTCAGTCCTGGGGATAGTGCCACACAGTCAGAGGCTCAGTACTGGGGATAGTGCCACACAGTCAGAGGCTCAGTACTGGGGATAGTGCCACACAGTCAGAGGCTCAGTACTGGGGATAGTGCCACACAGTCAGAGGCTCAGTACTGGGGATAGTGCCACACAGTCAGAGGCTCAGTACTGGGGATAGTGCCACACAGTCAGAGGCTCAGTACTGGGGATAGTGCAACACAGTCAGAGGCTAAGTACTGGGGATAGTGCCACACAATCAGAGGTTCTGTACCAGGGATAGTGCCACACAGTCAGGCTCAGTACTGGGGATAGTGCCACACAGTCAGAGGCTCAGTACTGGGGCTAGTGCCACACAGTCAGAGGCTCAGTACTGGGGATAGTGCCACACAGTCAGAGGCTCAGTACTGGGGATAGTGCCACACAGTCAGATGCTCAGTCCTGGGGATAGTGCCACACAGTCAGAGGCTCAGTACTGGGGATAGTGCCACACAGTCAGAGGCTCAGTACTAGGGATAGTGCCACACAGTCAGAGGCTCAGTACTGGGGATAGTGCCACACAGTCAGAGGCTCAGTACTGGGGATAGTGCCACACAGTCAGAGGCTCAGAACTGGGGATAGTGCCACACAGTCAGAGGCTCAGTACTGGGGATAGTGCCACAGTCGGAGGCTCAGTACTGGGGATAGTGCCACACAGTCAGAGGCTCAGTACTGAGGATAGTGCCACACAGTCAGAGGCTCAGTACTGGGGAGCGAGCCACACAGTCAGAGACTCAGGACTGGGGATAGTGCCACACAGTCAGAGGCTCAGTACTGAGGATAGTGCCACACGGTCAGAGGCTCAGTACTGGGGATAGTGCCACACAGTCAGAGGCTCAGTACTGAGGATAGTGCCACACGGTCAGAGGCTCAGTACTGGGGATAGTGCCACACAGTCAGAGGCTCAGTACTGGGGATAGTGCCACACAGTCAGATGCTCAGTACTGGGGACAGTGCCACACAGTCAGAGGCTCAGTACTGGGGATAGAGCCCACACAGTCAGAGGTTCAGTACTGGGGATAGTGCCACACAGTCAGAGGCTCAGTACTGAGGATAGTGCCACACAGTCAGAGGCTCAGTACTGGGGATAGAGCCACACAGTCAGAGGCTCAGTACTGGGGATAGTGCCACACAGTCAGAGGCTCAGTACTGGGGAAAGTGCCACACAGTCAGAGGCTCAGTACTGGGGATAGAGCCACACAGTCAGAGGCTCAGGACTGGGGATAGTGCCACACAGCCAGAGGCTCAGTACTGGGGATAGTGCCACACAGTCAGAGGCTCCGTACTGGGGATAGTGCCACACAGTCAGAGACTCAGTACTGGGGATAGTGCCACACAGTCAGAGACTCAGTACTGGGGATAGTGTCACACAGTCAGAGGCTCACTACTGGGGATAGAGCCACACAGTCAGAGGCTCAGTACTGGGGATAGTGCCACACAGTCATAGGCTCAGTACTGGGGATAGTGCCACACAGTCAGAGGCTCAGTACTGGGGATAGAGCCACACAGTCAGAGGCTCAGTACTGAGGATAATGCCACACAGTCAGATGCTCAGTACTGGGGACAGTGCCACACAGTCAGAGGCTAAGTACTGGGGACAGTGCCACACAGTCAGAGGCTCAGTACTGGGGATAGAGCCACACAGTCAGAGGCTCACTACTGGGGATAGTGCCACACAGTTAGAGGCTCAGTACTGGGGATAGTACCACACAGTCAGAGGCTCAGTACTGGGGATATTTACACACAGTCAGAGGCCCAGTACTGGTTTTATTGAAATTGTTTTTCCCTGAGCAACATTTTTCCCGCTTACAAAGCAATTGAAACGAATTTTAAAAAAACTTTTTAACAATAATAATAATAATAATAATATACAAGTAACAAAACCTCGTACTCTATTGACCTATACTCAACTAAGCCTCCTCCCCACCCCCCCCCCCCCCCACCCCCTCCCCCTGGGTTGCTGCTGCTGGCCATCTGTCTTCCCTCTAACGTTCCCCTCGGTAGTCGAGAAATGGCTGCCACCGCCTGGTGAACCCTTGAGCCGATCCTCTCAGGGCAAACTTTATCTGCTCCAGTTTAATAAACCCCGCCATATCGTTTACCCAGGCCTCCAGTCCGGGGGTTTTTGCCTCCTTCCACATGAGTAGGATCCTGCACCGGGCTACGAGAGACGCAAAGGCCACGACATCGGCCTCTTTCGCCTCCTGCACTCCCGGCTCTTCCGCAACTCCAAATAGAGCTAACCCCCAGCCTGGTTTGACCCGTGCCTTCACCACCTGCGAAACACTCCCGTCACTCCCTTCCAGTACCCTTCCAGTGCCGGGCATGCCCAAAAAATATGTGCGTGGTTTGCCGGGCTCCCGCCACACCTCCCACATTTGTCCTCCACTCCAAAGAACCTGCTCAATCTTGTCCCCGTTATGCGTGCTCTATGTAGCACCTTAAATTGAATCAGGCTAAGCCTGGCGCATGAGGAAGAGGAATTTACCCTGCTTAGGGCATCAGCCCACATACCCTCCTCTATCTCCTCCCCTAATTCTTCTTCCGACTTTCTTTTTAGTTCGCCCACCGACTCCTCCCCCTCTTCCCTCATCTCTCTATAAATCTCTGACACCTTGCCCTCTCCGACCCACACCCCTGAAAGCACCCTGTCCTGTATCCCCTGTGTCGGGAGCCGCGGAAATTCCCTCACCTGTTGTCTAGTAAATGCCCTCACCTGCATATATCTCAAGAAATTCCCCCGGGGTAACTTATACTTTTCCTCCAGTGCTCCCAAGCTTGCAAAATTCCCATCTATGAATAAATCTCCCACCTTCCTAATTCCCAACTGGTACCAGCTCTGAAATCCTCCATCCATTCTTCCTGGGGCGAACTTATGGTTGTTCCTGATAGGGGACCCCACCAGGGCTCCCCGCACCCCTCTCTGTCGCCTCCACTGTCCCCATATGTTCAGTGTTGCCGCCACCACCGGGTTCGTGGTGTACTTTTTCGGTGAGAACGGTAGCGGCGCCGTGACCAGCGCCTCGAGACTCGTCCCTTTACAGGACCTTCTCTCTAGCCTTTTCCATGCCGCTCCCTCACCCTCCATCATCCATCTATGTATCATTGCCACATTGGCGGCCCAATAATAATCTCCCAAGTTCGGTAGTGCCAGTCCTCCTCTGTCCCTACTGCGCTGCAGGAACCCCCTCCTTACTCTCGGAACTTTCCCTGCCCACACAAAGCTCGTAATGCCCCTATCTATTTTATTAAAAAAGGTCCTGGTGATTAAAATAGGGAGACATTGAAATACAAATAAGAACCTCGGGAGGACCATCATCTTAATTGCCTGCACCCTGCCCGCCAGCGATAAAGGCTGCATGTCCCACCTCTTAAAGTCCTCCTCCATTTGTTCTACCAGCCGTGTCAGATTAAGTCTGTGCAAGGTTCCCCAGCTCCTAGCGATCTGAATCCCCAAGTATCGGAAGTTTCTTTCCACTTTCCTTAGCGGCAAGCCTTCTATCTCTCTACTCTGGTCCCCTGGATTTATCACATATAATTCACTCTTCCCCATGTTTAACCTATACCCCGAAAATTCCCCGAACCTCCTCAAGATTCGCACAACCTCTATCATCCCCCCCGCTGGGTCCGACACGTATAGCAATAGGTCATCCGCGTATAACGAGACTCGGTGTTCTTCTCCCCCTCTAGTCACCCCTCTCCATTTCCTGGAGTCTCTCAGCGCCATGGCCAGAGGTTCAATTGCCAGCGCAAACAACAATGGAGACAGCGGGCATCCCTGTCTTGTTCCCCTATATAATCGGAAATACTCCGATCTATGTTGACCTGTAACTACGCTTGCCGTTGGTGCCCCATAAAGTAGCCTAACCCAGCGAATAAATCCGTTCCCAAACCCAAACCTCCTTAACACTTCCCATAAATACTCCCACTCCACCCTATCAAATGCCTTCTCTGCGTCCATTGCCGCCACTATCTCTGCCTCCCCCTCCACTGAGGGCATCATTATCACCCCTAATAGCCGTCGCACGTTAACATTCAATTGTCTCCCTTTTACGAACCCTGTCTGGTCTTCGTGCACCACCCCCGGGACACAGTCCTCTATCCTCGATGCCAGCACCTTTGCTAGCAGTTTGGCGTCCACGTTCAATAGTGAAATAGGCCTATAGGACCCACACTGCATCGGATCTTTGTCCCTCTTCAAAATTAGCGATATCGTAGCCTCCGACATTGTCGGGGGTAGTGTCCCCCCTTCCCTGGCCTCATTGAACGTCCTCGCCAACAACAGGGCCAACAAGTCAACATATTTTCTGTAGAATTCCACCGGGAACCCGTCCGGCCCCGGGGCCTTCCCTGCTTGCATGCTTCCCAGTCCCTTAATAACCTCGTCCACCTCAATCGGCGCCCCCAGGCCTGCCACCGCCTGCTCCTCCACTTTCGGGAACCTCAACTGGTCCAGGAACTGCCGCATCCCCTCCTCTCCCTCTGGGGGCTGAGACCTATACAGTTCTTCATAAAAGGTCTTAAACACCTCATTTATCTTTCCTGCCCTTCGCACAGTGTCTCCCCTTTCATCCCTAATTCCTCCTATCTCCCTCGCTGCTGCCCTCTTTCGCAGTTGGTGCACCAACAGGCGACTAGCCTTTTCCCCATATTCATACTTCCTCCCCTGTGCCCTCCTCCACAGTACCTCCGCCTTTCTGGTGGTCAGAAGGTCAAACTCGGTCTGGAGTCGTCTCCTCTCCCTGAATAGCTCCTCCTCCGGGGTCTCTGCAAATTCCCTGTCCACCCTTAAAATCTCCCCCAGTAATCTATCCCTTTCCTTGGCCTCTGTTTTCCTTTTGTGGGCCACAATAGAAATCAGCTCTCCTCTGACCACCGCTTTTAGTGCTTCCCAGACCACACCCACAGGGACGTCGCCGTCGTCATTGACCTCCAGGTATCTCTCGATACACCCCCTCAGACTTGCACACACTCCCTCATCCGCCATCAGTCCCACATCTAATCGCCAGAGTGTTCTCTGCTCCCTGTCCCCTCCCACTTCCAGGTCCACCCAATGTGGGGCATGATCTGAAACCGCTATGGCTGAGTATTCATCTTCTTCCACCCTAGAGATCAACGACCTTCCTAAAACAAAATATCTATCCGGGAGTACACTTTATGGACGTGGGAGAAGAAGGAATACTCCCTAGCCCTGGGTCTAAGAAATCGCCATGGATTCACTCCCCCCATTTGGTCCATAAACCCCTTAAGTACCTTGGCCGCTGCCGGCCTTCTTCCAGTCCTTGAGCTGGATCTATCTAGCCCCGGGTCCAGCACCATATTAAAGTCCCCTCCTAAAATCAAATTTCCTACCACCAGGTCCGGTATACGCCCCAGCATCCATCTCATGAACCCTGCATCGTCCCAATTTGGGGCATACACATTAACCAACACGACCTCCATTCCCTCCAGCATACCACTCACCATTACATATCTACCTCCACTATCTGCTACGATGTTCTTTGCTTCAAATGCTACCCGTTTCCCCACCAAAAAGGCCACCCCTCTGTTCTTTGCGTCCAGTCCTGAGTGGAACACCTGTCCCACCCATCCTTTCCTTAGCCTAACTTGGTCTGCCACCTTGAGGTGCGTCTCTTGGAGCATAGCCACGTCTGCCCTCAGTCCTTTCAAATGCGCGAGCACTCGGGCCCTTTTTATCGGTCCATTCAGGCCTCTCACGTTCCACGTGATCAGCCTCACTGGGGGGCTACCTGCCCCCCTCCCGTGTCGACTAGCCATTACCTTCTCTAGGCCAGTCCCATATCCCGCCTCCGCGCTCCCGCTCGCTCCCCCAGCGTTGCATTCCGCCCCCGACCACCCTCTCTTTAGCCATTTCCTTTTGGATTTCACAGCAGCAACCCGGTTGTCCCCTCCCATCCCCCCCACCCCCCCCCCCCCCGCCCTGCTAGATCCCTATCTAGCTTGATTGCTCCCCTCATATCACTTCCGTAAGTCAGCTGACTTCAACTGACCCCGGCTACTCCTGCTCGCTCCTCGACCCCCCCCCGGTGTGAGGGAACTCCCATCCGCCTTGCGCCTATTTTCCCGCCTTATTCTTTCTGGCGTGGGAACATCCCTTTACCTGACCCGCCTCTTATGGCGCAGCTCCCTTTCCCCTCCCCCTCTCCTTCCCCATTCTCCGACTATGTCCCGCCTCTCCTCCCTCACCGGCGCCCACATTTCCCCAGTGTCTCCCCCCTTCCCTGTTTACTTCTCGATTAACTTTCACCATCCCATTAACAAAAACAATAATAACAACAATAACAGTTCCCTGCAGCATCAGTCCCTCAGTTCCGGTCCAGTTTCTCTTCATTGATGAAGGACCATGCTTCCTCCGCCGTCTCGAAATAATAGTGTCTCTCCTGATGCGTGACCCATAGTCTTGCCGGCTGCAGCATCCCAAACTTCACCTTCCTTTTGTGCAAAACCTCTTTGGCTCGGTTGAAGCTCGCCCTCCTTCTCGCCACCTCCGCACTCCAATCCTGGTAGACCCTTACCACCGCATTCTCCCATCTGCTACTCCGCACCTTTTTAGCCCATCTCAGGACCTCTTCTCTGTCCTTAAGGCGGTAGAATCGCACAATTATCGCCCTCAGTGGCTCTCCCGCTTTTGGTCTTCTCGCCGGGATCCGATTTGCCCACTCCACCTCCATTGGGCCCGCAGGGGCCTCAGCACCCATCAGTGAGCTCAGCATCTCACTTGCGTACGCTCCACAGTCCACTCCTTCCACACCCCCTGGGAGACCTAGTATCCTGAGGTTCTTCCTTCGTGCTCCATTTTCAAGGGCCTCAATCCTGTCAGCACACTTTTTATGAAGTGCCTCGTGCGTCTGAGTCTTGACCGCCAGGCCCAGGACCTCGTCCTCAATACCTGACACCTTCTGCTCCACCACGCGAAGTTCAGTCTCCTGGGTCTTTAAAGTCTCCTTAAGCCCCTCAATTGCCTGTAACAACGGGGTCATTACGTCCTTCTTCAGCAGGTCCACGCACCGTCTCACCACCTCGTCCTGCTCAGGCCCCCATGTCACCTGTGGTTTCTCTGCCGCCATTTTGTTCCACTCCCTCTGACCTTCTGGCTGCAGATTCTTCGGGCTGTAGCCGCCGCCGCCGGTTTTTCCCTCCGTCGTTCGGGGGGGACTCCCTTCCCTCGCGCCTCGCACCGGGTTTTTCGGCCGCCAAAGTCCCCGTTGGGGCTCTTAAAAGAGCCCGAAGTTCCGTCGGAGCTTGAGCCGCCGAAACGTGCGGCTAGCTCATCCCTGCCGCAACTGGAAGTCGGCTCAGTACTGGTTTAAGTTGGTGCTGTGGCTTAGATTGTTAAAGCACCTGTCTAAGTAAACAGGAGATTCTAAGTTCAAATCTCAGCAGTGCCTTTATACCTTTAAGTCAAAACAAGTAACCTGTTATGCAAAGCTCCCAATTTAATGGTGAATGCAGAGTTTATTGGCAAAATCTCCATGGCACTAACCTTGAAGGTGCCCTCCCTACTCTTAGACTAGGGAAAGAGTAGGACCAGTCAAGGACAGGGATGGGAAGTTGTGTGTGGAGTCTGAAGAGATAGGTGAGATACTAAATGAATATTTTTCGTCAGTATTCACTCAGGAAAAAGATAATGTTGTGGAGGAGAATGCTGAGACCCAGGCTAATAGAATAGATGGCATTGAGGTACGTAGGGAAGAGGTGTTGGCAATTCTGGACAGGCTGAAAATAGATAAGTCCCCGGGTCCGGATGGGATTTATCCTAGGATTCTCTGGGAGGCCAGGGAAGAGATTGCTGGACCTTTGGCTTTGATTTTTATGTCATCATTGGCTACAGGAATAGTGCCAGAGGACTGGAGGATAGCAAATGTGGTCCCTTTGTTCAAAAAGGGGAGCAGAGACAACCCCGGCAACTATAGACCAGTGAGCCTCACGTCTGTAGTGGGTAAAGTCTTGGAGGGGATTATAAGAGACAAGATTTATAATCATCTAGATAGGAATAATATGATCAGGGATAGTCAGCATGGCTTTGTGAAGGGTAGGTCATGCCTCACAAACCTTATCGAGTTCTTTGAGAAGGTGACTGAACAGGTAGACGAGGGTAGAGCAGTTGATGTGGTGTATATGGATTTCAGCAAAGCGTTTGATAATGTTCCCCACGGTAGGCTATTGCAGAAAATACAGAGGCTGGGATTGAGGGTGATTTAGAGATGTGGATCAGAAATTGGCTAGCTGAAAGAAGACAGAGGGTGGTGGATGATGGGAAATGTTCAGAATGGAGTTCAGTTACAAGTGGAGTACCACAAGGATCTGTTCTGGGGCCGTTGCTGTTTGTCATTTTTATCAATGACCAAGAGGAAGGCGCAGAAGGGTGGGTGAGTAAATTTGCAGACAATACTAAAGTTGGTGGTGTTGTCGATAGTGTGGAAGGATGTAGCAGGTTACAGAGGGATTTAAATAAGCTGCAGAGCTGGGCTGAGAGGTGGCAAATGGAGTTTAATGTAGAGAAGTATGAGGTGATTCACTTTGGAAGGAATAACAGGAATGCGGAATATTTGGCTAATGGTAAAGTTCTTGGAAGTGTGGATGAGCAGAGGGATCTAGGTGTCCATGTACATAGATCCCTGAAAGTTGCCACCCAGGTTGATAGGGTTGTGAAGAATGCCTATGGAGTGTTGGCCTTTATTGGTAGAGGGATTGAGTTCCGGAGTCAGGAGGTCATGTTGCAGCTGTACAGGACTCTGATACGGCCGCATTTGGAGTATTGCGTACAGTTCTGGTCACCGCATTATAGGAAGGACGTGGAGGCTTTGGAGCGGGTGCAGAGGAGATTTACCAGGATGTTGCCTGGTATGGAGGGAAAATATTATGAGGAAAGGCTGATGGACTTGAGGATGTTTTCGTTGGAGAGAAGAAGGTTAAGAGGAGACTTAATAGAGGCATACAAAATGATCAGGGGGTTAGATAGGGTGGACAGTGAGAGCCTTCTCCCGCGGATGGAAATGGCTGGCACGAGGGGACATAGCTTTACACTGAGGGGTAATAGATATAGGACAGAGGTCAGGGGTAGGTTCTTTATGCAAAGAGTAGTGAGGCCGTGGAATGCCCTACCTGCTACAGTAGTGAACTCGCCAATATTGAGGGCATTTAAAAGTTTATTGGATAAACATATGGATGATAATGGCATAGTGTAGGTTAGATGGCTTTTGTTTAGGCGCAACATCGTGGGCCGAAGGGCCTGTACTGCGCTGTATCGTTCTATGTTCTATGTTCGATGTAATCATTCAATCTTTGCTCACAGACATCGCTGACAAACATTCAAAATGTTCCTACTGGATTTCCTGAGGTCAAACCTGTCGTGCATTCAAAGGAAAATACTGCACATGTTGTGAATCTGCATGAGAAACTAAAAATGATTGGATTAAAGCTCATAAAATTTGAGGATGTCTGCGGAGCCAGACACAAAGATAATGTTTCAAATCCATGTGATCCTTATTCCGAGCTGAAGCGAGGTTACATGCAATGGAGTAGATGAGGAAAATGGAAGTTGCGTGAAAAATGGGAGATATGGAAGTTTGACATAAAACAGGGGAAAGCAATCTTGAAGGTCAGTACCACAGAAATGTTGTCAACATTTTCTGTGTTTACCATTGAATGAGGAGGATTCTTCACAGGCTACATGCTTTGACCTGAATGTATAAAGGTACTGCTGAGATTTGAATTCAGGATCTCCTGTTTACAAGACAGGCACTTTAACCATCTAAGCCACAGCACCAATCTGCAAGACAGGCTTGCAAGTGTGGAACAGATTTCAATTGCTTCGATTAAACATCAGTATTGTTGATTTCTCCTGCTGACTTTGAGAGTGCAAATTAAAATATTCATCGGCACTGGGCTTTTGAAACTGTAAAAATTGCAGTTATTCTGAAAGTTATTAATTTAAAAGCAGTTCTGCAAGAAAGAAGTATACAAACAGGAAATATTTTGCGAATTGGTAAGTGATTAAACATGGCCAGAAAACTATAGTGATATCATGCAGGACAAGTCCAGGAGAGAGTTTAAACATCAACTGAAAATCTAGCAAAAATTCTTGAAAATTCTGGACGGCTGTTGCAATTTGGCAAACACGACGTTGTCACGGTTCTTCCACTTTCCATCAAGCATCCTGCATTCTTTATTTTTATTTCCGACCGATCATTGGGAAGCAAACGCCTTGAGCCAAAATCAAAACCCTGACAGGGACCTGAACCCTGGACCATCAAATTAAAAGCCTGATGCTCTATCAACTGAGCTACCAGGGCCCAATGTACAAATGTGCTCATAGCTCACTTCAAAGTCTCATATTGTATCTTTTGAATTTCCTTCACTGGTCATTCAGCCTCTCCAGCTCATTTCCCTCGCAAGCAGACTGGCAGCCTCCCTTTGGTTTCCTTTCTCAAATTCTTCAACTTGGACTCGCATTTTACCAATGACTTGAGATGTGGCAACTGTTGATGCCCACGGACATGCACTGGGACTTCAAGACATTGAAGATTACGGTTAGTTCGCTGAGATATGAGTGGGAAGCGACAGAGCTACAGATTGTATTTTAAGAGGGGGAATAAAGGGTGTCATCTGTTGTTTGTTGTGGCAGAGTGTGAACGCAAGTAAGCTCATCTAGAAAACTAACAAATTATGCAAATCGCAAATTTCAGGGTGTCAATAGATCTGTCAACACCACATCTTCATGGAAAATGCCCAACAATTTATCCCGCCCGAATCATTCTTGCTAACATGCAGCAACATATATCGTCCAATAAAAAAGCAAATTACTGCGGATGTGAAATCTGAATTAAAACAGGAAATGATGGAAATTCTCAGTGGGTCTGGCAGCATCTGTGAAGAGAGAACCGAGCTAACGTTTCGAAGTTGGGTCACTCTTCATCAGAGTAAATCATTTAATCATTCAATCTTTGCTCACAGACATCGCTGACAAACATTCAAAATGTTCCTACTGGATTTCCTGAGGTCAATCCTGTCGTGCATTCAAAGGAAAATACTGCACATATTGTGAATCTGCATGAGAAACTAAAAATGCTTGGGTGAAAGCTCATAAAATTTGAGGATGTCTGTGGAGCCAAACACAAAGTTAATGTTTCAAATCCGTGTGATCCTTATTCAGAGCTGAAGCGAGGTTACATGCAATGGAGTAGATGAGGAAAATGGAAGTTGCGTGAAAAATGGGAGATATGGAAGTTTGACATAAAACAGGGGAAAGCAATCTTGAAGGTCAGTACCACAGAAATGTTGTCAACATTTTCTGTGTTTACCATTGAATGAGGAGGATTCTTCACAGGCTACATGCTTTGACCTGAATGTATAAAGGTACTGCTGAGATTTGAATTCAGGATCTCCTGTTTACAAGACAGGCACTTTAACCATCTAAGCCACAGCACCAATCTGCAAGACAGGTTTGCAAGTGTGGAACAGATTTCAATTGCTTCGATTAAACATCAGTATTGTTGATTTCTCCTGCTGACTTTGAGAGTGCAAATTAAAATATTCATCGGCACTGGGCTTTTGAAACTGTAAAAATTGCAGTTATTCTGAAAGTTATTAATTTAAAAGCAGTTCTGCAAGAAAGAAGTATACAAACAGGAAATATTTTGCGAATTGGTAAGTGATTAAACATGGCCAGAAAACTATAGTGATATCATGCAGGACAAGTCCAGGAGAGAGTTTAAACATCAACTGAAAATCTAGCAAAAATTCTTGAAAATTCTGGACGGCTGTTGCAATTTGGCAAACACGACGTTGTCACGGTTCTTCCACTTTCCATCAAGCATCCTGCATTCTTTATTTTTATTTCCGACCGTTCATTGGGAAGCAAACGCCTTGAGCCAAAATCGAAGCCCTGACAGGGACTTGAACCCTGGACCCTCAGATTAAAAGTCTGATGCTCTACCGACTGAGCTACCAGGGCCCATTCTGAAAATGTTCTCATAGCTCACTTCAAAGTCTCATATTGTATCTTTTGAATTTCCTTCACTGGTCATTCAGCCTCTCCAGCTCATTTCCCTCGCAAGCAGACCGGCAGCCTCCCTTCGGCTTTCTTTCTCAAATTCTTCAACTTGGACTCGCATGTTACAAGTGACTTGTGATGTGACAACTGTTGTTACCCAGGGACATGCACTGGGACTTCAAGACATTGAAGATTATGTTTAGTTCGCTGAGATGTGAGTGGGAAGCTGCAGAGATACAGGTTGTATTTTGAGAGAGGTAATAAAGCGTGTCATCTGTTGTTTGTTGTGGCAGAGTGTGAACGCAAGTAAGCTCATCTAGTAAAGTAGCAAATTATGCAAATCGCAAATTTTCAGGGTGTAAATAGATCTGCAAATGCCACATCTTCATGGAAAACGCCCCATCCTTTATCCCGCCCAAATCGTTCTTGCTGACATGCAGCAACATATATCGTCCAATAAAAAGGCAAATTACTGCAGATGTGAAATCTGAAAAATTAAACAGGAAATGATGGAAAATCTCAGTGGGTCTGGCAGCATCTGTGAAGAGAGAACCGAGCGAACGTTTCGAGGCTGCGTCACTCTTCATCAGAGTAAATCATTTAACCATTCAATCTTTGCTGACAGACATTCAACATGTTCCTACTGGATTTCCTGAGGTCAATCCTGTCGTGCATTCAAAGGAAAATACTGCACATGTTGTGAATGTGCATGAGAAACTAAAAATGATTGGATTAAAGCACATAACATTTGAGGATGTCTGTGGAGCCAAACACAAAGTTAATGTTTCAAATCTGTGTGATCCTTATTCAGAGCTGAAGCGAGGTTACATGCAATGGAGTAGATGAGGATAATGGAAGTTGCGTGAAAAATGGGAGATATGGAAATTTGACGTAAAACAGGGGAAAGCAACCTTGAAGGTCAGTACCACAGAAATGTTGTCAACATTTTCTGTGTTCACCATTAAATGAGAAGCATTCTTCACAGGTTACATGCTTTGACCTGTATGTACAAAGGTACTGCTGAGATTTGAACTCAAGATCTCCTGTTTACAAGACAGGCGCTTTAACCATCTAAGCCACAGCACCAATCTGCCAGACAGTTTTGCAAGTGTAGAACAGATTTCAATTGTTTTGATTAAACATCAGTATTGTTGATTTCTCCTGCTGACTTTGAGAGTGCAAATTAAAATATTCATCGTCACTGGGCTTTTGAAACTGTAAAGATTGCAGTTATTTCTGAAAGTTATTAATTTAAAAGCAGTTCTGCAGGAAAGGAGCATACAAACAGGAAATATTTTGCGAATTGGTAAGTGATTAAACATGGCCAGAAAACGATAGTGGTAAAATGCAGGACAAGACCAGGAGAGAGTTTAAACATCAACTGAAAATCTAGCAAAAATTCTTGAAAATTCTGGACGGCTGTTGCAATTTGGCAAACACGACGTTGTCACGGTTCTTCCACTTTCCATAAAGCATCCTGCATTCTTTATTTTTATTTCCGACCGATCATTGGGAAGCAAACGCCTTGAGCCAAAATCAAAACCCTGACAGGACCTGAACCCTGGACCATCAAATTAAAAGCCTGATGCTCTATCAACTGAGCTACCAGGGCCCAATGTACAAATGTGCTCATAGCTCACTTCAAAGTCTCATATTGTATCTTTTGAATTTCCTTCACTGGTCATTCAGCCTCTCCAGCTCATTTCCCTCGCAAGCAGACTGGCAGCCTCCCTTTGGTTTCCTTTCTCAAATTCTTCAACTTGGACTCGCATTTTACCAATGACTTGAGATGTGGCAACTGTTGATGCCCACGGACATGCACTGGGACTTCAAGACATTGAAGATTACGGTTAGTTCGCTGAGATATGAGTGGGAAGCGACAGAGCTACAGATTGTATTTTAAGAGGGGGAATAAAGGGTGTCATCTGTTGTTTGTTGTGGCAGAGTGTGAACGCAAGTAAGCTCATCTAGAAAACTAACAAATTATGCAAATCGCAAATTTCAGGGTGTCAATAGATCTGTCAACACCACATCTTCATGGAAAATGCCCAACAATTTATCCCGCCCGAATCATTCTTGCTAACATGCAGCAACATATATCGTCCAATAAAAAAGCAAATTACGGCGGATGTGAAATCTGAATTAAAACAGGAAATGATGGAAATTCTCAGTGGGTCTGGCAGCATCTGTGAAGAGAGAACCGAGCTAACGTTTCGAAGTTGGGTCACTCTTCATCAGAGTAAATCATTTAATCATTCAATCTTTGCTCACAGACATCGCTGACAAACATTCAAAATGTTCCTACTGGATTTCCTGAGGTCAATCCTGTCGTGCATTCAAAGGAAAATACTGCACATATTGTGAATCTGCATGAGAAACTAAAAATGCTTGGGTGAAAGCTCATAAAATTTGAGGATGTCTGTGGAGCCAAACACAAAGTTAATGTTTCAAATCCGTGTGATCCTTATTCAGAGCTGAAGCGAGGTTACATGCAATGGAGTAGATGAGGAAAATGGAAGTTGCGTGAAAAATGGGAGATATGGAAGTTTGACATAAAACAGGGGAAAGCAATCTTGAAGGTCAGTACCACAGAAATGTTGTCAACATTTTCTGTGTTTACCATTGAATGAGGAGGATTCTTCACAGGCTACATGCTTTGACCTCAATGTATAAAGGTACTGTTGAGATTTGAATTCAGGATCTCCTGTTTGCAAGACATGCACTTTAACCATCTAAGCCACAGCACCAATCTGCAAGACAGGCTTGCAAGTGTGGAACAGATTTCAATTGCTTCGATTAAACATCAGTATTGTTGATTTCTCCTGCTGACTTTGAGAGTGCAAATTAAAATATTCATCGGCACTGGGCTTTTGAAACTGTAAAAATTGCAGTTATTCTGAAAGTTATTAATTTAAAAGCAGTTCTGCAAGAAAGAAGTATACAAACAGGAAATATTTTGCGAATTGGTAAGTGATTAAACATGGCCAGAAAACTATAGTGATATCATGCAGGACAAGTCCAGGAGAGAGTTTAAACATCAACTGAAAATCTAGCAAAAATTCTTGAAAATTCTGGACGGCTGTTGCAATTTGGCAAACACGACGTTGTCACGGTTCTTCCACTTTCCATCAAGCATCCTGCATTCTTTATTTTTATTTCCGACCGTTCATTGGGAAGCAAACGCCTTGAGCCAAAATCGAAGCCCTGACAGGGACTTGAACCCTGGACCCTCAGATTAAAAGTCTGATGCTCTACCGACTGAGCTACCAGGGCCCATTCTGAAAATGTTCTCATAGCTCACTTCAAAGTCTCATATTGTATCTTTTGAATTTCCTTCACTGGTCATTCAGCCTCTCCAGCTCATTTCCCTCGCAAGCAGACCGGCAGCCTCCCTTCGGCTTTCTTTCTCAAATTCTTCAACTTGGACTCGCATGTTACAAGTGACTTGTGATGTGACAACTGTTGTTACCCAGGGACATGCACTGGGACTTCAAGACATTGAAGATTATGTTTAGTTCGCTGAGATGTGAGTGGGAAGCTGCAGAGATACAGGTTGTATTTTGAGAGAGGTAATAAAGCGTGTCATCTGTTGTTTGTTGTGGCAGAGTGTGAACGCAAGTAAGCTCATCTAGTAAAGTAGCAAATTATGCAAATCGCAAATTTTCAGGGTGTAAATAGATCTGCAAATGCCACATCTTCATGGAAAACGCCCCATCCTTTATCCCGCCCAAATCGTTCTTGCTGACATGCAGCAACATATATCGTCCAATAAAAAGGCAAATTACTGCAGATGTGAAATCTGAAAAATTAAACAGGAAATGATGGAAAATCTCAGTGGGTCTGGCAGCATCTGTGAAGAGAGAACCGAGCGAACGTTTCGAGGCTGCGTCACTCTTCATCAGAGTAAATCATTTAACCATTCAATCTTTGCTGACAGACATTCAACATGTTCCTACTGGATTTCCTGAGGTCAATCCTGTCGTGCATTCAAAGGAAAATACTGCACATGTTGTGAATGTGCATGAGAAACTAAAAATGATTGGATTAAAGCACATAACATTTGAGGATGTCTGTGGAGCCAAACACAAAGTTAATGTTTCAAATCTGTGTGATCCTTATTCAGAGCTGAAGCGAGGTTACATGCAATGGAGTAGATGAGGATAATGGAAGTTGCGTGAAAAATGGGAGATATGGAAATTTGACGTAAAACAGGGGAAAGCAACCTTGAAGGTCAGTACCACAGAAATGTTGTCAACATTTTCTGTGTTCACCATTAAATGAGAAGCATTCTTCACAGGTTACATGCTTTGACCTGTATGTACAAAGGTACTGCTGAGATTTGAACTCAAGATCTCCTGTTTACAAGACGGGCGCTTTAACCATCTAAGCCACAGCACCAATCTGCCAGACAGTTTTGCAAGTGTAGAACAGATTTCAATTGTTTTGATTAAACATCAATATTGTTGATTTCTCCTGCTGACTTTGAGAGTGCAAATTAAAATATTCATCGTCACTGGGCTTTTGAAACTGTAAAGATTGCAGTTATTTCTGAAAGTTATTAATTTAAAAGCAGTTCTGCAGGAAAGGAGCATACAAACAGGAAATATTTTGCGAATTGGTAAGTGATTAAACATGGCCAGAAAACGATAGTGGTAAAATGCAGGACAAGACCAGGAGAGAGTTTAAACATCAACTGAAAATCTAGCAAAAATTCTTGAAAATTCTGGACGGCTGTTGCAATTTGGCAAACACGACGTTGTCACGGTTCTTCCACTTTCCATAAAGCATCCTGCATTCTTTATTTTTATTTCCGACCGATCATTGGGAAGCAAACGCCTTGAGCCAAAATCAAAACCCTGACAGGGACCTGAACCCTGGACCATCAAATTAAAAGCCTGATGCTCTATCAACTGAGCTACCAGGGCCCAATGTACAAATGTGCTCATAGCTCACTTCAAAGTCTCATATTGTATCTTTTGAATTTCCTTCACTGGTCATTCAGCCTCTCCAGCTCATTTCCCTCGCAAGCAGACTGGCAGCCTCCCTTTGGTTTCCTTTCTCAAATTCTTCAACTTGGACTCGCATTTTACCAATGACTTGAGATGTGGCAACTGTTGATGCCCACGGACATGCACTGGGACTTCAAGACATTGAAGATTACGGTTAGTTCGCTGAGATATGAGTGGGAAGCGACAGAGCTACAGATTGTATTTTAAGAGGGGGAATAAAGGGTGTCATCTGTTGTTTGTTGTGGCAGAGTGTGAACGCAAGTAAGCTCATCTAGAAAACTAACAAATTATGCAAATCGCAAATTTCAGGGTGTCAATAGATCTGTCAACACCACATCTTCATGGAAAATGCCCAACAATTTATCCCGCCCGAATCATTCTTGCTAACATGCAGCAACATATATCGTCCAATAAAAAAGCAAATTACGGCGGATGTGAAATCTGAATTAAAACAGGAAATGATGGAAATTCTCAGTGGGTCTGGCAGCATCTGTGAAGAGAGAACCGAGCTAACGTTTCGAAGTTGGGTCACTCTTCATCAGAGTAAATCATTTAATCATTCAATCTTTGCTCACAGACATCGCTGACAAACATTCAAAATGTTCCTACTGGATTTCCTGAGGTCAATCCTGTCGTGCATTCAAAGGAAAATACTGCACATATTGTGAATCTGCATGAGAAACTAAAAATGCTTGGGTGAAAGCTCATAAAATTTGAGGATGTCTGTGGAGCCAAACACAAAGTTAATGTTTCAAATCCGTGTGATCCTTATTCAGAGCTGAAGCGAGGTTACATGCAATGGAGTAGATGAGGAAAATGGAAGTTGCGTGAAAAATGGGAGATATGGAAGTTTGACATAAAACAGGGGAAAGCAATCTTGAAGGTCAGTACCACAGAAATGTTGTCAACATTTTCTGTGTTTACCATTGAATGAGGAGGATTCTTCACAGGCTACATGCTTTGACCTGAATGTATAAAGGTACTGCTGAGATTTGAATTCAGGATCTCCTGTTTACAAGACAGGCACTTTAACCATCTAAGCCACAGCACCAATCTGCAAGACAGGCTTGCAAGTGTGGAACAGATTTCAATTGCTTCGATTAAACATCAGTATTGTTGATTTCTCCTGCTGACTTTGAGAGTGCAAATTAAAATATTCATCGGCACTGGGCTTTTGAAACTGTAAAAATTGCAGTTATTCTGAAAGTTATTAATTTAAAAGCAGTTCTGCAAGAAAGAAGTATACAAACAGGAAATATTTTGCGAATTGGTAAGTGATTAAACATGGCCAGAAAACTATAGTGATATCATGCAGGACAAGTCCAGGAGAGAGTTTAAACATCAACTGAAAATCTAGCAAAAATTCTTGAAAATTCTGGACGGCTGTTGCAATTTGGCAAACACGACGTTGTCACGGTTCTTCCACTTTCCATCAAGCATCCTGCATTCTTTATTTTTATTTCCGACCGTTCATTGGGAAGCAAACGCCTTGAGCCAAAATCGAAGCCCTGACAGGGACTTGAACCCTGGACCCTCAGATTAAAAGTCTGATGCTCTACCGACTGAGCTACCAGGGCCCATTCTGAAAATGTTCTCATAGCTCACTTCAAAGTCTCATATTGTATCTTTTGAATTTCCTTCACTGGTCATTCAGCCTCTCCAGCTCATTTCCCTCGCAAGCAGACCGGCAGCCTCCCTTCGGCTTTCTTTCTCAAATTCTTCAACTTGGACTCGCATGTTACAAGTGACTTGTGATGTGACAACTGTTGTTACCCAGGGACATGCACTGGGACTTCAAGACATTGAAGATTATGTTTAGTTCGCTGAGATGTGAGTGGGAAGCTGCAGAGATACAGGTTGTATTTTGAGAGAGGTAATAAAGCGTGTCATCTGTTGTTTGTTGTGGCAGAGTGTGAACGCAAGTAAGCTCATCTAGTAAAGTAGCAAATTATGCAAATCGCAAATTTTCAGGGTGTAAATAGATCTGCAAATGCCACATCTTCATGGAAAACGCCCCATCCTTTATCCCGCCCAAATCGTTCTTGCTGACATGCAGCAACATATATCGTCCAATAAAAAGGCAAATTACTGCAGATGTGAAATCTGAAAAATTAAACAGGAAATGATGGAAAATCTCAGTGGGTCTGGCAGCATCTGTGAAGAGAGAACCGAGCGAACGTTTCGAGGCTGCGTCACTCTTCATCAGAGTAAATCATTTAACCATTCAATCTTTGCTGACAGACATTCAACATGTTCCTACTGGATTTCCTGAGGTCAATCCTGTCGTGCATTCAAAGGAAAATACTGCACATGTTGTGAATGTGCATGAGAAACTAAAAATGATTGGATTAAAGCACATAACATTTGAGGATGTCTGTGGAGCCAAACACAAAGTTAATGTTTCAAATCTGTGTGATCCTTATTCAGAGCTGAAGCGAGGTTACATGCAATGGAGTAGATGAGGATAATGGAAGTTGCGTGAAAAATGGGAGATATGGAAATTTGACGTAAAACAGGGGAAAGCAACCTTGAAGGTCAGTACCACAGAAATGTTGTCAACATTTTCTGTGTTCACCATTAAATGAGAAGCATTCTTCACAGGTTACATGCTTTGACCTGTATGTACAAAGGTACTGCTGAGATTTGAACTCAAGATCTCCTGTTTACAAGACAGGCGCTTTAACCATCTAAGCCACAGCACCAATCTGCCAGACAGTTTTGCAAGTGTAGAACAGATTTCAATTGTTTTGATTAAACATCAGTATTGTTGATTTCTCCTGCTGACTTTGAGAGTGCAAATTAAAATATTCATCGTCACTGGGCTTTTGAAACTGTAAAGATTGCAGTTATTTCTGAAAGTTATTAATTTAAAAGCAGTTCTGCAGGAAAGGAGCATACAAACAGGAAATATTTTGCGAATTGGTAAGTGATTAAACATGGCCAGAAAACGATAGTGGTAAAATGCAGGACAAGACCAGGAGAGAGTTTAAACATCAACTGAAAATCTAGCAAAAATTCTTGAAAATTCTGGACGGCTGTTGCAATTTGGCAAACACGACGTTGTCACGGTTCTTCCACTTTCCATAAAGCATCCTGCATTCTTTATTTTTATTTCCGACCGATCATTGGGAAGCAAACGCCTTGAGCCAAAATCAAAACCCTGACAGGGACCTGAACCCTGGACCATCAAATTAAAAGCCTGATGCTCTATCAACTGAGCTACCAGGGCCCAATGTACAAATGTGCTCATAGCTCACTTCAAAGTCTCATATTGTATCTTTTGAATTTCCTTCACTGGTCATTCAGCCTCTCCAGCTCATTTCCCTCGCAAGCAGACTGGCAGCCTCCCTTTGGTTTCCTTTCTCAAATTCTTCAACTTGGACTCGCATTTTACCAATGACTTGAGATGTGGCAACTGTTGATGCCCACGGACATGCACTGGGACTTCAAGACATTGAAGATTACGGTTAGTTCGCTGAGATATGAGTGGGAAGCGACAGAGCTACAGATTGTATTTTAAGAGGGGGAATAAAGGGTGTCATCTGTTGTTTGTTGTGGCAGAGTGTGAACGCAAGTAAGCTCATCTAGAAAACTAACAAATTATGCAAATCGCAAATTTCAGGGTGTCAATAGATCTGTCAACACCACATCTTCATGGAAAATGCCCAACAATTTATCCCGCCCGAATCATTCTTGCTAACATGCAGCAACATATATCGTCCAATAAAAAAGCAAATTACGGCGGATGTGAAATCTGAATTAAAACAGGAAATGATGGAAATTCTCAGTGGGTCTGGCAGCATCTGTGAAGAGAGAACCGAGCTAACGTTTCGAAGTTGGGTCACTCTTCATCAGAGTAAATCATTTAATCATTCAATCTTTGCTCACAGACATCGCTGACAAACATTCAAAATGTTCCTACTGGATTTCCTGAGGTCAATCCTGTCGTGCATTCAAAGGAAAATACTGCACATATTGTGAATCTGCATGAGAAACTAAAAATGCTTGGGTGAAAGCTCATAAAATTTGAGGATGTCTGTGGAGCCAAACACAAAGTTAATGTTTCAAATCCGTGTGATCCTTATTCAGAGCTGAAGCGAGGTTACATGCAATGGAGTAGATGAGGAAAATGGAAGTTGCGTGAAAAATGGGAGATATGGAAGTTTGACATAAAACAGGGGAAAGCAATCTTGAAGGTAAGTACCACAGAAATGTTGTCAACATTTTCTGTGTTTACCATTGAATGAGAAGGATTCTTCACAGGCTACATGCTTTGACCTGAATGTATAAAGGTACTGCTGAGATTTGAATTCAGGATCTCCTGTTTACAAGACAGGCACTTTAACCATCTAAGCCACAGCACCAATCTGCAAGACAGGCTTGCAAGTGTGGAACAGATTTCAATTGCTTCGATTAAACATCAGTATTGTTGATTTCTCCTGCTGACTTTGAGAGTGCAAATTAAAATATTCATCGGCACTGGGCTTTTGAAACTGTAAAAATTGCAGTTATTCTGAAAGTTATTAATTTAAAAGCAGTTCTGCAAGAAAGAAGTATACAAACAGGAAATATTTTGCGAATTGGTAAGTGATTAAACATGGCCAGAAAACTATAGTGATATCATGCAGGACAAGTCCAGGAGAGAGTTTAAACATCAACTGAAAATCTAGCAAAAATTCTTGAAAATTCTGGACGGCTGTTGCAATTTGGCAAACACGACGTTGTCACGGTTCTTCCACTTTCCATCAAGCATCCTGCATTCTTTATTTTTATTTCCGACCGTTCATTGGGAAGCAAACGCCTTGAGCCAAAATCGAAGCCCTGACAGGGACTTGAACCCTGGACCCTCAGATTAAAAGTCTGATGCTCTACCGACTGAGCTACCAGGGCCCAATCTGAAAATGTTCTCATAGCTCACTTCAAAGTCTCATATTGTATCTTTTGAATTTCCTTCACTGGTCATTCAGCCTCTCCAGCTCATTTCCCTCGCAAGCAGACCGGCAGCCTCCCTTCGGCTTTCTTTCTCAAATTCTTCAACTTGGACTCGCATGTTACAAGTGACTTGTGATGTGACAACTGTTGTTACCCAGGGACATGCACTGGGACTTCAAGACATTGAAGATTATGTTTAGTTCGCTGAGATGTGAGTGGGAAGCTGCAGAGATACAGGTTGTATTTTGAGAGAGGTAATAAAGCGTGTCATCTGTTGTTTGTTGTGGCAGAGTGTGAACGCAAGTAAGCTCATCTAGTAAAGTAGCAAATTATGCAAATCGCAAATTTTCAGGGTGTAAATAGATCTGCAAATGCCACATCTTCATGGAAAACGCCCCATCCTTTATCCCGCCCAAATCGTTCTTGCTGACATGCAGCAACATATATCGTCCAATAAAAAGGCAAATTACTGCAGATGTGAAATCTGAAAAATTAAACAGGAAATGATGGAAAATCTCAGTGGGTCTGGCAGCATCTGTGAAGAGAGAACCGAGCGAACGTTTCGAGGCTGCGTCACTCTTCATCAGAGTAAATCATTTAACCATTCAATCTTTGCTGACAGACATTCAACATGTTCCTACTGGATTTCCTGAGGTCAATCCTGTCGTGCATTCAAAGGAAAATACTGCACATGTTGTGAATGTGCATGAGAAACTAAAAATGATTGGATTAAAGCACATAACATTTGAGGATGTCTGTGGAGCCAAACACAAAGTTAATGTTTCAAATCCGTGTGATCCTTATTCAGAGCTGAAGCGAGGTTACATGCAATGGAGTAGATGAGGATAATGGAAGTTGCGTGAAAAATGGGAGATATGGAAATTTGACGTAAAACAGGGGAAAGCAACCTTGAAGGTCAGTACCACAGAAATGTTGTCAACATTTTCTGTGTTCACCATTAAATGAGAAACATTCTTCACAGGTTACATGCTTTGACCTGTATGTACAAAGGTACTGGTGAGATTTGAACTCAGGATCTCCTGTTTACAAGACAGGCGCTTTAACCATCTAAGCCACAGCACCAATCTGCCAGACAGTTTTGCAAGTGTAGAACAGATTTCAATTGTTTTGATTAAACATCAGTATTGTTGATTTCTCCTGCTGACTTTGAGAGTGCAAATTAAAATATTCATCGTCACTGGGCTTTTGAAACTGTAAAGATTGCAGTTATTTCTGAAAGTTATTAATTTAAAAGCAGTTCTGCAGGAAAGGAGCATACAAACAGGAAATATTTTGCGAATTGGTAAGTGATTAAACATGGCCAGAAAACGATAGTGGTAAAATGCAGGACAAGACCAGGAGAGAGTTTAAACATCAACTGAAAATCTAGCAAAAATTCTTGAAAATTCTGGACGGCTGTTGCAATTTGGCAAACACGACGTTGTCACGGTTCTTCCACTTTCCATAAAGCATCCTGCATTCTTTATTTTTATTTCCGAACGTTCATTGGGAAGCAAACGCCTTGAGCCACAATCAAAACCCTGACAGGGACCTGAACCCTGGACCATCAAATTAAAAGCCTGATGCTCTATCAACTGAGCTACCAGGGCCCAATGTGCAAATGTGCTCATAGCTCACTTCAAAGTCTCATATTGTATCTTTTGAATTTCCTTCACTGGTCATTCAGCCTCTCCAGCTCATTTCCCTCGCAAGCAGACTGGCAGCATCCCTTTGGTTTCCTTTCTCAAATTCTTCAACTTGGACTCGCATTTTACCAATGACTTGAGATGTGGCAACTGTTGATGCCCACGGACATGCACTGGGACTTCAAGACATTGAAGATTACGGTTAGTTCGCTGAGATATGAGTGGGAAGCGACAGAGCTACAGATTGTATTTTAAGAGGGGGAATAAAGGGTGTCATCTGTTGTTTGTTGTGGCAGAGTGTGAACGCAAGTAAGCTCATCTAGAAAACTAACAAATTATGCAAATCGCAAATTTCAGGGTGTCAATAGATCTGTAAACACCACATCTTCATGGAAAATGCCCAACAATTTATCCCGCCCGAATCGTTCTTGCTAACATGCAGCAACATATATAGTCCAATAAAAAAGCAAATTACTGCGGATGTGAAATCTGAATTAAAACAGGAAATGATGGAAAATCTCAGTGGGTCTGGCAGCATCTGTGAAGAGAGAACCGAGCTAACGTTTCGAAGTTGGGTCACTCTTCATCAGAGTAAATCATTTAATCATTCAATCTTTGCTCACAGACATCGCTGACAAACATTCAAAATGTTCCTACTGGATTTCCTGAGGTCAATCCTGTTGTGCATTCAAAGGAAAATACTGCACATATTGTGAATGTGCATGAGAAACTAAAAATGATTGGATTAAAGCTCATAAAATTTGAGGATGTCTGTGGAGCCAAACACAAAGTTAATGTTTCAAATCCGTGTGATCCTTATTCAGAGCTGAAGCGAGGTTACATGCAATGGAGTAGATGAGGAAAATGGAAGTTGCGTGAAAAATGGGCGATAGGGAAGTTTGAATCAAGTGTGACATAAAACAAGGGAAAGCAACCTTGAAGGTCAGTACCACAGAAATGTTGTCAACATTTTCTGTGTTCACCATTAAATGAGGAGAATTCTTCACAGGCTAAATGCTTTGACCTGAATGTATGAAGGTACTCTTGAGATTCGAACTCAGGATCTCCTGTTTACAAGACAGGCACTTTAACCATCTAAGCCACAGCACCAATCTGCAAGACAGCTTTGAAAGTGTAGAACAGATTTCAATTGTTTTGATTAAACATCAGTATTGTTGATTTCTCCTGCTGATTTTGAGATTGCAAATTAACATATTCATCGGCACTGGGCTTTGGAAACTGTAAAGATAGCAGTTATTTCTGAAAGTTATTAATTTGAAAGCAGTTCTGCAGGAAAGAAGTATACAAACAGGAAATATTTTGCGAATTGGGAAGTGATTAAACATGGCCAGAAAACTACAGTGGTATAATGCTGGATAAGACCAGGAGAGAGTTTTTACATTCACTGAAAATCTAGCAAAAATTCTTCAAAATTCTGGATGGCTGTTGCAATTTGGCCAACACGACGTTGTCACGGTTCTTCCACTTTCCATCAAACATCCTGCATTCTTTATTTTTATTTCCAACCGTTCATTGGGAAGCAAACGCCTTAAACCAAAATCAATGCCCTGCCAGGGACTTGAACCCTGAAGCTTCAGATTAAAAGCCTGATGCTCAACCGTCTGAGCTATCAGGGCCCATTTCAACAGTTCTCTCATAGCTCACGTCAAAGTCTCATATTGTATCTTTTGAATTTCCTTCACTGGCAATTCAGCCTCTCCAGCTCATTTCACTCGCAAGCAGACCGGCAGCCTCCCTTCGGCTTTCTTTCTCAAATTCTTCAACTTGGACTCGCATTTTACCAATGACCTGTGATGTGACAACTGTTGTTACCCAGGGACATGCACTGGGACTTCAAGACATTGAAGATTATGTTTAGTTCGCTGAGATATCAGTGGGAAGCTGCAGAGATACAGATTGTATTATGAGAGAGGGAATAAAGCATGTCATCTGTTGTTTGTTGTGGCAGAGTGTGAACGCAAGTAAGCTCATCTCGTAAAGTAGCAAATTCTGCAAATCGCTAAGTTTCAGGGTGTAAATAGATCTGTCAATGCCACATCTTCATGGGAAACGCCCCATCCTTTATCCCGCCCAAATCGTTCTTGCTGACATGCAGCAACATATACCGTCCAATAAAAAGGCAAATTACTGCAGATGTGAAATCTTAAAAAAAACTGGAAATTATGGAAAATCTCAGTGGGTCTGGCAGCATCTGTGAAGAGAGAACCGAGCTAAAGTTTCGAGGCAGGGTCATTCTTCATCAGAGTAAATCATTCAATCGTTCAATCTTTGCTCACAGACATCGCTGACAAACATTCAAAATGTTCCTACTGGATTTCCTGAGGTCAATCCTGTTGTGCATTCCAAGGACAATACTGCACATGTTGTGAATGTGCATGAGAAACTAAAAATGATTGGATTCAAGCTCATAAAATTTGAGGATGTCTGTGGAGCCAAACACAAAGTTAATGTTTCAAATCCGTCTGATCCTTATTCAGAGCTGAAGCGAGGTTACATGCAATGGAGTAGATGAGGAAATTGGAAGTTGCGTGAAAAATGGGCGATAGGGAAGTTTGAATCAAGTTTGACATAAAACAAGGGAAAGCAATCTTGAAGGTCAGTACCACAGAAATGTTGTCAACATTTTCTGTGTTCACCATTAAATGAGGAGAATTCTTCACAGGCTACATGCTTTGACCTGAATGTATAAAGGTACTGCTGAGATTTAACTCAGGATCTACTGTTTACAAGACAGGCACTTTAACCATCTAAGCCACAGCACCAATCTGCAAGACAGGTTTGCAAGTGTGGAACAGATTTCAATTGCTTCGATTAAACATCAGTATTGTTGATTTCTCCTGCTGACTTTGAGAGTGCAAATTAAAATATTCATCGGCACTGGGTTTTGAAACTGTAAAGTTTGCAGTTATTTCTGAAAGTTATTAATTTAAAAGCACTTCTGCAAGAAAGAAGTATACAAACAGGAAATATTTTGCGAATTGGTAAGTGATTAAACATGGCCAGAAAACTATAGTGATATCATGCAGGACAAGTCCAGGAGAGAGTTTAAACATCAACTGAAAATCTAGCAACAATTCTTGAAAATTCTGGACGGCTGTTGCAATTTGGCAAACACGACGTTGTCACGGTTCTTCCACTTTCCTTGAAGCATCCTGCATTCTTTATCTTTCATTTCCTACCGTTCATTGGGAAGCCTTGAGCCAAAATCGAAACCTTGACAGTGACTTGAACCCTGGACCCTCAGATTAAAAGTCTGATGCTCTACCGACTGAGCTACCAAGGCCCATTCCAAAAACTTTCTCACAGCTCACTTCAAAGTCTCATATTGTATCTTTTGAATTTCCTTCACTGGTCATTCAGCCTCTCCAGCTCATTTCCCTCGCAAGCAGACCGGCAGCCTCCCTTCGGCTTTCTTTCTCAAATTCTTCAACTTGGACTCGCATTTTACCAGTGACCTGTGATGTGACAACTGTTGTTACCCAGGGACAAGCACTGGGACTTCAAGACATTGATGATTACGTTTAGTTCACTGAGATATCAGTGGGAAGCTGCAGAGATACGGATTGTATTTTTAGAGAGGTAATAAAGCATGTCATCTGTTGTTTGTTGTGGCAGAGAGTGAACGCAAGTAAGCTCATCTAGTAAAGTAGCAAATTATGCAAATCGCAAAGTTTCAGGGTGCAAATAGATCTGTCAACGCCACATCTTCAGAGAAAACAACCCATCCTTTATGCCGCCCAAATCGTTCTTGCTGACATGCAGCAACATATATCGTCCAATAAAAAGGCAAATTACTGCAGTTATGAAATTTGAAAAAAAACAGGAAATTATGGAAAATCTCAGGGGGTCTGGCAGCATCTGTGAAGAGAGAACCGAGCTAACGTTTCGAGGCTGCGTCACTCTTCATCAGAGTAAATCATTTAATCATTCAATCTTTGCTCACAGACATCGCTGACAGACATTCAAAATGTTCCTTCTGGATTTCCTGAGGTCAATCCTGTCGTGCATTCAAAGGAAAATACTGCACCTGTTGTGAATGTGCATGAGAAACTAAAAATGATTAGATTAAAGCTCATAAAATTTGAGGATGTCTGTGGAGCCAGACACAAAGTTAATGTTTCAAATCCGTGTGATCCTTATTCAGAGCTGAAGCGAGGTTACATGCAATGGAGTAGATGAGGAAAATGGAAGTTGCGTGAAAAGTGGGAGATATGGGAGTTTGAATCAAGTTTGACATAAATCAAGGAAAAGCAATCTTGAAGGTCAGCACCACAGAAATGTTGTCAACATTTTCTGTGTTCACCATTAAATGACAAGCCTTTTTCACAGGCTACACACTTTGACCTGAAAGTGTAAATGTATTGTTGAGATTTGATCTCAGGATCACCTGTTTACAAGACAGGCGCTTTAACCATCTAAACCACAGCACCAACCTGCATTGCATGTTTGCAAGTGTAGAACAGATTTCAATTGTTTTGATTAAACATCAGTATTGTTGATTTCTCCTGCTGATTTTGAGAGTGCAAACTAAAATATTCATCGGCACTGGGCTTTTGAAACTGTAAAAATTGCAGTTATTTCTGAAAGTTATTAATTTAAAAGCAGTTCTGCAGGAAAGAAGTATACAAACAGGAAATATTTTGTGAATTGGGAAGTGATTAAACATGGCCAGAAAACTACAGTGGTATAATGCTGGATAAGACCAGGAGAGAGTTTTTACATTCACTGAAAATCTAGCAAAAATTCTTCAAAATTCTGGACGGCTGTTGCAATTTGGCCAACACGACGTTGTCACGGTTCTTCCACTTTCCATAAAACATCCTGCATTCTATATTTTTATTTCCAACCGTTCATTGGGAAGCAAACGCCTTGAACCAAAATCAACACCCTGACAGGGACTTGAATCCAGAACCCTCAGATTAAAAGTCTGATGCTCTACCGACTGAGCTATCAGGGCCCATTTCAACAGTTCTCTCATAGCTCACGTCAAAGTCTCATATTGTATCTTTTGAATTTCCTTCACTGGCAATTCAGCCTCTCCAGCTCATTTCCCTCGCAAATGTTGAATCCCAAATTTCTTTATCCGTCAGTCTGGCCTCAATAAAAGTCGAGATGGATTTGCAGGTATAACATTAGTTATTTTATTCAGCTTGCAAGCTACCTAGTCCACAGTGATACAGATAACATGTTGCTCTCTGCAGCCCCGGGAACTAAGTGAATGTCCCAGACAAAGAGATCAGTACTGATACATTCAAATGGCATCAAGTTTCACATACTCGACACCCATAGGTCATCCTATGTCCCTCCTGACTTGTTTGATCTATTCTGATTGGCTCACTTCCAATCCCTTTCTCCGGCCCCTATCAATTCAACATCACTCTCATAGACACACCTCTTCCTGCTTTTTTCCATGCGGTCTAAAATCCTTTGTCTCTACTTGCCAGAATCAAAGTGGCTTATTTCTACATTACATTAGCTAATATCTCTAAAGTAACTATTTTATATCACATTCGTCATTCCCTCCTTTTATCATTCCATGATAACCGAACTATCCAATCCATAGCTACGGTTCCTCATCTAAAAAGACCTGTCGCTGCATTTCCAATTCCTGTCTTAGCCCCCCTTCATCTGCTTCACCCTCATGGATTTTAACAGTTAAATTTTTTGGGGCGGTGATCTGATCCAGTGCACCCCGCATTCTACCCATCACACATTTAAGGATGGCCAGGCCCACAAAGATGCAGCCGATAGCTACCACTCGATACATGGCCATATTTATCAACCAGTCCTTCCAACCTCCAAATCCCCAGTTACCCCAAGAGCCAGGATCCTGCATCCCGTCCAAGTGATCCCGTATGCGATCCATAAATTTAGTGATGTTAGCGGTCAAGTCTTGAACTCCCACGATACACTTGCCCTGCACTATGGCGCATACCCCACCCTCACGGGCCAGAAGATAGTCAAGAGCATACCGGTTCTGCATTGCAAACAACCGTAGCTGAGACAACTCCTTGGTTATTGCCCCGAGGGCTCCCAAGGTTTCATTTCCCAAGATGGTAAGGCCGCAAATAAAATAATTCCGATCACTGACAGCCAAGGAACCCCCCACACCTCCCAGTGTCAATACGCCCAGAATGCCCCACCCGGCTGAGTGGCCCCGGTTGGGTGCAAGATCCTGAGGTTTTTTCCAGTTCTCGCAAAATTCAGCAGAGACTGCCCGGCGTGCTAACTGATTATGCAGGTTCCACGCCGAAGGGCAGCGGACTGTGGTAGGGACTAGAGTCCCTATAGCAATTCGGCGGGGAAATGGAGGTGACAAAACATTGGTCGCTGTACCATTAAATAAAAAGTAGTATCCTTGCTCCGTGTGCAGGCTAGCATCACAATCAGCATATCGGTTGCGTAAGGACCCTCCAGTAGCCCAGTTTATCCAACTTTGAAACGCCCATTCGGGCCGCCTAGCAATGCGGAAAGCCCTAGTCCCAACAGTGATATGAGAGACATTCGCCCAGCCACAAAGGAGCTGGAGGCCGGCGTTCAATGGAACGCAAGTGGTGTTGTAACAAACGCATTGGCCAGACGCCTGGGTGATATGGCACCTCCTGTCCGTACAGGTGGGAAACAGACATGTTATATTTGTGTCCACCTCTACCAGCAAACAGCCGTATCCTTCACTGCTGAAGCAATTCTCGTACGACCGGGAATCCCTATTGGGAGTGAAGTGGCTAGGTATGTACGCCCTCCACCGTCGCAGCCTATCGTACTGTGAATGGGAATTATCCCGAGGAAGGGGAAGGCAAATAGCCGGTGGTGCTGAATCCGGATCGTAAGGAAGAGTGACTTGCTCGGGCAGTGGTTTGGAATGCTGACAATGGACCACCGTTTGGGTAGTGCCCCAAAGCGGTGAAACAGAAAATAACCTAGACACCGCTGCGGGGTTTGGGTAGCAGACAACCCGTCCCTGGCCATACAAGTGGTGGTAAATCTGGTAGAAGAGATTCATACTACCCGGGTTTTCCTCAGTTTGGCCTTTAATTAACTTAAGTGTATCTCCCGGTAACCTACGTTCTAGCTGTACTTCCCTTCTCATACGCCCCATCCTCTCTCTAGTCCCTTTCACTTTCTCATAGCCTCTTCCTACGCTCTCCTGACGGCCTGATTTTACCTTTATTGCACCACTCTTAACACATCCAAAATCGAATTTACATGTATTCCAAAAACAAGGCAATGTCCACATAATGTTCCCTTCTCATCGCCGGGACCGGTGCAACTGCTTCATGACTCCTGCATTCTCCTTAACTTTGATGACCTTCCATGAGTCGATACCATGTCCTCGTATATGGGGGCAGCGAAGAACATCACCTTTGCAGAGGTGATGTAACCTTGTAGATTGGTTGGGGCTACACAGATACATAATATTCCCCTTTTCCATGTCCATCGCCAATAACACGCCAAGCGAAGTGAGGCCAAATATCAGACAGACGATGCGTAGCCACTCCATCATGCTCCACACCTGTAAAATAGCACTGGAGAAGGGAGGCAGTTTAGTATCTGACCTTTTACAGTAGTGGAGATGGACTCAATTTACAGTGAATTAGGTGGACCCAAGCACTTCGCCCCTCCACTTTAACTGCTGTGGGGGTGGTAAGGAGAACTTGGAAGGGCCTGTCCCATCGCGGCTCCGACCCCTTCCTAGTCCAATTTTTGACCATGACATAACTACCGGGCTGGACTGAAAGTGAGCTAGGTACTGGGGGCGATGGCTGGTGAGCCGCGCGGACCTGGCCATGGAGTTCCTTGAGCACTTGCGTGAGGGCTAGAACATAGGTGGTCATCTCTTCAGTCATCTGATGAAACTGAACCAGTCTGGGAACCTGCAGGCTCCAGGGAGTTCTAAGAGGCCTGCCATAAAGAATCTCGGCGGGAGAGAGCCGGGCCGGTCCCGCAGGTGTAACCCGCAGCTGGAAGAGGGCAACAGGGAGCAACTTAAGCCATGTCAGTCCCGTGTCTGCTCTTAATTTAGCCAATTTAGTTTTGAGGCTCTGATTGTGTCTCTCAACCAACCCGGCCGCCTGCGGTCTATAAGCACAGTGTAACTGCTGGCGTATGCCCAACTGTGAGCAAAACTCCTTGTTAATTTGTCCAATAAAATGAGGCCCATTATCAGAACTTAACTGAGCTGGTATACCGTACCGGGGAATGATTTCCCTCATCAAGACTTTAACCACAGTAGCAGCTTTATTATCGATAGTCGGATACGCCTCGACCCATCTGCTGAACACATCCACAATGACCAAAACATATTTATGACATTGACACCTTTCCAACTCAATGTAATCCATTTGGAGCGTCTCAAAGGGACCACTGGGCAACAGGGTTTGCCCCTTCCCACAAGAGATACCTTTTCCGGTGTTATATTGCTGACAAATCAAACACCTATTACTGATACTTTGGGCCAACCCCTGCATTTTAGGGTGCCACCAAGTGTCCAGCAACAAATCACTAGTCCCTCGAGCCCCACAATGAGTTGCAAAGTGTACACATTCAATGACCCATAAAGCCAGCACATCAGACATACAAGTCTGATGTGCAGGCGTGGTCCATAAAGAGGAAACAGAATCATATGTACAACCTAACCGTTTCCACATTTGTTTATCACTCTCAGGAGCGTCCTCCTGTAATCTTATGACGTCTTGGATGGTTGGCATTGACTTGTCAGAAGCAGACATATTTATAGTAGATCGTTTAGTCTGACTTAACATCTTAGGCACCATCACTTGCTGAATTTGCGCGGCTGTTCGCGCTGCACAATCTGCTCGTTCATTACCAACGTCAACTGGGGTTGTACCATTCGTGTGGGCAGCGCATTTAATAACGGAAATCTGCGCGGGCATAAGGAGGGCCTGCAGTAGGTCATTAACTAAACCCCGGTTGGATATTTCTGTGCCTGCCGAGGTAAGGAATCCCCTATTCTTCCAGAGTTGTCTGAAGTCATGAACTACCCCGAAAGCATATCGGGAGTCAGTGTAGATATTTACCCGGCGATCTCCCCCCAGTATACATGCACGGGTGAGGGCAAAAGGTTCGGCTTGTTGTGCTGAGTAAGGGGTCTGGAAAGCTGCCGCTTCTAGAATCAGACCATCCTGATCTATGATTGCATAACCCGACAGTCTCCGGCCAGTGGGGCTTACTAATGCACTGCCATCAACATACATAATCATGTCAGGTTGTTCTAACGGAATATCACTCAGATCGTCCCTTATTGTTGTAGTTTCCTGAATCAAGGCTAAACAGTCGTGACCAGGCACGTCCTCATTGACAGGGGGACCACTGAGAAAACAGGCTGGATTGATAGTGGTACAGTATTTAAATGTCAGACGTGGATTGTTCAAAAGGTATATCTCATACCTATTCTGACGAGCTGCGGTAAGATGCTGAGTCTGCAGTTGCCCCAATAGTGCGATTACCGAGTGGGAGCTATACACCGTAATATCCTGTTGGAGAGTGATGTTGGCAGCAGCCTGAAAACTATTGTATATCGCTGCCAAGATCTGGGTGCAAACAGGGTGGCCCAACGCCACTGGGTCGAGTTTGGAAGAGTAATATGCTACGGGCCGGTGCTTGTCCCCATGTTGCTGGGTGAGTACCGCTGTTGAACATCCTTCCAGAACAGTACAGTATATCTGGAATGGTCGGTCGTATAGGGGCCTACCGAGGGCCGGTGCTTGTAGCAAGGCCTGCTTCAGGCAACGGAAGGCCTCGAGTGCCTCGGTGGTGAGAGTAAAATTCCCCCCTTCACGAGTGTAAGGCGTCAGCAGCTTTGTATAGACAGCAATGTTTGGTATCCACTGCCGACAATAATTCATCATACCCAGCCAATGACGAACCTCCTTGGCTATTGTAGGGGCGGGGAATTGGCATATTGGTTCAATACTACTGGGTTCGAGACTTCTTTCTGTGGCTGTAAGTAAAACTCCTAAGAACTTAACTTTTCTCTGAGCCACCAAGACCTTTGCTTGTGAAACAACATAACCCAACGAGGATAGGTGGTTCAATAATTGGATCACATCATCCCTATTACTGGGCTCGTCAGGACTTGCCACCAATATGTCATCTACATACTGCACCAGAGTGGAACCATGCTCCAATGTCAAGGCCTGGAGTTGGGTCTGCAGACATCTGGAGAAGAGTGTAGGTGAATTGACGAACCCCTGTGGCAGTCGGGTCCAGGTATACTGCTGTCCATTGTAAGTGAAGGCAAACAAATATTGACTTTCAGTCGCAAGTGGGAGGGCAAAGAAGGCGTGCTGAAGGTCAATTACGGCGAAGACCCGGGCTTGAGCTGGAATTTGAGCCAGTATGTGGGCAGGGTTAGGGACGAGAGCATGTAATGGCTATGCGATGGCATTAATTGAACGTAAATCCTGTACTAATCGGTACTGGTCTGGTTTGGCTGGTTTAGGCACAGCAAGTATGGGGGTGTTACATTCTGATTGGCAAGGGACCAAAATACCCTGTTTCAACAGCTGTTGAATTAATTTATCTATTGATGGAGCAGCTTGAGATTTCAGGGGGTATTGTCGAATGGAAGGTAGCTTTACATGATCCTTAATCATCACCTTAATAGGTGTAACATTTGTCTTTCCCACTTGTGATGGGTATTCCGCCCAGACCTGTGGATTGACATATTCCAACACATCATGTCCCCTGTGATGCTGCAGTCGAGTGTTAATCGTTTCAGGGACCTCAAAATATTTTATGGTAGTGCCGTCCGGCATGACTTGAAGTGCGTAGTCTGTTGGATCTGAATGATCCACCGCCCTCCTGACCATTCGCCCCATATCCCTGGCATGGTACTGGTCACGGACCTGACGTGTAATATGAGGGCTTACCGAAGCTGACTGTGGCCATAAATGTGGTGATATTGCAACAAAATCGGCTGTACCTTCTTTTCCAGTGACTGTGGCTGTAACCTTGACTGGCCATTCGGTCTCAAGTAATGGCCGGTATTTGTCCTCCAACTCCCTGTTTCGTCCAGTTCTGTCATAGGCCAGGGTAACGTGATGCAGTGACTGTTCAACGTCTAACGTCCACCACTGGGGGGTGATAGAAATATAGCACTGTTGTCTCATCCTCCATGATGTAACCGTTACCCCCTCATCTCCGCATTCTAGCTGTAGCTGCAAGATACACAGTAAATCTCGGGCCAACAAGTTACAGTCCAATTCAGTAGTCACTACAAACTGATGCTCTGCAGACTTATTCTCGTAAGTGACTGTCACAGGTTCAGAAATAGGATACTCACACACCTGTCCTTGGAACCCTGACAATTGCTGCGTGTGGTCGGATAATGGTAATTTAAGTGCTGATTGCACAGAAGACATGGCTGCCCCGGTGTCGATTACAAATGAGTGATGTTGATCTCCTATCTGCAGAGAGATAATAGGTTCCCTGTCCGATTGGAGAGTCCTTATGGCTAAATTAGCTCGTCAATCCTGTGTTGGGAAAGGGTTTTCCTGGGAGAAGTCAGTGTATCTCGTCTGTCCTCCCCTTGGTGGGTACCCTCGCCTTTGGGTCGGATAATCTCCTTCTACTGCCTGTCTTTTAAAGGGGCATCCCTGTTGCCAGTGATCTACACGGCCGCAATTAAAACATGCATTGCTCCCTCTATTTCTGCCCCGTCCTCTTCTTCCAGTAGACCAATGGCCCCTCAGAGGGGGCTGCGGTTGTAGAGCTGTTGATTTGTTCGGTGGGCCATAAAAATGGGGTGAGGGTCCCTTTGGGTGGGTTTGGTATCCTCCTCTTCGCTGATCCACCCACCCAAAGTCACTATATTGGGGCTCCTGCTGGTAAACTACCATTTCTGCCGCTTGTTGGGATCGCCAATCATCCTTTTTCATTACATACTCAGTCTTAAGCTTTGTAACTGAGCCTCCTTCTTGGCCTACACCCTCCTTCCAATAAAATCTGACTACCCTTGCCATCTGGGAAGGGTCGTTCTCTGTCCAATTCATGTTATTACATTTCACAGCAGTAACCACAAAAGGTGGTAGGCAATGCATTAACATAGCACAATATTGAGGGGACTTCTGACCATTTTGATACAGCAAATCGCCTGACTGCCCCCGGTAGATTTCATTAAAACGCTCCAGAAATTCCTCTGGCTCTTCAGTCTTCTTAGGTTTTAGGTCTAAGAGAACAGAAAGATTTATGGGCCTTTGAAATGTGTATTCAACGCATTCAAGATCTGTGTCCTTCTATCGTCGTCTAACGCATAGGCCTGCTGAAGTGCGGCATGACTAGCATAATTCAGGTGGTTAAGATAATTGCGGTACTCTGCTGGGGTTAAAATCTGCTGGACTAGGGCCCAGAGGTCCCTTGAATCAGCTTGATAAATTGAGATGGTAGTTCTCAAGGAATCCACAAAGGCAGCAGGAGATTTTTTTCTATCTGGGATTGTAGCCATAATAGCCATCATCTCACTGGGTGTCCATGGGAAGTAAACGTCTATCGTGGGGTTCGCTCCCGCAGTCACTGCGTCGGGGTTTCGCATCTTCCTAATCGGTAACTGTCTCCGAATGTCACCAGGGGGCACTCTAGCTATTTCCCCTGGTTGTTCCAAGACTTCAACGTCTCTCGCTGTCACTAGGGGGTGTTCTTTCTCTTCAAAAGAAGTTGTTTCAGCTTCCTTTGTTCCCGAATCTTGTGGTTTCTCCTTAGTTTGGAGAGACTTAGGTGATATGCTTAATTGTTTCTGGTGAGGGTCAAGCCCCTCTCTCGCTGTCCGAGATC
Organism: Scyliorhinus torazame; assembly: GCF_047496885.1. NCBI lineage: Eukaryota > Metazoa > Chordata > Chondrichthyes > Carcharhiniformes > Scyliorhinidae > Scyliorhinus > Scyliorhinus torazame. The sequence continues at coordinate 52,647,195 of NC_092710.1, forward strand.
TTGTCCTAGAGCTAACTGGGCTTGTGGGACAGAGTTCCTTTTGCTCTTCTGGTCGTGAAGTTGGTAAATCAGGACCCACACTATCACCCACACTATCATCCAAAAGGGCTTGAGTTTCTGGCATATTTGGAATCTGGGGAGCAATGACTGGGTATATATTATTGTACTCTGGTGGTTCTGGAATGAGCGCAGACCATGCTACAGGTGCAGACGGAACTTTTATTGACTTTTCAAAATTATTGAATTTTTCTTTTTCTGTCAATTCAAGGCCAGCCATTGAACTACGTAGCTCATCTCTTGTTTGGCCCGCGTCTTTCCTGTCTCTACTTGCTCTTTTTTAAATGCACATTCGTTTTTCAAGATCTGTAATGTTTTTAGGTTACCCTGTTCACTAATTGGAATCCCCATTTTAAGGGCATTGTCCTGCCAGCTAGACAACATAATCTTATCTCTTTTCTCTTGACAATATTGCCTCCATAATCCAATTAATTCTTTAGCTTTCATACTTTGATTTTTTCTCCAAATTTGTCCCTGGATTTTCTTAACCATTTCTAGGTCTTTGGTGCCCCCTAGTGGCCATTCATCTCCCATTTTAGTTCTTAACTGTGCTGACAATTTTCTAAAATCCTTCACTTTGTCCGGATACTTATCACATAATATTTGCAGTCGCATGCCTGGATCATTTGTGCTATCCAAGGAATTCTCCATAATCTCAACTAGTCCTCGGAACTGCGTTTTTCGCCACTACAGTCCAAGGAGACAATTTTAGCTTAATCAACTATATTTTTAACACACACACACATGGAGGTGAACCATTTTCAATTTCAAATGTCGCATCGACCTCTCTTAATCGAACCCAACCGAATTAACTCACAAATGAAGTTGAACCATTTATAGTTTTAAATGTCCCATCAACAATATAGCCTACCCAGCCAAATTAACTCACAAATGAAGTTGAACCATTTATAGTTTTAAATGTCCCATCAACAATATAGCCTACCCCAGCCGATTAACTCACAAATGAAATCCCATCAATTAAAATGCTAATCCCCAGACTGACCTGTGATTTCGTCGAGGCGGTCTTTCTGTGCCAACCGCGAGTGACCAGACTAATCAGATGATAAGAAGAGGGGAACAATCAATGTGCGGTCATTTTCCAGTTCTACATTGAGGGCCCTCGTTCCCCATCCTCCTGTTCATAATCAGTCTAATTCTGATTTCGCAGTTGAAACCAGGATCGCCCTGAGAAATCAAGGTTTTCGGCACCAAATGTTGAATCCCAAATGTCTTTATCCGTCAGTCTGGCCTCAATAAAAGTCAAGATGGATTTGCAGGTATAACATTAGTTATTTTATTCAGCTTGCAAGCTACCTAGCCCACAGTGATACAGATAACATGTTGCTCTCTGCAGCCCCGGGAGCTAAGTGAAGGTCCCACACAAAGAGATCAGTACTGATACATTCAAATGGCATCAAGTTTCACATACTCGACACCCATAGGTCATCCTATGTCCCTCCTGACTTGTTTGATCTATTCTGATTGGCTCACTTCCAATCCCTTTCTCCGGCCCCTATCAATGCAGCATCACTCTCATAGACACACCTCTTCCTGCTTTTTTCCATGCGGTCTAAAATCCTTTGTCTCTACTTGCCAGTATCAAAGTGGCTTATTTCTACATTACATTAACTAATATCTCTAAAGTAACTATTTTATATCACATTCGTCACAAGCAGACCGGCAGCCTCCCTTTGGTTTCCTTTCCGAAATTCTTCAACTTGGACACGCATTTTCCCAATGACTTGCGATGTGGCAACTGTTGTTGCGCAGGGACAATGCACTGGGACTTCAAGACATTGAAGAGTAAGGTTAGTTCTCTGAGATATGAGTGGGAAGCTACAGAGATACAGATTGTATTTTAAGAGAGGGAATAAAGGGTGTCATCTGGTGTTTGTTGTGGCAGAGAGTGAACGCAAGTAAGCTCATCTAGTAAAGTAGCAAATTATGCAAATCGCAAATTTCAGGGTGTAAATAGATCTGTCAACGCCACATCTTCATGGAAAACGCCCCATCCTTTATGCCGCCCGAATCGTTCTTGCTAGCATGCAGCAACATATATCGTCCAATAAAAACGCAAATGACTGCAGATGTGAAATCTGAAAAAAAACAGGAAATGATGGAAAATCTCAGTGGGTCTGGCAGCATCTGTGAAGAGAGAACCGAGCTAACGTTTCGAGGCTGGATCACTCTTCATCAGAGTAAATCATTTAATCATTCAATCTTTGCTCACAGACATCGCTGACAGACATTCAAAATGTTCCGACTGGATTTCCTGAGGTCAATCCTGTCGTGCATTCAAAGGAAAATACTGCAGATGTTGTGAACCTGCATGAGAAGCTAAATATGATTGGATTAAAGCTCAGAAAATTAGAGGATGTCTGTGGAGCCAGACACAAAGTTAATATTTCAAATCCGTGTGATCCTTATTCAGAGCTGAAGCGAGGTTACATGCAATGGAGTAGATGAGGAAAATGGAAGTTGCATGAAAAGTGGGAGATATGGAAGTTTGAATCAAGTTTGACATAAATCAAGGGAAAGCAATGTTGAAGGTCAGTACCACAGAAATGTTGTCAACATTTCCTGTGTCCACCATTAAATGAAGAGCATCCTTCACAGGCTACGTACTTTGACCTGAATGTATAAAGGTACTGCTGAGAGTTGAACTCAGGATCTCCTGTTTACAAGACAGGCACTTTAACCATCTAAGCCACAGCACCAATCTGCAAGACAGCTTTGCAAGTTTAGAACAGATTTCAATTGTTTTGATTAAACATCAGTATTGTTGATTTCTCCTGCTGACTTTGAGAGTGCAAACTAAAATATTCATCAGCACTGGCCTTTTGAAACTGTAAAAATTGCAGTTATTTCTGAAAGTTATTAATTTAAAATCAGGTCTGCAGGAAAGAAGTATACAAACAGGAAATATTTTGCGAATTGGGAAGTGATTAAACATGGCCAGAAAACTACAGTGGTATAATGCTGGATAAGACCAGGAGAGAGTTTTTACATTCACAGAAAATCTAGCAAAAATTCTTGAAAATTCTGGACGGCTGTTGCAATTTGGCAAACACGACGTTGTCACGGTTCTTCCACTTTCCTTGAAGCATCCTGCGTTCTTTATATTTATTTCCGAGCGTTCATTGTGAAGCAAACGCCTTGAGCCAAAAAAAAAACCCTGACAGGGACTTGAACCCTGGACCCTCAGATTAAAAGTCTGATGCTCTACCGACTGAGCTACCAGGGCCCAATCCAAAAATGTTCTCATAGTTCAGTTCAAAGTCTCATATTGTATCTTTTGAATTTCCTTCACTGGTCATTCAGCCTCTCCAGCTCATTTCCCTCGCAAGCAGACCGGCAGCCTCCCTTCAGCTTACTTTCTCAAATTCTTCAACTTGGACTCGCATTTTACCAATGACCTGTGATGTGACAACTGTTGTTACCCAGGGACATGCACTGGGACTTCAAGACATTGAAGATTACACTAGTTCGCTGAGATATCAGTGGGAAGCTGCAGAGATACAGATTGTATTTTGAGAGAGGGAATAAAGCGTGTCATCTGTTGTCTGTTGTGGCAGAGTGTGAACGCAAGTAAGCTCATCTAGAAAAGTAACAAATTATGCAAATCGCAAAGTTTCAGGGTGTAAATAGATCTGTCAACGCCACATCTTCATGGAAAACGCCCCATCCTTTATCCCGCCCAAATCATTCTTGCTGACATGCAGCAACATATATCGTCCAATAAAAAGGCAAATTACTGCAGATGTGAAATCTGAAAAAAAACAGGAAATGATGGAAAATCTCAGTGAGTCTGGCAGCATCTGTGAAGAGAGAACCGAGCGAACGTTTCGAGGATGCGTCACTCTTCATCAGAGTAAATCATTTAATCATTCAATCTTTGCCCACAGACATCGCTGACAGACATTCAGAATGTTCCTACTGGATTTCCTGAGCTCAATCCTGTCATGCATTCAAAGGAAAATACTGCACATGTTGTGAATGTGCATGAGAAACAAAAAATGATTGGATTAAAGCTCATAAAATTTGAGGATGTCTGTGGAGCCAGACACAAAGTTAATGTTTCAAATCCGTGTGATCCTTATTCAGAGCTGAAGCGAGGTTACATGCAATGGAGTCGATGAGGAAAATGGAAGCTGCGTGAAAAGTGGGAGTTATGGAAGTTTGAAATAAATCAAGGGAAAGC